>NC_073269.2:56502500-56802500 GCF_029289425.2 Pan paniscus
GACTCCTGGGTCTGAGGGAGGAGGGGCTGGGGGCCTGGACTCCTGGGTCTGAGGGAGGAGGGGCTGGGGGCCTGAGCTCCTGGGTCTGAGGGAGGAGGGGCTGGGGGCCTGGACTCCTGGGTCTGAGGGAGGAGGGGCTGGGGGCCTGGACTCCTGGGTCTGAGGGAGGAGGGGCTGGGGGCCTGAGCTCCTGGGTCTGAGGGAGGAGGGGCTGGGACCTGGACTCCTGGGTCTGAGGGAGGAGGAGCTGGGGCCTGGACTCCTGGGTCTGAGGGAGGAGGGGCTGGGGGCCTGAGCTCCTGGGCCTGAGGGAGGAGGGACTGGGACCTGGACTCCTGGGTCTGAGGGAGGAGGAGCTGGGGCCTGGACTCCTGGGTCTGAGGGAGGAGGGGCTGGGGGCCTGAGCTCCTGGGTCTGAGGGAGGAGGGGCTGGGGGCCTGAGCTCCTGGGTCTGAGGGAGGAGGGGCTGGGGGCCTGGACTCCTGGGTCTGAGGGAGGAGGGGCTGGGGGCCTGGACTCCTGGGTCTGAGGGAGGAGGGGCTGGGGCCTGGACTCCTGGGTCTGAGGGAGGAGGGAGCTGGGGCCCGGACTCCTGGGTCTGAGGGAGGAGGGGCTGGGGGCCTGGACTCCTGGGTCTGAGGTAGGAGGGGCTGGGGGCCTGAGCTCCTGGGTCTGAGGGAGGAGGGGCTGGGGCCTGGACTCCTAGGTCTGAGGGAGGAGGGGCTGGGGGCCTGAGCTCCTGGGTCTGAGGGAGGAGGGGCTGAGGCCTGGACTCCTAGGTCTCAGAGAGGAAGGGCTGGGGGCCCAGACTCCTGGGTCTGAGGGAGGAGGGGCCAGGGTCTCGTTCTCAGTCTCCCTCTGGAGAGCCTTATGTTCCTTCCTGGGCCTCCTCCCACTCTACCCTGTCACTCACCCCATGTAGGGAAGGACGCAGTGGTCGTGGCCAAGGTGAACGGGAAGGAACTCCCGGACAAACCGACCATCAAGTGGTTCAAGGGGAAGTGGCTGGAGCTGGGCAGCAAGAGTGGCGCCCGCTTCTCCTTGAAGGAGTCCCACGACTCCGCCAGCAATGTGAGGACCCCGTGGGCCAGAGGGCTGGTGGAGGGGAGTGGAGCTTGTGCAGGACATGCTCCTCAGAAGCCCTGTTGCCTGAGGCATCAATGTGGGCCTGGAGCCGGGATGGAGAGTGGGCCCTCTGAGGATGGAGGTTGTGCGGGGCTGCTGGGGAGAGGTTGTGTGAAGCAGAGGGAGGATGCCTGGGGTTGGGTGGGGATGCATTAGGGCTGGGTCATGTACATTCCTGGCAAGGCCTGAGGGGGCCAGGGATCTGGGCCCCAGAAGTCCTGATGGGTCAGATATGAGGAGACAGAGCTGGCCACCAGGTGCTGAGCTCCTTCTCGGTCTCCATTGGCCCCCCTGTGGGGTGGGGATGAGGACGTGGAGATAGAGCTATGAGTGGACTCTGAGGAATATGGGGTGGCTCTAGAGGGTGGTCCCGTGTACCCACACCCCCGGCCCTGGACCCAGGTGTACACCGTGGAGCTGCACATTGGGAAGGTGGTACTGGGGGACCGTGGGGATTACCGCCTCGAGGTCAAAGCCAAGGACACCTGTGACAGCTGTGGCTTCAACATCGATGTGGAGGGTACGCTGGTGGGGGGTGGGGGAGCAAAGGGTTCTATGTCTGGGTGGGGTGGACAGATGTACCAGCCAGGTGTTGGGAGAGTGCACAGGCATGGGCATGAGGTGGGCACAGGTTTTTGGAGGAGGGAGTGCAGATTCTGGGGTCAGAGTATTCAAACTCAAGGAGACGTAGCATGGGAGGAGGTCTGGATTTGGGGGGTGAAAGTGTTCAGGGTCTTGGGATGCACATGCAAAGGCTTAGGAGGCGAGTTATGCACATTCCACATTTAAGAAAGTAGGCAATATGGCTTGGGAAGTGAGAGTGTCCAGGTTTAGAGAATAAGGGTGTAGGGGTTTAGAGTGAGGGTGTACAGGATTAACAGGAGGTTACACGGATTTGAGGGCACATATATGGGCCCCTGAGGGTGTATGGGCTCTGGGGGTCTGCAGCCCAGAATGTGTGAGGGCTTAAATGTGGGGTGCACAGGAAATGAGATTGTCCAGGCCTGGGGAGAAAGACGTGGTGGCCCAGGTGTGGGGGGTATAGGCTGCTGAGAGAGGGTGGAGCTTGGCAGCTGGGGAAATGAGTATGAGCTGGTCTAGAACTAGAGGATGCCCAGGCCTCAGCGAGGTTGTGCTGTTCCAAGAGATGGAGAAAAGGGGGCCTGGAAGAGGTTGTGCAGGCCTGGAGAGGGGCTCTCAGTCTAAGATCAGCCCTGGCCTCTAACTGACCTTCCCTTCTCTCATCACCTCTCCCCAGCACCCCGTCAGGATGCCTCTGGGCAGAGTCTAGAAAGCTTCAAGCGTACGTAAGTGACCTCAGGCCCTTACCAGGGTCCCAAGGACCATGGGAGGCTCTCCCTTGGAAGGGGAAAAAGGGAGGATTGAGGAAGGCAAGGGGTGAATCTGAAGGGTCAAGACTCACATGCCCTCTCAATGGCCACAGGGGTGAAAAGAAGTCGGATACTGCAGGTGAGCTGGATTTCAGTGGCCTGTTGAAGAAGAGGTGAGCCCCGGACTTGGCACAGAGAGGGGAGACGGGACTCAAGGGGAGGAGGTGGTGGGTGAAGCTCCATGGCCCACTGATTCCTCCTGGACCCACTGCTTATCCCTCTACCACCTCCATCTGTTCACTCCCTGCCCACCCAGCATCTAACACACCAACCCATCAGGCTGCCTGTTCATCCACCCATCTACCCATTTGCCCAGACCCTACCCACAACCCCACCCAGCCAAACATCTGCCATGAGTTCACCCACCTTCTCACCCTTTAACCCACCATTCTCACACCCACTCTGCTGTTCACTCAGGCTCTAGTTCACCTATGCCTCCACCTACTCACCCTCCCATCCATCCATCCATCCATCCCTCCATCCCTCCACTTTCCACCCACCGATCCATTCACTCACCCATCCATCCAACCAGTGGCCTATTTATCTATCCACTAATACATCTATCCACCTACCTGCCCAGTTGCCAATCTATCTACCCACATATCCATCCGTTAACCACCATTTTCCCACCTGTTTACCTGCCCATCTGCCATTACAGTCAGCCTAGCTACATGGGTAGGTGGATGGATAACGGGTGAATGGGATGTTGGATTTGGTTGGGAGATGCAGGTGCAGATAGACAGGTGGGAAGGTGGGTGGATGGTACGGATGAATGGATGGTGGAGAGGTGGGAAGATGGGTGCCTCAGTAGGTGGGGAAGTGGATGGATGGATGGGGTGAGTGGAGGATGAATGGATGGGTTCATGAATAGGTGGCTGAGTTCACCAGTGAAGAGGTGGGCAGTTGACACACCCATCCACACAGATAGCCCTCTGTTAGATTGAACTATGTGAAATTGATGTTCTGTAGGTAAAAAATGATTGAAGTCTGGGTGCAGTGGTTCACGCCTATAATCCCAGCACTTTTGGAGACCAGTGTGGGAAGATCACATGAGCCCAGGAGTGTAAGACCAGCCTGGGCCGCATAGGGAGACCCTGACTCTACAAAAAAAAGAAAAATTAGCAGGGCATGGTGGCATGTGTCTGTGGTCCTAACTACTTAGGAGGCTGAGGGAGGAGCATCGTTTGAGCCCAGGAGATCAAGTCTGCAGCGAGCCATGGTCGCGCCACTGCACTCCAGTCTGGGCAACAGAGTGAGACTGTTTCAAAAACAACAACCACAAAAAATTAAATATCGGCAATCTCATACGCATTATCTGCTGGTCCACTTATCCATCTTCACTTGCCCATCAATCCCCATAACTATATCCCTGACAATTCCATTTACTGATCAATTCTGTCTGCAGCCAGCCAGCCACTTCCTTGGCCACTTCTCATCAACATATTCGCCCAACTGCGCAGTCATTTCTCACCAACCCATCAATCCATCCACTCACCCACCTGTCTTCCCCCAACCCATCAATCCATCCACTCACCCACCTGTCTTCCCCCAACTCATCTGCCTCTCTTCCCACCCACCCTTCCACTGACCCACCCACCTACTTATCAGCCCACTTACTCACCATTCTGTACATCAATTCAAATATTCATGTCCCCACATTCACCTCCACATCTATCCTCTCTTTGTTCCTTTCCCTTCCTTCCTTCCCTCCCAAGCTCCATCCATGCATTCACTCACTCTCTCACCCATCAACCATCTTCTGAGGCCTCCCGTCTACTAGGTCCTGGGCTGAGATCCAGGGAGAGAGAACAGTCTGACTGGGTCCCTGATGTGAGATCACTCATTGCCTTGGGAAATGGGTCTTGTCCAACAGACATAGACACAGACTGAGACTATTTGGTGTGATTTTAGAGAGGGTCCCACTGGGGCCTGTGAGAGCCCAGAGCACGAGCAACTCACTGCCTTGTAGGACACGGAATGCCTCAGGGAGAAGGGAACTTTGGTGCTAGGTCTTGTAGGATGAAGAGGAGTCCAGGAGGAAGAGAAGGTAGGGAGAGGTCATGAAGGTAGGGAAACATTTTGTGCAAAGGCTGGGAAGCAGGAGAGAGCCTGAAGTGTTCAGCAAAAGTCAAGCAGCTTGGTTCAGGTGACTTTGGGGGGAGTGACGGAAGTAGCTGGGGTGTGATGGCCAGGCGGAGGGCTGGGGCTTCCTCCTGAGGGCAGTGGGGAGCCACAGAAGAGTTCTGAACATGAAAGGGAGAATCACTGATGTGGGTGTCAGAAATACCCCACAGGATAAAAGAGGACAAATAGGGTGTAATGTATGCTGCTTGGGTGATGGGTGTACCAAAATCTCACAAATCACTACCAAACAGCTTACTCATGTAAACAAACACCACCTGTTTCCCAATAACCTGTGGAAATTAAATAAATAAATAAATAAATAAATAAATAAATAAATAAATGAAAAGAAATACCCCGCGGACCAGGCATGGTGGCTCACACCTGTAATCCCAGCACTTTGGGAGGCTGAGGCGGGTGGATCACTTAAGGTCAGGAATTCGAGACCAGCCTGTCCAACATGGCAAAACCCTGTTTCTACTAAAATACAAAAATTAGCCAGGGGTGGTGGCGTGAGCCTGTAGTCCCAGCTACTCGGGAGGCTGAGGCAGAAGAATTGCCTGAACCCAGGAGGTGGAGGTTGTAGTGAGCCGAGATCACACCACTGCACTCCAGCCTGGGAGAGACAGAGTGAGAATCTGTCTCAAAAAAAAACAAAAACAAAAAAACCCAGTGGGGACTGTGCCGGGAAGAGGTCAGAAGACCCCAGGAGGAGGCTGGGGCAATGTACCAGGCGGGAAACAATAAGACCCCTAAAGGGAAGGTGGCTTGGGTGAGTCACAGAGCCAATGAGTGAAGAAGGCAGAGGGACATCCTCCCTTCCTCACTCCCTGATGGCCCCTGTCCGTTCCCCCACCCGCCAGGGAGGTGGTGGAGGAGGAGAAGAAGAAGAAAAAGAAAGATGACGATGACCTAGGCATCCCCCCGGAGATTTGGGAGCTCCTGAAAGGGGCAAAGAAGAGCGAGTACGAGAAAATCGCCTTCCAGTATGGCATCACCGACCTCCGGGGCATGCTGAAGCGGCTGAAAAAGGCTAAGGTCGAGGTCAAGAAGAGTGCAGGTCAGCCCTGGTCTGGGGGGAGCTGGGCCCTGCACACAAGGGACCCCTAGCCTTGTGGGTGTCTAATGATTGGACCCTGGACCTATCTTTTCGAGGTCCCAATGAGGTAGGAGGCAAGACCCAACTCTAGCGGTGGGCCTTGGACACCAGACCAAATTGAGGACTAGCTAAAACAGGGACAGGGTGGAAGCAGCTTTCCATAAGACATGCCCACCAGTGTGCCATGTCAGTTTACCATGGCCATGGCAACAGCCAGGAGTTACTGCCCCTTTCCATGGCAATGACCAGACCACCCAAAAGTTACCACCCTTTTCCTAGCAATTTCTGTATAACCTGCTCCTTAATCTCTAGGTAATTAAAAGTGGGTATCAATCTGACTGCAGATCTGCCCTGAGCCGTTGCTCTCTGTCTCTGGGGTAGCCCTGTTCCGCAGGAGCAGTCAGAGGGCTGTAACACTGCCACCTCAATAAAGCTGTTTTCAGGCTGGGTGCAGTGGCTCACGCCTGTAATCTCAGCACTTTGGGAGGCTGAGGTGCGCAGATCACCTGACGTCAGCAGTTCGAGACCAGCCTGGCTAACATGGTGAAACCCCATCTCTACTAAAAATACAAAAGTCAGCCGGGCATGGTGGTGTGCACCTGTAATCCCAGCAACTTGGGAGGCTGAGGCAGGAGAATCGCTTAAGCCAGGGAGGCAGAGGTTGCGGTGAGCTGAGATTACGCTGTGGCACTCCAGCCTGGGGAACAGAGTGAGACTCTGTCTCAAAAAAATAAAATAAAATAAAATAAAATAAAATAAAATAAAATAAAATAAAATAAATAAATATAAATAAAGCTGTTTTCTTCTACCTAACACTGGCTTGCCCTTGACTTCTTTCCTGGGTGAAGCCGATAACCCTTGCAGGCTAAGCCCCACTTTGGGGTCCCCTGCCCTGCATCACCACCAGAGAAGTTCTCAAGGATCTCTAAGTTCATAGGAGTCCCCCTGACTTACTCACTTTGACCTTGGAGAGCCCAGGGCCTGGGGAGGGAGATGTGGTGCCTCTGGGGATGACCAGGGGAATGAGGACCACACGCCTCCATCCCCTTTGCATGCCTCAATCTCCAGCATTCACAAAGAAGCTGGATCCAGCCTACCAAGTGGACAGAGGCAACAAGATCAAGTTGATGGTAGAGATCAGCGACCCAGACCTGCCCCTCAAGTGGTTCAAGAACGGCCAGGAGATCAAACCAAGCAGCAAGTATGTGTGGGGTGGGCAGTCCCTGCACCGGGGAGATCCCAGTCCAGAGAGAACGCCCGGAGACAAGGCCTATCACTCTTAACCAGAAAGGGCATATTCACCCCTATATGAAGAGTACAGGCCAGGCGCAGTGGCTCACGCCTGTAATCCTAGCACTTTGGGAGGCCGAGGCGGGCGGATCACCTAAGGTCAGGAGTTCGAGACCAGCCTGGTTAACATGGTGAAACCCCGTTTCTACTAAAAATACAAAAAGTTAGCCGGGTGTGGTGGCACATGTCTGTAGTGCCTGTAATCCCAGCTACTTGGGAGGCTGAGGCAGGAGGATCGCTTGAACCCAGGAGGCAAGAGGTTGCGGTTGCGGTGAGCTGAGATCTTGCCACTGCACTCCAGCCTGGGCGACAGAGTGAGACCCTGTTAACAACAACAACAACAAACACATCACAAGACAACCTTTTTTAAATTAATTACTTAATTTTGTTTTGAGACGGAGTTTCGCTCTTGTTGCCCAGGCTGGAGTACAATGGCATGATCTCAGTTCACTGCAACCTCTGCCTCCCAGGTTCAAGAGATTCTCCTGCCTCAGCCTCCCAAGTAGCTGGGATGACAGGAGCGCCCCAACACATCTAATTTTTGGGGTGTATTTTTGGTAGAGATGGGGTTTTACCATGTTGCCCAGGCTGGTCTTGACCTCTTCAAGCAATCTGCCCGCCTCAGACTCCAAAAATGCTAGGATTACAGGTGTGACTGGCCCTGCCATGGTTATTTAAATAATAGGAATTGCTAGCTTGGACAACATAGCGAGATCCCATCTCTACAAAAAAATTAAAAAATTAGAAGATACCAAGAAAAGAGAAAAAAAAATTAGCTGGGTATGGTGGTGTGCACCTGTGATCCTAGCTACTCAGGGGCTGAGGTGGGAGGATGGCTTGGACCCAGGAAGTCTAGGTTGCAGTGAGCTGTGATCGCACCACTGCACTCTAGCCTGGGTGACAGAGTGAGACCCTGTCTCAAAAGTCAATAAAAATAAATAAATAATTGAAACTGGGCCCTCAATCCCTTTCCACACAATTTGGTTCTGAGAGAGAGAGAAAGAGACTTGCCTTGAGAACAGGTGAGCAGAGCTACCCCAGGGCTAGGTGAATGCTCCACGCCCTGGTTTGAGGTGAGACTTTTGCATCAGGTACGTGTTTGAGAACGTTGGTAAGAAGCGAATTCTTACCATCAACAAGTGCACGCTGGCGGATGATGCTGCCTATGAAGTAGCTGTCAAGGATGAGAAGTGTTTCACCGAGCTCTTCGTCAAAGGTGAGGCTGGAATTCAGAACTGAGCCTGGAGAGGGACTGGAACTCTGGAGGGGGTCCTGAAACGACTGACCTCCTGTCCCCCTGCCCCACAGAACCTCCAGTCCTAATTGTCACACCTCTTGAGGACCAGCAGGTGTTTGTGGGTGACCGGGTGGAAATGGCAGTGGAGGTGTCAGAAGAGGGTGCCCAGGTGATGTGGTAAGTGACCCTTGATCCCTGATCTCCATACAGGTGCACATAGCTTCTTTGCCTCTGCCTTGATCTTTATGGGACCTCCTGTGACTTCTCTTGGAGATTTCTGACCTTTACTCAGTAGTCATCCCCAGGAGATCTCAGCTTTTCTCTATAAATCCTTACCTTCACCTAAAATTGTTTCTAGAATTTCTGACCTCTACCTATCCTATCCTCTTCAGGGTCGTCTTCCTGATCTCTGACTGTTCCATTAAATATTGATTCATCTGACCAATTATCTATCCCTTGGTCCATCTATCCAGGTATCCACTCATCCACCCAGTCCATCCATCCATCCATCCATCCGTCCGTCCATCCATCCATCCATCCATCCATCTGCTTAACCATCCATCCACTCATGCATCCATCCATCCACTCATCCATCCATCCATCCATCCATCCATCCATCCACTTAACCATCCATCCATCTACTTAACCATCTGTCCGTCCATTCATCCATCCATCCATCCATCCACCCAGTCCATCCATCCATCCATCCATCCGTCCGTCCATCCATCCATCCATCCATCCATCTGCTTAACCATCCATCCACTCATGCATCCATCCATCCACTCATCCATCCATCCATCCATCCATCCATCCATCCACTTAACCATCCATCCATCTACTTAACCATCTGTCCGTCCATTCATCCATCCATCCATCCATCCATCCATCCATCCATCCATCCATCCATCCATCCATCCCATTGACCCATTCATCCATCTACTCATTCATATATCCACTCTTCCATTTAGGTTGCCATCTAGCCATCCATCGACCTATCAATGCAGAGATCTATCCATCCACTCACTCACTCACCTGCATACTTGCCCACCATCTACCTATCCATTCATCCATCTATGTACCTATTCACCAACCCAACAAATATTTATCGAGCACCTGTTGTGTGGTGTACTCTTCTACATATCAGAGATATAATGGGGAGAAAAAAATGTCAACATGGTACCTGCCTTCTTGGCATTTATAATCTGCTAATTTGGTGATAGTGGTGGTGGTGGTGTGTGTGTATGTGTGTTTGTGTAGAAGAAAGAGATAGGCATTAGTCAAGTCATCACATACATACATATAAAAGTTCCATTTTGAGACTGGCTTGAAAGGAGCAGTAATGGATGCTGTAATAGCTTCCTAGGAGGAAGGGACTCAGGAGGTCAGGGAAGTCTTCCTGGAGGAGATGACAATTGAGCTGAGATCTGAATGACATGGAGGTATAAGTGAAGAGAGAAGGGGAGAGTGCCCTGGACAGGGAAAACCATTGACAGAGGCCACAACATTTGATGTTTCTCTGAGACCCCAGGGCTTCCTCTGTGCAGACCTCTCTCCATGATATCTTTTTGTGTCCCCTGACTTCCAGCCAGTACCTTGGTACCTTGAGGCAATTAACTGTGTGTGGCCTGTGACTTCCTCCTCTCTCTCCTCACTGCCTTTTTTTTTTTTTTGAGACAGAGTCTCACTCTGTCACCCAGGCTGGAGTGCAATTGCGTGATCTTGGCTCACCGCAACCTCTGCCTCCCGGATTCAAGCAATTCTCCTGCCTTAGCCTCCTGAATAGCTGGGATTATAGGCGCCCACCACCACACCTGCCTAATTTTTTATTTTTTATTAGAGGTGGGTTTTCACCATGTTGGCCAGGTTGGTCTCGAACTCCTGACCTCAGGTGATCCACACACCTCAGCCTCCCAAAGGGCTGGGATTACAGGCATGAGCCAGCGTGCCTGGCCCTCTCTCTCCCCTTCACCTGACCTGTGACCCGTCCACCACTCAAGATGCCTCTGCCACTCATTATGTCTCCTCCCTCCGGGGACCTGCCTTCTGACCCCTCTGCATGGGCCCCCGACTGACTCTCCAAGACCCAGACCGAGAGCTGTGCTGTCTCCTCACGTCCCGTTCTGTGTCTCACCCACCTAGGATGAAAGATGGTGTGGAACTGACTCGGGAGGATTCCTTCAAGGCCCGGTACCGCTTCAAGAAGGACGGGAAGCGCCACATCCTCATCTTCTCAGACGTGGTCCAGGAGGACAGGGGTCGCTATCAGGTCATAACCAATGGCGGCCAGTGTGAGGCCGAGCTGATTGTGGAAGGTACGGGGCCTCCAGGTGGGGCACGGGCTGCACTGCGCATGCTTCTCCACACAGCTTGAGGTTGCTCAGGCCCCCCAGTCTGGAAGTTGTTCCTGACTCCTCTCTTTCCCACACACCCTATGTTCAGCCCACCAGGGAGATCTGATGGCTCCAGCTTCAAAGTAAATTTTGGATCCAGCCAAGCGTGGTGGCTCACGCCTGTAATCCCAGCACTTTGGGAGGCCGAGGCGGGTGGATCACTTGAGCTTAGGAGTTCGAGACCAGCCTGGCCAACATGGTGAAACCCCATCTCTACTAAAAATACAAAAAAAATAGCTGGGCATTGCGGCGTGCACCTGTAGTCCCAGCTACTCAGGAGGCTGAGGCAGGAGTATCACTTGAACCCGGGGGGTGGAGTTTGCAGTGAGCCAAAATCACGCCATTGCAGTCCAGCCTGGGCGACAAGAGTGAAACTCCATCTCAAAAAAAATAAATTAATTAAATAAAATAAATAAAATCCCCAAAGTGCTGGGATTACAGGCATGAACCACTGTGCCCGGCCACCTCAGGGCCTTTGCACACGCTGGTCCCTCTACCTGGGAGGCTTTTTTTCATCTTCCATCTTCTGGTAGATTCCTCCCTGCCTCCCTCAGGCCTCCTCGCTCCCTCTTCTGTTTCTTTCTTCACTGTCTCCCACTAGCATGGGAGCTTCCCAAGGCCAACGGGTTGTTTCTGGGTTGTCTGTGGCTGGTATCCCCAGTGCCTAGACCAGCGCCTGGCACACAGTGGGTGCTCACAAGTGTCTGTGCACTGGCTAGAGTAGTGACGGCTCCTTGTCTTTCTCTCCCTGACCAGAGAAACAGCTGGAGGTCCTGCAGGACATCGCGGATCTGACGGTGAAGGCCTCAGAACAAGCTGTGTTCAAGTGCGAGGTGTCTGATGAGAAAGTGACGGGCAAGTGGTATAAGAATGGGGTCGAGGTGCGGCCCAGCAAGAGGATCACCATTTCCCATGTAGGCAGGTGAGGAGTGGGCTGCAGAAGTGGCTGGGGGTAGGGTGTGCGTAGCAGTTAGCTTTAGCTGTGTAACAAGCTGTCCCCCATTTATTTTTTTTTTTGAGACGGAGTTTTGCTCTTGTTGCCCAGGCTAGAGTGCAATGACGCGATCTCAGCTCACTGCAACCTCCGCCTCCCGGATTCAAGCGATTCTCCTGCCTCAGCCTCCCAAGTAGCTGGGATGCACCACCACGCCTGGCTAATTTTTTTGTATTTAGTAGAGACAGGGTTTCGCCATGTTAGTCAGGCTGGTCTTGAACTCCTGACCTCAAGTGATCCACCTGCCTCAGCCTCCCAAAGTGCTGGGATTACAGCTATGAGCCACCACACCTGGACTTTTTCTTTTCTTTTTCCTTTTTTTTTTGAGTCAGAGTCTCACACTGCAACCTCCAACTCTGAGGTTCAAGCGATTCTCTTGCCTCAGCCTCCTGACTAGCTGGGACTACAGGCATGCGCCACCATGCTAATTTTTGCATTTTTAGTCAAGACAGAGTTTCACCATGTTGGCCAGGCTGGTCTCTAACTCCTGACCTCAGCTGATCCACCCACCTCGGCCTCCCAAAGTGCTGGGATTACAGGTGTGAGCCACTGCACCTGTCCTGTCCCCAAACTTAGAGGTTTAAAAGGATGAGGATTGGGCTCGGAGCAGTGACTCATACCTGTAATCTTGGCACTTTGGGAGGCCAAGGCAGGAGGATTTCTTGGGCCCAGGAGTTCAAGACCAGCCTGGGCAACATAGTGAGACGCTCTCTCTAAATAAATAAATAAATAAATAAATTAGGATTCATTTCATCTTGAGCGTGCAGGTTGGTTGGGGGCTGGCTGATCCAGGATGGCCTCGTTCTTACCTCTGTGGTGGCAGGACCTGGGCCCTGCTGACTTTGCGTGGGCACTGTCAGGACCTCAGCTGGGACAGCTGGGCGCCCAGCACGCCGCTCCCTATGGCACCTCCTCCTCCTCCAGTGAGCTCAGCCTAGCACACTCACGTGGCAGAGGCAGAGGTCCTGAGAGAGCATGGAAGCAAATGAGACCTCTGTGGCCCAGGCTGGAAACTGGCCCAATGCCACTTCCACCATAGTCTGTTGGGCAAGGAAAGTCCCAGGCCAGCTCTGAGTCAAGGGCTGGGAAGCAGATTCCACCACTGATGGGGATGCTGCAAAGTCGCATTTCAAGGGCATGGACACCGGCAGGGAAAAGCCTCTGGCCATATCAGCTAACAGTCAACACGGGCTCCAGCTCAGAAAACAAGAAGCTGGGATTCAACAGGTGGCACGTGGACACCTAAGACAAACACCTGGTTATCTGCAGAATGCAGAGAGCCAGCATGATGCCTGGAGAACATCGTGCCGTCCAGGGCTTCCTGGCAATAGCTCTTGGTGGGATGTAGGTTTTCCCTGTGTTCTGTCTAGGGAACCATGCCGGCTGGTGGTCTCAGTAATGATGATAATGGCCGGGCGCGGTGGCTCACACCTATAATCCTAGCACTTTGGGAGGCTGAGGTGGGTGGATCACTTGAGGTCAGGAGTTCGAGACCAGCCTGGCCAACATGGTGAAACCCCCATCTCTACAAAAAATACAAAAATTAGCTGGGTGTTGTGTTACACGCCCATAGTCCCAGCTACTCGGGAGGCTGGGGTGGGAAAATCATTTGAACCCAGGAGGGGGAGGTTGCAGTGAGCCAAGATCATGCCATTGCACTCCAGCCTAGGTGACAGAGTGAGACTCCATCTCAAACAAACAAAAACAACAACACATAATGATGATAACACATCCTGACACTTATAGGGCCCTTACTATGTGCCAGGTACTTTTCTAGGTGTGGTTTTTTTCTTTTCTTTTCTTTTTTTGAGACAGGGTCTCAACCTGTCACACAGCCTGGAGTGCAGTGGTGCAATCATAGCTCACTGCAGCCTTGACCTGGGCTGGAGCAATTCTCCAACCTCAGCGTCCCCAAGTGCTGAGATTACAGGCGTGAGCCACCATGCCCGGCCAAAGAACAGTATCTATTTATTTATTTTCTGTAGAGACAGGGTCTTGCCGTGTTGCCCTGGCTGGTCTCGAACTCCTGGGCTCAAACAGTTCTCGATCCTCAGCCTCCCAAAGTGCTGGGATTACAGATGTGAGCCACTGCACCTTTCTCGATGCTTTACAACAACCTTGATGTAGATGGATATCATTACCCCTATTTTATAGATGAAGAAACAGAGGCACAGAGAGGTTAAGTAACTTGCCCAAGGTCTCATAGCTACCGATTTGAAAATAGACCACAGCATTCCAAAGCCCTGGATAAGAATGCAGGCATGTGGACTGCACTGAGGGAAGCTGATTGAGGCGGTGCAGCCCCATAGTGGTCCCATTGCAATCTGGTCCGAGCCCTACCCTGCTCCCCCACCCCTTAGGTTCCACAAGCTGGTGATCGATGACGTCCGCCCCGAGGATGAGGGAGACTACACGTTCGTGCCTGACGGCTACGCCCTGTCGCTCTCGGCCAAGCTCAACTTCCTGGGTGAGGATGCCCCTTCCTCCTTCCCTGGGGGCTGTAGGATCCACCCTCGCAGACCCAGGGCCCGGGATGTCCCTCTCCAGGATTAAGGTTCCCTGAGTGCGAATGAGGACGACAGCAAGCGTCTGTCCCACTCATGGCTGGAGTCAGAAGATGGAGGGAGAGCGCTGAACTCGCTGCCACCTGCCGCCCGGGAGGAGGGGTGGCTCCTGGGCCTGAACCTGTCTCCAGCACCCCAGTTCCCAGGGAGACTGCCAGACCCTGTCACCTCTTCCTCTGGGCTGTGAAGGTGGGGTGAGGGGCCTGCTGGGTTTAGACCTAACTGTCCAGTCTTCTTTGTCTTGCAGAAATCAAGGTGGAGTACGTTCCCAAGCAAGGTGAGCGCCACGGGCTGCGCTGGGAGCGGGTCTGAGGGAGGAGGGACCGGGCTGAGGGAGGAGGGGAATGGCCGAGGGAGGATAGGCAGGGCGAGGAAGGATGGGCGGGGTGCGGGAGGATGAGTGGGGAGAGGAAGGAGGGGGTTGGGGTGCTGAGGAAGGGAGGGAGGAGGGGCGGGGAGCCGACAGACGGGGTGGGGGCTATCGGCCGAGAGGAGGGACTGAGGTCCTGAGGGAAGAGGGGTTGGGGACCTGGATCCCTGGGTCTGAGGGAGGAGGGGCTGGGGGCCTAGACTGTAGGGTGTGAGGGAGGAGGGGTTGGGGACCTGGATCCCTGGGTATGAGGGAGGAGGGGCTGGGGGCCTAGACTGTAGGGTCTGAGGGAGGAGGGGTTGGGGGCCTGGACTACTGGGTCTGAGGGAGGAGGGCTTGAGGACATGGACCCCTGTGTCTCTGTCACTGTTGGAACCCAACTTTTCGGAGATTCTCTTGTGGGGACTGGGAAGGCCCAGCCTCCCACTCCCAGGGTCCCCGTATCTCTTCTGTGCCACCAGAGCCACCAAAGATCCACTTGGATTGCTCGGGGAAGACCTCAGAGAATGCGATTGTGGTTGTGGCTGGAAACAAGCTGAGGCTTGACGTGTCCATCACAGGGGAGCCCCCTCCTGTCGCTACCTGGCTGAAGGGAGATGAGGTGGGTTGGGGCCGCCCCTCTGTCCTGACTCCCTCTCCCTTTAGGCAAGTCTCTTTCCCCCTGAGCCTGAGTTTCATCCTCTATAAAATGAGGGTGATGGTTCCTTCTTCACAGGGTTGTTTTGAAGATTAGAGATTATGTTTGTCCATCACAGGTATGGGCCTAGCACATGGTGGATGCTCCATCCATTCATCCATTCACCTTTCAGTTAATTAATCAAGTGATCGACCAGTTTAGGCTTCCAGCCAGCCAGTAACTTATCCGCCCATCCAGCTGATGATTTTTTCATCAACTAATTGGTTAATTCACCCAGCCATCCACTCGTCCAGTAATTAATCTGTTTGTCCATTTATCCATCAACCAATTTAGTTATCCATTCATCCAGAAACACATCATTTACCCACTTCAATCTATCTATCTAATCTATCTGTCTATCTATGTATCTGTGTATGTATGTATGTATGTATGTATGTATGTATGTATGTATGTATCTATCTATCTATCTATCTATATTTTTGAAAGGTGGAATCTCACTCTGTCACCCAGGCTGGAGTGCAGTGGCGTAGTCTTGGCTCACGGAAACCTCCACCTCCCAGGCTCAAGTGATCCTCCCACCTCAGCCTCTTGAGTAGCTGGGACCACAAAAGTGTGCCATCATGCCTCGCTAATTTTTTGTATTTTTGTAGGGACAGGGTTTCACCATGTTGCCCAGGCTGGGCTCAAACTCCTGAACTCAAACGATCCTTCCACCTTGGCCTCCCAAAGTGTTGGGATTATGGGCATGAGCCAACATGCCCAGCCATATCTATATATTCCTCTATCCATCCGTCCAACAAATATTTTAACCTTGCATGTCCCAGGCCCTGGGACAGCTCGATTTTTCATTTCTTCTCTGTGCTTCCATTTCCTCTTCTGTAAAATGGACAGACTTGGCTCAACATCCATCCATTTGCTCACTCAGCACACATCCCCTAAAGTTTTCTCCGCACCAGGCACTGAGGATGCAACCGTGAGTTGGATGCGGCTCCTGCCCTCCAAGAGCCTTCATTTTACTTAAAATTTATTTATTTATTTTTAAATTTGAGACAGGGTTTCACTATATTGCCCATGCTGGTCTTGAACTCCTGGGCTTGGGTGGCACTCCTGCATCAGCCTCCCAAAGTGCTGGGATTACGGGCATGAGCTACCTCACCCTGCTCAGTAGCCTTTACTCTTGCGGAGACGCAAACACCTGCCCAAGAAGCCACAGTCCAGGGTGCTCTGGCTGAGATAAAGGGAGGTTCTAGAAGCTATGAGAACCCAGGGGCTGGAGCCAGCACTTCCAGCTAAGGGTATCCAGGAAGGCTTCCTGGAAGAGGTGTCTTCTGGGTGCTTCCTGAAGGATGAGGAAGAGCTTAGTGTTGCATGCACAGGGACCAGCCTTGCAAAATCTCTGGGACAAGGCAGTCTTTTTTTGTTGTTGTTGTTGTTTGTTTGGTTGGTTTCTTTTTTTCTCTCTCTTTTTTTTTTTTTGAGATGGAGTTTTGCTCTTGTTGCCCAGGCTGGAGTGCAGTGGTGTTATCTTGGCTCACCACAACCTCCGCCTCCTGGGTTCAAGCGATTCTTCTGCCTCAGCCTCCTGAGTAGCTGGGATTACAGGCATGCACCACCAGGCCCGGCTAATTTTGTATTTTTAGTAGAGATGGGGTTTCACCATGTTGGCCAGGCTGGTCGCAAACTCCCAACCTCAGTTGATCTACCCGCCTCGGCCTCCCAAAGTGCTGGGATTACAGGTGTGAGCCACCGCGCCCGGTCCAGTCTGGTGCTTTTAATGAAGGACGGCATTTGGAGGGCGAGGAGGGCAGTGGAGCGAGTGAGGACTCTGTGTGTTGATGGGGAATCATGGGAGGATTCTGAGCAGGGGAATGGCAGAGGCAGGCCTGGGTTTGCTTGGGGACACGATGGGGTGCAAGGCCATCTGGTGGCTGCGTTCAGGTATTCACGACCACCGAGGGCAGGACCCGCATCGAGAAGCGGGTGGACTGCAGCAGCTTTGTGATTGAGAGTGCTCAGCGGGAAGACGAGGGCCGCTACACCATCAAGGTCACCAACCCCGTCGGCGAGGACGTGGCTTCCATCATCCTGCAAGTTGTGGGTGAGCAGAGAAAGCCGAGGTGGCTGGGCCAAGGGGTGACTCCCTGAGGCCTCGAGGGGCCACCTGACTTTCCTGCCCCCTGCAGATGTCCCAGACCCCCCGGAGGCTGTGCGCATCACCTCGGTTGGAGAGGACTGGGCCATCCTTGCCTGGGAGCCACCAATGTACGATGGGGGGAAGCCAGTCACCGGTGAGTGCCTCTGTCCTCATGACCTCTGACCTTCCCTCTTTCTGCCTTCTGGTTTTTTTTTTTTTTTTTTTTGAGATGGAGTCTCACTCTATCGCCCAGGCTGGAGTGCAGTGGCTCAATCTCGGCTCACTGCAACCTCTGCCTCCTGGGTACAAGCAATTCTCCTGTCTCAGCCTCCCAAGTAACTGGGATTACAGGTGCCTACCACCACGCCCGGCTAATTTTTGTATTTTTAGTAGAGATGGGGTTTTACCATGTTGGCCAGGCTGGTTTTGAACTCCTGACCTCAAGTGATCTGCCCACCTCGGACTCCCAAAGTGCTGGGATTACAGGTGTCAGCCACGGCACCAGCCTCTGCCTTCTCTTTGACCTCCCAGAGCCCTTAGCATCCTCAGTGACCTACCTCTGACCCCTGATTTTCCATTTTCCCATTTCAATCCCTTTGGTCTTCCCGCTTCCTTTACTCGCTGGTGACCTGGGAATTCTCACTTTGACCAGTAGCCTGGGTTTTTCTATGGCTCCTGTCCTCCTGGTTCATGAGCTGTGACCCCCTCTTGATTCCTGACTCCAGGACTGGTGGCCTCTGAATGCTCTGTGGCCCCTGAGATCCACCTAAGATTCATGGCCTCGGACCGCCCTGGCCATGCGATCCTCTGGATGTGGCCCTCACTCCCCCAGCTGACTCATGCCCCATGCCCTCCCGTTCCCTCTTCTCCTTTCTGCTTGGAGCCTCCAGGGTACCTCGTAGAGCGGAAGAAGAAGGGCTCTCAGCGCTGGATGAAGCTGAACTTTGAGGTCTTCACAGAGACCACCTATGAGTCCACCAAGATGATCGAGGGCATCCTCTATGAGATGCGTGTCTTCGCCGTCAATGCTATAGGGGTCTCCCAGCCCAGCATGAACACCAAGCCTTTTATGCCTATTGGTAATGTCCTCCCTCACTTTTATGCCTATTGGTAATGATGGATCACTCTGATCCATCAACCCTGTCCACCTCTGGCCCATCTTTTGCCCGCCATCAATCTCTGACCCTACACCCTGGCCTTCTGACCAATCATTCTACCTCTGACTCCTGCCCCTTCCTGCTGACCCCTGACCCCTCATTCCCCCCATATCCTCTTTTTCTGGATGCTTGCAGCACCCACGAGTGAACCCCTGCACCTGATAGTGGAGGATGTGACAGACACCACCACCACACTCAAGTGGAGGCCTCCGAACAGGATTGGGGCAGGTGGCATCGATGGGTACCTGGTGGAGTACTGCCTGGAAGGCTGTGAGTGACCCTGGCAGGGCTGGTGGGGGTGGTGGCTAGCACAGGTGGGTATCCAGTCCAGGGAGCTGAAAATAGGACCATGTGGGAGAGAGATGGGTGCAGTGGCCTGCTTGTGTTTTGTGTCTGTACTGTTATAAGTCTCTGGGATGGGACCCCCCTGTGACTAGTGTGTTTTCTCTCCCTTCTTCCTTTCTACATCCATCCTCCATACAGCAGTGACTTTCTGTCATTCCATCTATCCTTCCATCCCCCCATTTATCTTTTATCTTTTACCTTTATGCCTTCTTTCTTTCTTCTATTCATTTATCCATCTAACCAATCTTTCCTTCATCCATCTTAACATCCACCCATCCATCCATCTGTCCATCCATCTGTCCACCCATCTGTACATCCATCCATCCATATTTCCATCCATCCATCCATCCATCCATCCATTCATCTTACCATCCATCCATCCATCCATCCATCCATCCATCCATCCATCATTTCCATCCATCCATCCACCCACCCACTCATATTTCCATCTATCCATCCATCCATCCATCCATCCCTCCATTTGTCCATCTGTCCACCTGTCCATCATCCATCCATTCATCCATCCATCTGTCCATCCATCCATCCGTCTGTCCATCCATCTGTCCATCCATCCATCTGTCCATCCATCTATCCATCCATCCATCCATCCATCTGTCCATATTTCCTTCGTTTCTCTCTCTCTCTTTTTTTTTTTTTTTTGAGACAGAGTCTTGCTCTGTTGCCCAGGCTAGAGTGCAGTGGCACGATTGGCTCACTGCAAGCTCCACCTTCCAGGTTCACGCCATTCTCCTGCCTCAGCCTCCCAAGTAGCTGGGACTACAGATGCCTGCAACCATGCCCAGCTAATTTTTTTTTTGTATTTTTAGTAGAGACGGGGTTTCACTGTGTTAGCCAGGATGGTCTTGATCTTCTGACCTCATGATCCACCTGCCTCGGCCTCCCAAAGTGCTGGGATTACAGGCATGAGCCATCACACCCAGCCCAGTATCATTTTTTCATCCATATATCTATCTCTTCACCACTATCTTTGCTTCCTTCCCTCTTTCTACCTATATGGCCATCCAACCATCTGTCCACCTAACCAGCCATTGTCTCTCTGCCTGTCCATCCATCATCTGTACCTCCATACATCCACTCTCCATCCTCCACCAAACAAACATTCACTGAGCACTGACTTGTGCCCGGCCCAGCGCCATGGCTATGGAGATGTCTCAGACGCAGCCATCTCTCTGGGAGAACAGACGTGATCACCTCGACACACTATCCCAGGTCTTAAAGTCAGACATATGTGGGTTCCAACCTTGCCCCTCCACTGTCTAACTGTGTGTCCTTGGGCAAGTCTCTGAGCCTCAGTCTCTTCATCTAACCATGGTGAAGACAGTTCTCATCTTGACAGGGTACAGTGACGACGTACTCGAGAATGCATGGAAAGGAGGGATGGTTGAACCCTCATCAGCTTCCTCCCTCCTCCTCTCCTCCGTGCTGTTTACCCCATTCCTCCCTGGCCGGCTGCTCCCACCCTGACGTTTCAGAACCCAGCTTGTTAGAGTTCACTCTGTTGATTGCTGCTCTGAGCCAACAGCCATGAGTTCCCCAGCCCATGGCCATAAACCCAAGACAGAAGGGCATGTAACGAAAAGCAGGCAATCCGAAGAGCTCTGACCCTGCCCTCAGCCCGCCCTCCCAGACACCCACCTGGCTGCGCCCTCAGACAGAGCCAAGATCCCTGCCCCTCTGTGCCAGCCTTGCAGGAAAGCAGAGCTTGAGAGCATGCTGGAGTCAGACAGGCCTGGGTTTAACATCCTAGTCCACAGAGCCTGAGCTGCGTGTCCAGGATGGTCTTGAATTCCTGGGCTTGAGAGATCCTCCTGCCTTGGCTTCCCAAAGTGCTGGGATTACAGGCATGAGCCATGGTACCTGGGGAAAGTTTTTTTTTTTTTTTTTTTTGATGGAGTCTCGGTCTGTCGCCCAGGCTGGAATGCAGTGGGGTGATCTCGGCTCACTGCAACCTCTGCCTCCCAGGTTCAAGCGATTCTCCTGCCTCAGCCTCCTGAGTAGCTGGGATTACAGGTGCCTGCCACCTTGCCCGGCTAATTATTGTATTTTTAATAGAGACAGGGTTTCGCCATGTTGGCCAGGCTGGTCTTGAACTCCTGGACTCAAGTGATCTGCCCACCTCAGCCTCCCGAAGTGCTGGGATTACAAGCATAAGCCACGGGATTACAAGCATGTTAGGGATGGTTTCCCATCCCTAACATGGGGATAGCACAGGGTTGAGGTAAGAATTAATGAACAACGCCTGTAATCCCAGCACTTTGGGAGGCCGAGGTGGGCGGATCACGAGGTCAGGAGTTCAAGAGCATCCTGGCCAACATGGTGAAACCCCATCTCTATTAAAAATACAAAAATTAGCTGGGCGTGGTGGTGCGAGCCTGTAGTCCCAGCTACTCAGGAGGCTGAGGCAGGAGAATTACTTGAACCTGGGAGGCGGACGTTGCAGTGAGCCAAGATCTTGCCATTGCCCTGCAGCCTGGGCGACAGGGCGAGACTCCACCTAAAAAAAAAAAAAAAAGAATTCGTCCCACTGCACTCCAGTCTGGGGGACACGGCGAGACTCCGTATAAAAAAAAAAAAAAATTAATCAGCGAACAGAATGGCCACCCTTAGAACCTGGCCATAATGAATGCTTAACTAACTCCAGCTGCTGCTGCTGCTTCTACTGGGAACTTACTCAGTGCTCACTCGCTCGCTGCGTGGGGCCCAAGTCCCCGGGAGAAACGGGAGCGGAGGATGGGAGGAGGGCACGAGATCCGCCAGCAGGGCCTCTCTCTCCAGCCGAGGAATGGGTCCCTGCCAACACCGAGCCCGTGGAGCGCTGTGGCTTCACCGTCAAGAATCTCCCGACCGGAGCCAGAATCCTCTTCCGAGTAGTTGGGGTCAACATCGCGGGGCGCAGCGAGCCGGCCACCCTGGCCCAGCCGGTCACCATCAGGGAGATTGCAGGTGCGTGGCCCCTGACGCTGCGCTCCGAAAGACCAAGCTGGCGTCGTCCCGCCTGCCCTTTCCGTGTCGTCGACAGGACCTCCCCAGAGAGCCTTATCACCATTGGCCCCTGGAATGTGCCCCGGCCCCCCGCTGAGCCCCCTCCCTGTGTTTGCGCCCTCAGAGCCACCCAAGATCCGGCTTCCCCGCCATCTCCGCCAGACCTACATCCGCAAAGTGGGCGAGCAGCTCAACCTTGTTGTCCCCTTCCAGGTCAGGGGAGCGGGGTCACGGCCCGGGGGTCCGCTCTTGCCGCAAGCCCCCTTTTTGCGGGTGGAGCCCCGCTGACCCCGCCCCGCCCTCTCCCCGCAGGGAAAGCCCCGGCCCCAGGTGGTGTGGACCAAGGGCGGGGCCCCGCTGGACACCTCCCGCGTGCACGTGCGGACCAGCGACTTCGACACCGTGTTCTTCGTGCGCCAGGCGGCCCGCTCCGACTCCGGGGAGTACGAGCTGAGCGTGCAGATCGAGAACATGAAGGACACCGCCACCATCCGCATCCGCGTTGTGGGTGCGCGCGCTGGGGAGGGCCCCTGGAGGCCGGGAGGGGCAGGGATGGGGAGCGATGGGGGAGGAGGTAAGAGATGAGGGGTGGGGAAGGAGGTGGGAGATGAAGGGTGGGAGAGGAGGTGAGAGATGAGGGGTGGGAGAGGAGGTGAGAGATGAGGGGTGGGAGAGGAGGTGAGAGATGAGGGGTGGGAGAGGAGGTGAGATGGGGGGTGGGAGAGGAGGTGAGAGATGAGGGGGTGGGAGAGGAGGTGAGAGATGAGGGGTGGGAGAGGAGGTGAGATGGGGGGTGGGAGAGGAGGTGAGAGATGAGGGGTGGGAGAGGAGGTGAGAGATGAGGGGTGGGAGAGGAGGTGAGAGATGAGGGGTGGGAGAGGAGGTGAGATGGGGGGTGGGAGAGGAGGTGAGATGAGGGATGGGAGAGGAGGTGAGAGATGGGGGGTGGGAGAGGAGGTGAGAGATGGGGGGTGGGAGAGGAGGTGAGATGAGGGATGGGAGAGGAGGTGAGAGATGGGGGGTGGGAGAGGAGGTGAGAGATGGGGGGTGGGAGAGGAGGCGAGATGAGGGATGGGAGAGGAGGTGAGAGATGGGGGGTGGGAGAGGAGGCGAGATGAGGGATGGGAGAGGAGGTGAGAGATGAGGGGGTGGGAGAGGAGGTGAGAGATGAGGGGTGGGAGAGGAGGTGAGAGATGAGGGGTGGGAGAGGAGGTGAGATGGGGGGTGGGAGAGGAGGTGAGAGATGAGGGATGGGAGAGGAGGTGAGAGATGAGGGGTGGGAGAGGAGGTGAGATGGGGGGTGGGAGAGGAGGTGAGAGATGAGGGATGGGAGAGGAGGTGAGAGATGAGGGGTGGGAGAGGAGGTGAGATGGGGGTGGGAGAGGAGGTGAGAGAAGAGGGGTGGGAGAGGAGGTGAGATGGGGGGTGGGAGAGGAGGTGAGAGATGGGGGGTGGGAGAGGAGGTGAGAGATGGGGTGGGAGAGGAGGTGAGAGATGAGGTGGGAGAGGAGGTGAGAGATGGGGAGTGGGAGAGGAGGTGAGATGGGGGTGGGAGAGGAGGTGAGAGATGGGGGGGTGGGAGAGGAGGTGAGAGATGGGGTGGGAGAGGAGGTGAGATGGGGGGTGGGAGAGGAGGTGAGAGATGGGGTGGGAGAGGAGGTGAGAGATGGGGGGTGGGAGAGGAGGTGAGAGATGGGGGGTGGGAGAGGAGGTGAGATGAGGGATGGGAGAGGAGGTGAGAGATGAGGGGTGGGAGAGGAGGTGAGATGGGGGTGGGAGAGGAGGTGAGAGAAGAGGGGTGGGAGAGGAGGTGAGATGGGGGGTGGGAGAGGAGGTGAGAGATGGGGGGTGGGAGAGGAGGTGAGAGATGGGGTGGGAGAGGAGGTGAGAGATGAGGTGGGAGAGGAGGTGAGAGATGGGGAGTGGGAGAGGAGGTGAGATGGGGGTGGGAGAGGAGGTGAGAGATGGGGGGGTGGGAGAGGAGGTGAGAGATGGGGTGGGAGAGGAGGTGAGAGATGAGGGATGGGAGAGGAGGTGAGGAGATGAGGAGGGGAGGGGGAGAGGAGGTGAAAAGATGAGGTGGGGGAGACTAGATAAGGAGCAAGGCAAGTACCAGGGCTAGGAGTGGAGGAGAGATGAAGATGGGGGAACCCTTGAGAGGGAGATTGGGTGAAGAGAGGAAGTGGGGAGACATGGGGGTGAGGAGAGGAGGTGAGGAGGGATGAGGGTGGCCCAGGATAAGAGGAAGTGGAGAGATTGGGATGGGGGAGGCCGTAGGCAGGAATGGGAATGGGGCATAAGAGAGGTTAGAATCAGGAGGGAGGGGGTGTGGAGAGGGGAGGGGAGGGAAGCGGCTGGACATCCCAAAACCCGGACTGACTTGTCACACTTCCCCATTTCCAGAAAAGGCTGGGCCCCCCATAAACGTGATGGTGAAGGAGGTGTGGGGCACGAACGCGCTGGTGGAGTGGCAGGCCCCCAAAGATGATGGGAACAGTGAGATCACGGGGTATTTCGTCCAGAAAGCAGACAAAAAGACCATGGTGAGAGAGCAGAGGGGGAGACGGGGAAGAGCCGGTGAGGTGGGCAGAGCAGGTGCAGATGTCCCCCGTTCACAGCTGGAAGGGCAGGGAGGGGCCCAGAGGCTGGAGGATGGGCTGGGGCCAGGAGGGAAGCCTTTTAGCTGAGACTTGGCACGTGATGGGTTTTCATTTTCTTTTTTCACTGAGGTAAACGTCACATAACGGAATTAGTCATTCGCCGTTTTAAAGCGAACAATTCAGCAGCACTTAGGACATCTGCAGGGTTGTGCAGCCACCGCCTCTACCCAGTCCATTTTCATCCCCCAGAGGAAGCCCTGTACCCAACAGCGCCACCCCCTGGTCTCCCCTGGCAGCCACCGATTTGCTTTCTGTCTCCCTGGATTTACCTACTCTGGACATTTCATACACATGGAATCCTAGCTATGTGACCCTTGTGTCTGACTTTGTTAGCTCAGCACAACGTCTTTGAAGTTCATCCATGCTGCAGGGTGCACGGTGTGTCCGTGCGGAAATCCTGTTTTTAGAATTCTTTTTTTTTGAGACAGGGTCTTACTCTGTCACCCAGGCTGGAGTGCAGTGGTGCAATCTTGGCTCACTGCCTTCTCTGCCTCTGAGCTCAGGTGATCCCCCCCATCTCAGCCTCCCAAGTAGCTGGGAATACAGGCACGTGCCACCACGTCCCGCTAATTTTTGTAGAGACAGGGTCTCAGTATGTTGTCCAGGCTGGTCTCGAACTCCTGGACCCAAGTCATCCTCCCACCTTGGCCTCCCAAAGTGTTGGGATTACAGGCATGAGCCACTGCACCTGGCCTTTATTTCTTTTATTTTATTATTATTATTTTTTTGAGACAGGGTCTTACTCTGTCACCCAGGCTGGAGTGCAGTGGCATGATCATGGCTCACTGCAGCCTCCAACCCGCAGGTTGAGGCAATCCTCCTCCCTCAGCCTCCCAAGTAGCTGGGACTACAGGTGCTGGCCACCAGACCTGGCTAATTTTTTGATTTTTTTAACAGACAAGGGTCTCGCCGGGTTGCCCACTCTGGTCTCAAACTCCCGGGCTCAAGCGACGAGCCTCCCACCTCGGCCTCCCAAAGAGCTGGGATTACAGGCATGAGCCACGGTGCCTGACCCCTTCTTAGCGTTGAATGATGTTCCTTTGTCTGGGCCGACCGTTTTGTTTGTCCATCCCTGCGCTGATGGGCGCTGGGTTGGTTCCACCTGTTGGCCACCGTGAGTAGTGCGCCATGAGTGACACATTTTTTAAACACTGGATGTGCTTTTCTCACCCCTTCTTTCGTCTGTGTCTTGTGTGTAATCGTGTGATCCTGTGGCCCCGACCCGCCTGGTCCCTCCCTGTTCCCACACTAGGAGTGGTTCAACGTCTATGAACGTAACAGGCACACTAGCTGTACTGTGTCCGACCTCATCGTGGGCAACGAATACTATTTCCGAGTTTACACCGAGAACATCTGTGGGCTCAGTGACTCACCTGGTGTCTCCAAGAACACGGCCCGCATCCTCAAGACAGGTACAGCCATCCTGCCCCACAGCCCAGGCCCACCCCATCCACCCTCTCGCCCAGGTCCCACCTGGACTCCTCCTGCCTTCCCCTCCCCACTGGGGTTGACGGCACCTAGTCATGGGAGAGAGGTGATTGCGGTTTGTTCCCTGGTTGGTGTCAGGGGAGAATCTAGATCAGTCGCCTTACGGGTGCATCCTCTCTCCCCAGGAATCACCTTCAAACCGTTCGAGTATAAGGAGCATGACTTCCGGATGGCTCCCAAGTTCCTGACGCCTCTCATAGACCGCGTGGTCGTGGCTGGGTACTCGGCAGCCCTCAACTGCGCTGTCAGAGGCCACCCGAAGGTGCCAGGGCAGGGACCCAGATCTGCGTGTGTGTTGCCTTGTGGGGAATCTTCCATACAATGAAGCCCACTCCCCATCACGCCAGTTCTTCTTCCCCGAGTTCTCTGTCTCAAGGGATTTAGTCACTTAAAAAAATTTTTTTAATTGATTTTTGATTTTTTTTTTTTGAGACAGGGTCTTGCTGTATCACCCAGGCTGGAGTGCAGTGGCACAATCACAGCTCACTGCAACTTTGACCTCCTGGGTTCAAGTGATCCTCCTACCTCATCCTCCCGAGTAGCTGGGACCACAGGCATGAACCACTGTGGCCAGCTAATTTTATAATTTGTAGAGATGGGGTCTTGCTATGTTGTCCAGGCTGGTCTTGAACTCCTAGGCTCAAGTGATTCTCCCGCCTCGGCCTCCCAAAGTGCTGGGATTACAGGTGTGAGCCACCATGCCCAGACTGGACTTGCTCACTTTTCACCCACTTCCTGTTAACTCCTCTGACCAGAGCCCAAGTCTCAGACAATCAATCACATCTTGCCTTTGGCTTCCTGCCTTTTTCCTTCTTTCTTTTTTTTTCTTTCTTCCTGAGACCAGGCTGGAGTGCAGTGGTGCGATCTCAGCTCACTGCAACCGCCTCCCAAGTTCAAGCGATTCTCCTGTCTCAGCCTCCTGAGTAGCTAGGATTACAGGCGTGCACCACCATGCCCAGCTAAATTTTGTATTTTTAGTAGAGACGGCGTTTTGCTGACCTCAGGTGATCCGCCTGCCTCAGCCTCCCAAAGTGCTGGGATTACAGGCATGAGCCACTGCTCCTGGCCTCTTGCCTTTTTCTTTGTCCCCTGACTGCCAGGTAACAGCTTGTCTCGGCAGCTTGAGGAGAGGACCATTAAGTCTCTCTTGTTCTGTCCAAGGACAAATGCCAGTCCCGTGGAAAAAGAAACGTTGGGAGCAGGGGCAGCCTAAACCAGCACGGCTCCCCAGGGTCTTCCTGTCCAGCCATTTTCCGACTGCTCTTTGTGAACAGGGACACTTGCAACCTAGAGCTCATTGAGACCAGGGGTTGGCAAACCATCACCCATGGGTCAAATCCACCCACCACCTGTTTCTCTCAATAAAGTTTTATTGGAACACGGGCCAAGCATATTTGTTTATGTTTTGTTTACAGCTACTGCAGACAAAATGTAAATAAATGTGCGTGGCTCGTGTTCCAGGCCCAGAGACTACAGGGCCCAAAAAGCCTGAAATATTTACCATCTGGCCCTTTATAGGAACAGTTTGCCAGCTTCTGGTCTGGGCTGTAGGTTCTTCGCTTCAGCCTCCTTAAGGCATACCATGTCTCCATCTCTGTATACTTTATTCACTAACTCCACTCATTCATGTCACTCATTCCACTCATTTATCCACCTACCAATCTATCCATTTACTCAGTTCATTCCTTCACTCCATTTGCTTATTTACAGCACTGTTTCGTGCTCTCGTTCATTTATTCACTCCATTTATTCTTACAACAAACATTTTCAGAGGCTTTCAATGACCTGGGTGATTCGAACAAGAAATTTCCTGTATGTTGGGGGAGACTGACATTTGCCCAGAGTCACATAAATAATATAAAATTATGAAGGGCTGGGCCAGACACGGTGGCTCACACCTGTAATCCCAGCACTTTGGGAGGCCGAGGCGGGCAGATCACCTGAGGTCAGGAGTTTGAGACCAGCCTGGCCAACATGGTGAAACCCCATCTCTACTAAAAATACAAAAACTAGCCAGGCATGGTGGCAGGCGCCTCTAATCCCAACCACTTGGGAAGCTGAGGCAGGAGAATTGCTTAAACCCGGGAGGTGGAGGTTGCAGTGAGCCAAGATCACGCCACTGCACTCCAGCCTGGGAGACAAAGCGAGATTCTGTCTCAAAAAAAAAAAAAAAAAAGGGAAGGGCACTATGGAAGAGGGAACAGCCAGTGCCAGGGTCCTGAGGTGGGTGCCTGTCTGGTCTGTTTGAAGGACAGCGAGGTAGACTGGCTGGAGCAGAGAAGTAATGGGGGTCAAAGAGCGTGGGACCCTGTGGGCCACTACAAACAGTGAGCTCTTTGTCCTGAGAGCAATGGGAAGACCCCACCGTTACCCTGTGAAGTGGGATTATCAACCTGCTTTTACAGAAGAGGAGACTGAGGGTCAGGGAGAAGTGACTCGTCCAAGAACATCTGGCAAGAGGGTGGCAGAGCCTAGAACCCAGATCTGCTTCCTGAGCCCCATTTTGTCATCATTGCCCAGGGACTCTCTCTAAGTTGGCCTCCTCTCCCTTGACTCTCAACAGCCCAAGGTGGTCTGGATGAAGAACAAGACGGAAATCCGTGAAGATCCCAAGTTCCTGATAACCAATTACCAAGGAGTCCTGACGCTGAACATCCGTCGCCCCTCGCCCTTCGACGCTGGGACTTACACCTGCCGGGCCGTCAACGAGCTGGGCGAGGCGCTGGCTGAGTGCAAGCTGGAGGTCCGAGGTGAGGGCGTGGCCATCCTCAACACTGGCTGACCCTTGCTCGGGCCCTGTGCCAGCCTGACAGGTGGCCCCGGGCTGAGCACCGCTGAGATCTGGAGACGAGTGAGACCGGCCCTCTGGGAGGAGGACTGGGAAGCTGCTGTCCTGAAGGCAGCACAGGGCATCCTAGGAGTTGGGGTGGGGGAGCCCCTGACCCAGCTTGGGCAGGAGTCAGATTTTTCCAAAGGAGTTGAAGGACAAGGAAGAGGAAGGCTGAGTGAGAAGGGCTTAGGAAACGTCCCCAAGGCCTCCAGTGTACCTGGGCCCCCGTAGGCAGATGGGTTGACAGAGTGAGAGCAAATATGGGTAACACGGATGACCAGGGGTGGCGGGAGCTCCCGAAAGTGCCTCCCCTCCATAGCCTGTCCCCATGCTCCCACCCCCCTGCCCCTGCCTCTCCCTGCCCCGTCCCCTCATCTCGGTCCCACAGGTCCAGCCCCAGGAAAGCTACATCCTCTTCCTCCCATATTCCATTGCCAGCCGCCTCCCTGTCTCCAGTCTCTCCCTCCTGCCAGCCACTTTCACCCTTGGACTCTGGCCCCAGAGAGCTCTCTCTATCCAGAGCTGCTCTGCCCCAGCCCTGATCCCAGCCCGCTGGGGACTCCCCAGCGCCCCAGCGCCCCTCCGCCTGGTGTTCACGGTGGTGTGTCCACCCCGGTTCTTCCCACATGATGCCCCAGCCACACCGGGCTGTTGGCGGTTACACTGGCCAGGCTTTCCCGCCACAGGGACTTGGCACATGCTCTTCCCTCTTCCTGGAACACAATTCCCCCGCTCCTTTACCCTGGGCTCCGGCCCATCAGATGTCTGCCAGTCAAGGCTCAGCGAGGAGGCCACTAACCGTGTCCCTCAGAGCAGGATGACATCAATGTGGACTTCCAGAGTCCCTCCCGGATGGTGACTTCTGACCTCTGACTTCCCTGGCTCTGAGGACAGCCCAGCAGACAGGGTGGCTGGGGACCCTTAACAAAGGCTCAGAGAGGACACTTTCTAGCCAAGCACGGTGGCTCTCGTCTGTAATCCCAGCACATTGGGAGGCCAAGGCAGGCGGGTCGCTTGAGCCCAGGAGTTCAAGACCAGCCTGGGCAACATGGCGAAACCCTGTCTCTACTAAAAATACAAAAAAATTTAGCCGGGCCTGGTGGCACATGCCTGTTGTCCCAGCTACCTGGGGGGCTGGGGCAGGAGGATCACTTGAACCGGGGAGGCCGAGGCTGCAGTGAGCTGAGATGGCACCACTGCACTCCAGCCTGGTGCAACAGAGTGAGACTGTGTCTCAAAAACCAAACAAAAACACCCCAGATCACTGCCCTTCCAAGCCCACCCAATTTCTGATACTCTGCTGTCTCCCTGATTAACTATTAAATCAGCTCAGAAAAATCCCAGCCTCAGGATTCCAGTGACCGCGTACAGCCAGCAGCTCAGAATGTCCCCATCTGGGATCCAAAATACCAGTAATCAGGGGCACTGTGACTCTGGGTTGTCCAGCCACAGTGGCCTGGGATGGGGCGGGATGGTGACCGTCATCCTGTCCCCCTGCTGGTCATGTGGATGCAGCTCCTCCTCCTGGGGCTTCAGGAGGAGGCGTGCCCGGGCCTGGCTCACCCGCTTTCTCGTTTTCCTGCAGTGCCGCAGTGAGACCTGTCCCCTACCTGCCAAGACAATTGGTGGTGGAGTCCTGACCCCAATCCCCAACCTCCCAGGACTGTGTTCTTTCTGGAGTTTTCGCTGAGAACAAAACAGTGTTGTCTGGACCCTGGAGTGTCTGTCCTTCTTGACTCCGTAGCTCCGTCTTCCTCCTGCAGGGGATTGGTCACCCCGGGGTTGGCGATGGGAGCAGCTGCGTCGACACAGGCCGCGGTGAGGTGGCCTCTTGGAATAGCTACTTTAGCGAGGCAGCCACGTTGTCACAGCAACCACAGAGCATCAGAGGTGAACCCAAGCCCACGGGGAGGCCGGCCCCAGAGAAGCTGCTGGGAGGGAGGGAGGGTGCAGGCTAGGGGCAACGACAGTGGCAGCGAGTCAAAGACACACCCAGGCCACACCCAGAAGGCCACTCTACCGAAGCAGCTGTGACGGTGTGGCCGCCTCTAGGCCTTGGCAGCGGCCCCAAGAGCTAAATGTGGTGAACCGAAGAGGGAGGCAGCCGTACCGGACAAACTCCTGCCAGGCAGCTGCACGGACTTGGTGACGAAGGCGAAACCGCTCGTGGCCTGCTTGTTGGTTCTTAATGGATTGACCTTTATTAACTTTAATATCTCATCTGCCCGGCCCTGAGGCAAGGTACTTTGATCTCTGGTCATTCGGTGACCTTGAAGGATGCTGGAAGACTCAGAGTCCCCAGAGTTCAGAGGTCTTGGGGTCAAGTCTGGCTTCCACGCCTTGGGGCTGGGGAGAGAGAGTTTGTTTCAGAGGCCTTGGCCTGCAGTTAGGGAGTGAGGGGGCGGGGAGGGACTTTGCACTTACTGGAATGGCAGGGGAAGCCAGGTGTCTTAAGAGGGGGCACAGATTCCAGTGCCCTCAGCTTCTAAAACTGGCATCATCCCCTGCTCCACCTTGAGCCCCAAGGCCCTACAGAGAACTGGACATTGGGCCTGGCTGACCCCACTCCTTCAGGGCACAGGTTGTCCCTCTCTAGACCCTACTCTGGTATGTCACGGGGAGAGGGGCTGGGGCACGGGTGTGGGTGGCTGTGTGTGTTCCCAAGTAGGATACGACAGCCCCCTTGGCTAGGGGTGCCAAGGCCCTGGAGAGACTGCTGGCTTCTACCCACAGACCCCCATATCCCTGGGTCACCTCTACTTCCAGACCCAGGAGTCCAGGCCCCAGCCCCTCCTCCCTCAGACCCAGGAGTCCAGGCCCCAGCCCCTCCTCCCTCAGACCCAGGAGTCCAGGACCCCAGCCCTCATCTCCCTCAGACCCAGGAGTCCAGGACCCAAGCTCTCTCCTCTCTTAGACCTGGGAGTCCTCAGACACCTCCCCTCTGCCCTCTGCTGCCCCACTGCGCTTCCCCCCTCTCCTCACCTCCTCCCACTCCCTCTGGGCCTCCACCTCATCATCATCACCCTCCCCATCTTCATCCTCCAGCACCTCTTACTCCTGCGTGAAGGGCACAGTGGAAGCGGAGAGGAAGCGCAGGCGGTAGAGCAGCCGCACCCACTGGCCGAACTCTCGGTCTCGGGTCTTGAGTGGGGCGCGCAGCTGCAAGTAGAAGGTGCGGCTGGTGTTCAACTTGACCTCGAGCTGACACCGGCTTTTGTCGTGGACAAAGAGCTGGACGAACTTCAAGGGGAACAGCCTGGGTGGCAGGAAGGGGCAGCCTCAGGTTCTGACCCTGTCGGGTCCTCCAGCACCATCGGGGTCAGGGGTCCCCACCTTGCCACCCCTCCCTCTGCCCCACGAATCCCTTTCCACTTTCACTGCCTCTTGAACTTGAGTCCATTCCCAACTTTCTTCCAGCCACATGTCTCCTTTTTGTCTCCCACTAGTCCTCTCCCCTAAACTCCAGACTCGAATATACAACTGCCTACTTGAAATTTCCATCTGGGGCCGGGCGTGGTGGCTCACGCCTGTGATCCCAGCCCTTTGGGAGGCTGAGGCAGGAGGATCACCTGAGGTCAGGAGTTTGAGACCAGCCTGGCCAACATGGTGGAACCCCATCTCTACTAAAAATAGTAAAAATTAGCCGGGCATGGTAGTGGGTGCCTATAATCCCAGCTACTTTGGAGGCTGAGGCAGAAGAATTGCTTCAACCTGGGAGGCGGAGGTTGCAGTGAGCCGAGATCACGCCACTGCACTCCAGCCTGGGCGACAGAGAGAGGGACTGTGTCTCAAAAAAAAAAAAAAAAAAAAAAAATCCCATCTTGGGTGTGGGATCTACCATCCGACTCACAACATGTTCAACAGCCCACTTCTCAAGCTCCCTCAGCCCCTCACACGCAGCCTACTCCTCTTGGTCTTCCCTGTCTTAGCTACATCCCCCTCTTGCTTGGTCAAAATCTTGGAGTCGCGGTGGACTCCATGTTCTCACACCCTGATGAGTCCTGACGCCACATCCTGGTGGCTCCACTATTTTTTGTTGGTTTTTGAGATAGAGGGTCTCACTCTGTTGCCCAGGCTGGAGTGCAGTGGCACGGTCATAGCTCACTGCAGCCTCAACATCTTGGGCTCAAGCAATCCTCTTGCCTCGGCCTCCAGAGCAGCTGGGACTATACGTGCACCACCATGTCTGGCTAATTTTTCTATTTTTATATAGTAGAGATGGGGTTTCACCATGTTGGCCAGGCTGGTCTCCAACTCCTGGGCTCAAGTGATCCTCTCGTCTTGGTCTCTCAAAGTGCCGGGATTATAGGCATGAGCCACCTCACTTTGCCTGCCACCTTTAAAATGTATCCACAATCCAAACCCTTTTAACTCCCTCCTCTGCCACCCTTGCGTCCAGCCACCTGCCTCAGCCCTCAGTCCCTACAGTCTGTTCCCCACAAGTCCCCCAGAGGGCGCAGGTCAACACCTTGGGCAGCTTGGGTCCCTCTGCTCAGAGCCTTCCTGTGGCTCTGGCTCAACAGGAATAAACACAAAGCCCTCACTGTGGCCCACAGACCTGCCGAGCCCCTTGCTCCCTCTCTGCCCTCACCTCCTGCACCTCCAGCCACACTGGCCTCCCTGCTGTTCCATGAACACACCAGGCTCAGTCCGACCCTAGCACCCTTGCACAGATGGTTCCCTCCACCTGAAAAGCTCTTTCTCCAGGCAAGACCCGCCCCCTCATCGCCCTGTGTTTCAGGAGGCACGTTCTCAGGGACGTCTCCCCTGGCCTATTTCAACCACATCCACCCTGTTGAGACTTCCCCGTAGTCCTTTCCGGTCTGACGGAGCCCCACAGGCCTTGCCCATCTAACAAATGGCCACCTGTTCCCTCTGCCTGCCTGGTAGAGTGGGAGTTCCTGGAGACCTGCTTTGTCCAGTGGTGAAAGTTTCCCTGGTACCCGCAGCTGACACGTGGCAGGTGCTCAGTGGATGCTTCAGTGGATGCTTTTTGAGTATCTTGGTAAATCGATTGCTCAGGCCCGCAGCCCGATTTAAGGTCCAACAGGGCAGAGCAGGAAGCAGTCAGGAAGGAGTGAGGATCTTGGCTCAGGTCACACAGCCAGGATTGGAGCCCAGGTCCCATGTTCACCTACAACACTGAGTAGCCAGGTGGCCTCTCTGGTCCAGCAGTATCACTGCCAGGAATGGATCTCACAGACACCCTCACACCTGTGCACAGACACATACGCGCGGATGTCCCCTGCCACACCGCCTGTAACCGAGATGCCAACAAACCCCAGTGTCCCTCAGTGGGTGACTTGATTTTTGTCCCCCAAATAGAAGAATAACAGCTGACATTTGTGGAGCACTTACTCAGAGCCAGGTGCTATTATATTTACCCAGTTTTCCCCCCGACAACCTTATGGGGTGCGCTCTCCTCTTATCCCTGTCATCCAGATGAGGAAACTGAGGCACAGGCAGGTAGGCTGAGCTTGGCCAAAGCCAGTGATGAAGTAACGCCAGGATTTGAAACCAAGCCATCTGAGGGCAGGCATTTGTTTAAGGACGTTGCCTACCACTTTAACATGAGGAGGCTGGACACAGCTTGGTGTCTAAGACAGCAGAGCACGTGCAATGGTCAAAAAGAGTCCAACTGTGCAGGCCGTGCACGGTGGCTCAGGCCTGTAATCGCAGCACTTTGGGAGGCCGAGGCAGGCGGATCACCTGAAGTCGGGAGTTTGAGACCAGCCTGACCAACATGGCAAAACCCTGTCTCTACTAAAAATACAAAATTAGCTGGGTGTGGTGGCACATGCCAGTAATCCCAGCTACTTGGGAGGCTGAGGCAGGAGAATTTCTTGAACCTGGGAGGCGGAGGTTGCAGTGAGCCAAGATCATGCCACTACACTCCAGCCTGGGCAACAAGAGTGAGGCTCCGTCTCAAAAACAAAAAAAGAGTCCAATTGTGCAAATATGTCTGAAGGAGCGTGGTGGCTGTGCTCATGGCAATACGAAATGGATATGGGCGTCGTGCTGACGACGGGGTGGGCGCAGGGAGAAGTGGCGTATGGCTTGTGGCTACTGCTGTTTTTTTTTTTTTTTTTTGAGATGGAGTCTCGCACTGTTTCCCGGGCTGGAGTGCAATGGCGCGATCTCGGCTCACTGCAACCTCCACCTCCTCGGTTCAAGTGATTCTCCTGCCTCAGCCTCCCGAGTAGCTGGGATTACAGGCGCCCGCCACCATGCCTGGCTAATTTTTGTATTTTTTAGTAGAGAGGGGGTTTCACTATGTTGGCCAGGTTGGTCTCAAACTCCTGACCTCGTGATCCACCCGCCTCGGCCTCCCAAAGTGCTGGAATTACAGGTGTGACCACCGCGCCCAGCCTGTGGCTACTGCTTTTTATTTTATTTTTTGAGAAAGGGTCCTGCTCCCATTGCCCAGGCTGGAGTGGAGTGGCGTGATTACAGCTCACTGCAGCCTGGACCTGCTGGGCTCAAGCAATCCTCCCACCTCAGCCTCCTAAGTAGCTGGGACTACAGGCACACCCCACCATCCCTGGCTAATGTTTGTATTTTTAGTAGAGATGGGGTCTCACTATGTTGCCCAGGCTGGTCTCCAACTCCTGGGCTTAAGCAGTCCTCCCACCTTGGCCTCCCAAATGCTGGGATTACAGGTGTGAGCCACTGCACCCAGCCTTCTACTGCTGGTTTGTTTGTTTTGAGATAGTGTCTTGCTTTGTCACCCAGGCTGGAGTGCAGTGGTGAGATCTTGGCCACTGCAACCTCCGACTCCTGGGCTTAAATGATTCTCCTGCCTCAGCCTCCTGAGTAGCTGGGACTACAGGCGCCCATCATCATGTCTGGCTAATTTTTTGTATTTTTGTAGAGATGGGGTCTCACCATGTTGGCCAGGCTGGTCTCAAACTCCTGGCATCAGGTGATCTGCCCACCTCAGCCTCCCAAAGTGCTGGGATTACAGGTGTGAGCCATCACACCCAGCCTCTATTGCTGTTTTTAAAGAAAGGATGGATCCATATATATGTGTGTATATATATGTGTGTATACATGTGTGTACATATGTATATATACATGTGTGTGTATATATGTGTGTGTATATGTATATATACGTGTGTATATGTATATATACGTGTGTATATGTATATATACGTGTGTATATGTATATATATGTGCGTATGTATATATACGTGTGTGTATATGTATATATACGTGTGTATATATGTATATATACGTGTGTGTATATGTATATATACGTGTATGTATGTATATGTGTGTATACGTGTATGTGTGCATATGTGTGTGTACGTGTATGTGTGCATATGTATGTATACATGTGTGTATGTATGTATACATGTATGTGTGTATACATGTGTGTATATGTATATATACATGCATGTGTGTGTATATGTATATATACATGCATGTGTGTATATATATATATCTCTGTCAGAAACTGCCCCAGAATAGCTCAGGGCTGGAAGTTGGTTAGACAGAAGTGAGGGGCTAGGAGGTGAGTCCTGAGGCCAAATTTGTAGAGCAAGCTCAATGTTCTCACTTCAGTGGTATGTTCATTTGGGAAGGGGTTTTAGGGTGCCAAAGGAGCTTATGAGGGGGTCACAGCCACTCTCAGCACCATCATTGGTGTTCTTCCAACTGCAGGTCATGATTCAGTGAGTGATGAGATCAATTGGTGAAATACAGTTAGCATTTAAAATAAAAGGGGCTGGGCAAGTGGGTCACACGTATAGTCCCAGCACTTTGGGAGGTTGAGGGAGGAGGATTGCTTGAGCCCAGGAGTTCGAGACCAGCTTGGGCAGCATGGTGAGACCTGTCTCTACAAAAAAATACAAAAATTAGCCAGGTGTGGGTGGTGCACACCTGTAGTCCCAGCTACTCAGGCAGCTGAGGTGGGAGGATCGCTTGCGCCTGCAGAGAACTGTGATCACTCCAGCCTGGATGACAGAGTGAGACCCTGTCTCAAAATTAAATGAATGAATGAATGAATAAATAAATAAAGGCCAGGCACAGTGGCTCATGCCTGTAATCCTAGTGCTTTGGGAGGCTGAGGTGGGAGGATCACTTGAGGCCCAGAGTTCAAGACCAGCCTGGGCAACATAGTGAGATCCCACCTCTACAACACATAAACAAAAATAAAGGTATAGTGTAGAAGAGAAAATATCTCAGGGTACTGTACTGGTGTCAGAATACTCCTTTGTGAAAGGTTTTTAACTTAGGCAGGGGGGATTAATAAAGGCTGTAAGTCATCTTGAGTACATGCAGGTCAAAATCTGATTTGGCCACGAAATTAGAAAAGCAATCTTTTGGATTTCAGAAATGCAGAGAAGGAACTGTGGACCTTCATGTGTGCATGTGTGAGACAATGTGAGTTTGTCCTTCCTTCCTTCCCTCCTTCCTCTATTTCTCCCTCCTTACTTTCTTCCCTTTCTTCTTTTCTCTGTCTTCTTTCTTCCCTCTCTTTCTTTCTTTTTTAGAGAACGGGTCTCACTTCATTGCCCAGGCTGGAGTGCAGTGGTGTGATCACAGTTCACTGCAGCCTCGAACTCCTGGGCTCAAGTGATCCTCCTGGCTCAGCCCCAGTAGCTAGGACCACATGTATGTGCCACCATACCTGGCTAGCTTTGTAATTTTGATTTTTGTAGAGATGGGGGTCTTGCTATGTTGCCCAGGCTGGTCTTGAACTCCAAGCCTGAAGTAATCCTCCCACCTCATCCTCCCAAAGTGCTGGGATTACAGGCATGAGTCACCATACCCAGCATCTCTCTTTCATGAACTGTGAGATGTGGTCAAAAAAGTGAAAGCCAGACAGGCATGGTAGCTCATGCCTGTAATCCCAGCACTTTGGGAGGCCCAGGCAGGCAGATCACCTGAGGTCAGGAGTTCGAGACCAGCCTGGTCAACACGGTGAAACCCCGTCTCTACTAAAAATACAAAAATTAGCTGGGCGTGGTGGCAGGCACCTGTAATCCCAGCTACTCGGGAGGCTGAGGCAGGAGAATTGCTTGAACCCAGGAGGCAGAGGTTGCAGTGAGCCCAGGTTGTACCACTGCACTCCAGCCTGGAGACTCTGTCTCAAAAAAACAAACAACAAAAAAAGTGAAAGCTACTGGCAGAATGTTTCTGTACTGTAGGCACGTAAACATTTCAGTGTTTGTAGCTGGAGTTGGGGCAGGAGCCTTGGGTGAGAAAAAGGAACATCTTCTGCTGTCTATTTTGTGCTTGTTTTCTCATTTGTTTGCATTACTTTTTCTTTTCTCTTTTCTTTTCTTTTTTATTCTCTTTTTTTTTTTTGAGACAGAGTCTCACTCATTCTGTTACCCAGGTTGGAGTGCAGTGGCATGATCTCGGCTCACTGCAACCTCCACCTCTTGGGTTCAAGCGATTCTCCTGCCTCAGCCTCCCAAGTAGCTGGGATTACCGGTGCCCGCCACCACACCTGGCTAATTTTTTTTTTTTTTTTTTTTTGAGATGGAGTCTCGCTCTGTCGCCCAGGCTGGAGTGCAGTGGCGCAATCTCAGCTCACTGCAACCTCCGCCTCCCGGGTTCACGCCATTCTCCTGCCTCAGCCTCCCAAGTAGCTAGGACTACAGGCGCTCACCACCACGCCCGGCTAATTTTTTGTATTTTTAGTAGAGACGGGGTTTCACTGTGTTAGCCAAGATGGTCTCGTTCTCTTGACCTCGTGATCCACCCACCTCAGCCTCCCAAAGTGCTGGGATTACAAGCGTGAGCCACCGCACCCGGCCCTGGCTAATTTTTTGTATTTCTGGTAGAGACAGGGTTTTGCTATGTTGGCCAGGCTGGTCTCAAATTCCTGGCCTCAAGTGATCTGCCTGCCTTGGCCTCCCAAAGTGCTGGGATTACAGGTGTGGGCCACCGCACCCGATCTGCGTTACTTTTTCAATGAAAAAATATGACGTAAAGGGGCAGTGTGGGCTGAGGCACAGGAGGGCTCAAGATCCATGAGATCCACAATCATGACAAGCTTGGCATTCCAATCCTGGCCCACTCTGGAGCCACAGTGGGACCCTGGGCAACTGGCTCCCGGCTCTCTGAGCCTCAGTTTAGCTCTTTGGCGGATGGGGCTAAGGGACCCCACCATGTGAAGATATGAGGTCAGAGGTGAGATCGTATGCGCGGCCTAGGGGCGTCTGGCATGAGCAGGCCCTGCGGAAATGGTCATTCTCCTGACCGCTGCTGGGGCATGGCTGAGGACTGTCCCCTTCAGGTCTGTCTAGTCTCTGATTTCTGGCCCCTGAGGGCTGCTCTGTCCTTGTTCTCCCGGGTAGATGGCAGCTCAGGGAGGGCCGATAGCACTGCCAGCTCCTGGCCCTGGGGGTGGTCTGGACGAGGGGAGGTACTGCTGGGGGCTCAGGTGCCTGGAGCTGAGGGAGGAAGGGGTCTCGGCTGAGGTGAGGGCAGTTACCCGAAGAGTTGCAGGTGTCCGTTCTCCTTGGCAGGGCCGGCCAGAAGCAATAGGTCCGGGAGCTCCAGGGCTGGACTGGAGGCTGCCACCCCCATGGTGACCTCGTTGGCAACTTCTCCCAACCGAGTCACCTGGGGCCAGAGGTCAGAGGTCGGGGCAGGATAGATGTGGGGGCAGAACTGAGGAGGGATCAGAGGTTAGGAATCTTGGTAGGGGAAAAGGTCATGAACCAGGTGAGTTGAAAATCAGGCTGGGGGCCAGATATCTTGAAATTAAAGTTCAAGAATCATATGGGTGTGAAGTCAGGGAAACTGAGGCAAGGGAGTTACAGGCCAGGGTTCACAAAGAATCTAAAGAACTAGAAGTATGGGGTGTCAGAGATCACATAGGAGTTGGGAGTCGGGAATCCCACGAGATGGACGTTATGGGGGAGCAGGGGCTTTCCAAGTCAGGAGGAGGTCGAGGGGCAGGCCGAGGCTGGGGATGAGGGGGTTCTGGGGCTCCCTACCTGTACGAAGTTGCTCTCAAAGATGGGGAAGTCCCGAAACTGGTCGAATTCGCCGCTCTGGAGGTAGCGTTGGAGCCGTCTGGGACGGCCCGTGGGAGAGGCTGCAACCAGGAGGCATTCTACCAGGACGAAGTCTGGGGGTCGATCCTGGGAGGCTGTGCCTGGCTCCCCAACTGGGAGGGCCCGGCACAGCCCCGCGGAGAGGACGGGGTATCAGATGTCCCCGAATTGCCGGCCCCATCCTACTTGGTTCCTTCACTAGGTCCAACCCCTCTAGGCCTGGCTCCCCTCTCTCACCTGCCATCCCACCTGGTTCCACCTCGCCAGCTCCATCCAGGGCCGGCTTAGGGCCGCGATCCCGCCTCATTGCAATGTCCCCGTCCGACGGGAGCGGACGGAGGAGCAGACGGAGAAAGCGAGGGGACGGGAGTACGCGCACTGTGACGTCATGATGCGGAGCGGGCTTTATGACGTCACACAAGAGCGGGCTCCTGGTTTGTGATGACGTCCCTGGAGGGGGCGGCTCCTGGAGATCAGGCCAAAGGGGCAGCCCCATCCTGCTGACGTCAGGCCCCAGGTGCGGACGGGCGCCAGTGCGCAGGCGCCGGGGCCCAGCGCAGGCGCACGGGCGTCAGGATGCGGCCTGTTCCTCCCGGCGTGCTCCGCGGCTCTTGGCTCACAGCCGTCCCTTCGCTGATGGGAAGAAGCCGAGATGGCGGCAGCCAGCGCTGGGGCAACCCGGCTGCTCCTGCTCTTGCTGATGGCGGTAGCAGCGCCCAGTCGAGCCCGGGGCAGCGGCTGCCGGGCCGGGACTGGTGCGCGAGGGGTGAGTGCTCTTTAGCTGTGCATAGCGGGCGCGGTCTACGGGTGTCGCGGGTCTTGGGTCTTTAGGTGAGTTACAGACGGAAGGAGGCTGCGCAGGGCTGAGAGGGAAGAGGTGGGAGATCCCTGGAAAGCCAGGCCTCAGTCACGCACGCGCAGGAGGGGCCTCGCCAGTGCACCGGGTTGCAAGGACTGGGTGGGAGAACAAGCGCACCTGTCGGAAGGCTCTGGCTCGGGAATATGTATGAGGGGGCGGGGCTGGGGGTGTGGAATCTTGGAGAATCCGACGTCCGGGCGGTTGAAATGAAAGAGGCAAGGTGAAGCCGGGCGCGGTGGCTCATCTGTCATCCCAACGCTTAGGGAGGCCGAGGCGGGAGGATTGCTCTAGGCCAGGAGTTCAAGACCAGCCTGGGCAACATAGCGAGCCCTGTCTCTACAAAAAATACTAAAAAAAAAAAAAAAAAAAAAAAAATTAGGCCGGTCGCGGTGGCTCATGCTTGTAATCCCAGCACTTCGGGAAGCCGAGGCGGGCGGACCACTTGAAGTCAGGAGTTCAAGACCAGCCTGCTCAACATGGTGAAACCCCGTTTCTACTAAAAACACAAAAATTAGCTGGGTGTGGTGGCAGGTGCCTGTAATTCCAACTACTCGGGAGGCTGAGGCAGGAGAATCGCTTGAACCCAGGAGGCAGAGGTTGCAGGGAGCTGAGATCACGCCACTGCACTCCAGCCTGGGCGACTGAGCGAGACCCTGTCTCAGAAAAAGAAAATAAGGCGTGGGAGGGGGCTCTTGAGGAAGTGGAGATGAGTTTTGTCTCCTAAATATGCGTGAGTATGCAAGTTTGGAGGTTGGAGAAAAGGAAAGCATGAATCTTGAATGTGCTTAATAGGGACTGAACTCAGGCTGCATCTTGGCTATTGGGCTGTCAGGTGATAAGGAGGCCATTTGAATATTAGCATGAAAAAGAAGGCTTGGGAGAGGGAGGGTGTCATTTAACTCATGAGTATTTGTGGCGCAAGGCTTGGAAGTGACCTTGGGATAGTTGCTTTGGCAATGAGGTTAGGCATGTTTGTAGGGTCTGGTTTTCTGGGGGTGAGGGAGTCCAGAGTATGAATATTCATGAAATGGGTGGTTTCTAGTGAAATAAAGGCAAGCAGCAGTGATTAACTTGAAGATAAGGCTCCTCCCTCAGCCCACCAGTCTGTCTGTCCTGGGTTCTGTGGGTGACTACTATGCTGAGGGCTTGGGTGGTCCTCACCTGGGGCCTTCTGTGTCCTCTGCAGGCTGGGGCGGAAGGTCGAGAGGGCGAGGCCTGTGGCACGGTGGGGCTGCTGCTGGAGCACTCATTTGAGATCGGTGAGTCAGGCAACGTCCTCTCCTAGACACTTAACATTGGTGCCCTGAGAAGTCAAGACTTGGAGTCCGGGTGCCTCCCGTCGTATGACATTTACTAACATCCATTTACTAACAGATTTACCTCAGGTTAGGGGAAAGTGGGACATGAAAGAAGAGAAACACTCTTTAAATGCCCCCTTGCCTGTGAGACAAACCTCAGTTTTTAAAAGGTCATCACAGCAGTAATAATTTCAGAGCGGCTTTCCTGATCAGTCGCCACGTGCCCAGCATTAGCAGTTCCACGCTTTGCAAGTATTAACTCAGATGTCCTCACAGCAGCCATGTGAGGTGGTAGGTATTCGTGTCAGCCCCTTTTTCCAGAAGAGGAAACGGGCTCAGAGTAGGCACCACACAAGGTCTCATCGTGAGTGAGTGGCAGAGCAGGGGCCAGCTTCAAACCCAAACTTAAATTGCCATGATGCAGGTGTCCAGGTTCCCAGAGCTGGATGTCAGTGCTGTCCAGAGTGTAGTAATCGAGTCTGAGGCCCCGAACCTGAGGGCACAAACCCTGAAGCTGGTGCCCCTCTGCAAACCCTGGCATCTGCTCAGTGAACAGCTCCCCTGATTCTGACATGGCCAGGTAGTTGGGAATTCCTGAACTCCACAGCCTCCGTATTTTGCAGTTGGGGAAGCTGAGGCTCAGAGAGGTTGTGTGGCTATCCCTGGGTCACCTGGCAAGGCAGAGGTAGGATTTGGGAGCTGTGGGGTTCATGCATCTGCTACGGGTTGCCTTGTGAGGTGGAACATGGTGGAGGTGTCCCCACTTTGCAGATAGGAAAATGGGGGCCAAGATGGGGAGGGAACCTGGTCACTCGGGTGGAGGCCAGGCCAAAATTTGAAGCTGGACCTCCTGGCCCCTGCCTGGGTTGAAGGGTGGGCGGGGGAGGGGGCGTCTCTGAACCTGAGCTCCTCACAGATGACAGTGCCAACTTCCGGAAGCGGGGCTCACTGCTCTGGAACCAGCAGGATGGTACCTTGTCCCTGTCACAGCGGCAGCTCAGCGAGGAGGAGCGGGGCCGACTCCGGGTGAGGTGGGGCCCTCAGGGCTGGGTGTGGATGGGGATGGAGGGTATCCAGCTGTCTCTTCAGCCACCCCCTGCTGGTCCCCGGCAGCCTTCCCTCCAGGCCCAGGTGGGCTCCCAGCACCACCTGCCACTCTCAGCCTCTGTCCTCAATGACTGCCCCTGGTGGAATAGTGCCGCCAGGCATGGTGTCCTGCGTCACAGCCTCTTCCTGCACTGCTCCCTCTGCCGGCAGACCCCCTTCCCCTGCAGGTTCACACAGTCGGCTCCTCTTCTTTTCCAGATCAGCTGAGCTGTTTCATGACCACTTAGATGAGATTTGTTTGTGAGGAGAAAGCCTCAAAATAGCTATGGTTGGACAGGAGCTCACTTCTGTCGCCCTGTGTTGTGGCAGCCTCAAGGGCCCAGCTCAATCCTCCGTAGGGGTCATGCAGAGAGGCCCCAGGGCTCCAGGCAGCAGGATAGAGAGGGAGAAAGAGGGGCAGAAGGAGCAGCAGCATTTAGAGAAAGCTTGCAAAAGCTGGCACAACCCACTTCCACCCATCAGCCAGATGTAGCTGTGAGGGAGGCTGGGGAGTGCAGGCTTGATTCTGGTGGCCACGCGGTGAGGTCTGCCTGAGCACCCTTCCTGCATGGTGCCCACATGATTCTCTTGTCACAGCTGTCCCCAAACAGAATTTATTATGCATGTAACTGGTACGTCCAGGCATAGGGTGGACGCCAGGTGCGGCTGGATCCAGGCACAGGGAAGGCGTCCTCAGGACCCACTCCATCGCTGGGCTGGGCTTTGCCCTCCTTGTGGTGGCTTTTCCCCTAGGTGGGGCGGTCCCAGCTGCTCCTGGCCTCACCCACCAGCCGGGCCACCCCAACAGGAAGAGTCCCGGGCCGACTCAGGTTGGCTAGCCTGGGGAGTGTGGGCCGTGAGGTGGGTGGGGCTGGAGAGGGGCCTCCGCGGAGGCCTGGTGGGCATCACAGCCTGTCCAGGGCTGACACTATCCTTCTGACCAGCACCCTCTTCTCCCATCCCCAGGATGTGGCAGCCCTGAATGGCCTGTACCGGGTCCGGATCCCAAGGCGACCCGGGGCCCTGGATGGCCTGGAAGCTGGTGGCTACGTCTCCTCCTTTGTCCCTGCGGTGAGTTGGTGTCGAGGATGAGCCCCCTTCTCCCTCGTCCTCCTCACCCCCTACCCTGGTCCTGCTTCCACCATTCGAACCCTTGTGTTTCTGGAGCCCGCAGAGGCCTGGGAGACTCAGAGCTGGCCTTGCCCTCCAAGGCCTCCTGGTCTGGAGGGGTCGGTCCAGGTAGCGGGTGCTTTCATGGGGATAGCATTGTGAGGACTCCGGGGTGGGGGGCGGTTGAACTTGGGCCTGAGGGTAACAGGGAGCCATGGGAAGGTTTTGAAAAATGCTCCGGGGGTCCTGTGGTGGGGGCGGAGGGAGGTTAGGGTGGAGCCCAGGCAGCAGGCTCCCCACCTCCACTGACCCCACTCCCCCCACAGTGCTCCCTGGTGGAGTCGCACCTGTCGGACCAGCTGACCCTGCATGTGGATGTGGCCGGCAACGTGGTGGGCGTGTCGGTGGTGACGCAGCCCGGGGGCTGCCGAGGCCATGAGGTGGAGGACGTGGACCTGGAGCTGTTCACCACCTCGGTGCAGCTGCAGCCGCCCACCACAGCCCCAGGGTGAGCCCCTGCTGCCTTCGCGGCGCCCTTGCCACCTGCCCCGGCCCTTCCTGGCGGCCTCAGGGTCTCCAGGTCCCTGGACTCCGGGCCTCACCCTTCTCCTTCTCTCCCCTTGCCCCAGCCCTGAGACGGCGGCCTTCATTGAGCGCCTGGAGATGGAACAGGCCCAGAAGGCCAAGAACCCCCAGGAGCAGAAGTCCTTCTTCGCCAAATACGTGAGTGGGGCTCCCCCGCCTCCCCTATTCCCTTCCTGACAGTCCCGGTGCCTGGCCAGGCCCTCCATGCTCCCACCCAGACTCCCCTATGGTGCTCGGGCCTGCTCCTTGTCCTCCGGGCCTCCTGTGTGTCCTAGTACCTGGGCTGAGTCTTGTTTGCAGGAAGAGGGTATGGAAGTGTGGTCAGGGGAGGTCGGGCCAGCTCTAGGGCGCAGGGTCCTGGGGGAGGTCTCGGCCTGAGCTAGGTTGGAGCCATGAGGCTGGAGAGGAAGGGAACAGTGGAGGTTTCAAAGGAACCAGGGAGGCTTGGAAAGGAGGGGCGAGCAGGTTCTCCAGGGGGTTGTACAGGAAGGAGAGAGGAGTGGGTCCGGGAGGGATGTGGCCCAGGGAGGGGCACTGGGGGCAGCAGGGTGCCTGGGAGGCCTCCTGGAGCTGAGGAGGGAGGGGCCTGTGCTGCCAGCAGCAGGTCTGAGTCCCGGGGGCTTGGAGGCTGAGGCGTGGGGTGGGGAGGCTGGGGACAGCCGGAGGAGGTGGCTTCCACCCAGGCCTCTGGTCCCTTGAGTGTGGAGACTGGTGTTAGGTTGTGGCACAGGAGCCCAGGCAGGCCAAGGCCAGCGAGGAGGTCTGCGTGGCCCGAGGCAGGCTAGGAGGATGCTGAGGCTGGGATAGCTGAGCCCTGCTGTGCTGAGTGCCCTGTCTGAGGGCCTCACCCTCTCTGCCTGGATAGTCCAACAGTTGTGCTGCAGGGAACTGAGGCCCAGAGGCTGAGCCCTTGCCTGCTGGGCCCTGCCCTGCTGCCCACTCGAGCGCCCTCCCGCTCCCTGCTGGCCCTCGGGCCCCACGGCAGCCCACTGGCCCTGACCTGCGCTCCCTCCCTCCCCAGTGGCACATCATCCTGGGGGGGGCCGTGTTGCTCACAGCCCTGCGTCCTGCTGCGCCAGGGCCCGCGCCACCGCCGCAGGAGGCCTGAGTGAGGACCGAGACCCCTGCCCCTCCCTGCGCCCCACCGGCCCTCCCTGACCTGTAGTGACGTAGGGGACCTGGGCGCCCTCCCCTTACGCGGCCTCCCCTCATGCTGGTCCCCACCGTGGGTGGGTGATGCCCACACTCACCTCCTTCCCCTCTCTCTCTCTTTCTGTGTCTGTCTGTCCATCCTTCCGTCCGGCTGCAGTGGATGTACATCATTCCCGTCGTCCTGTTCCTCATGATGTCAGGAGCGCCGGACACCGGGGGCCAGGGTGGGGGTGGGGGTGGTGGTGGTGGTGGGGGTAGTGGCCGGTGAGGGCCCAGGCTGGTCAGCGTCCCGTCTTGCACACCCAGGGGCCTCCCTTTCTGCTGGAGTCCCCTGTGTCCTCAGCCATCCCAAGAAGGGTTTGCTGGTCCCTCCTTTCCCCCTGTCCCATGAGGCCACCTGGGCCAGCCCCTCGTCCTCTGCCTTCTGCTGGCAGAGGAGCAGCTGGATTGGGGCCTTTGGCACAGCAGCCGGTGTCTACTGCGCCCGCCTCCCCCATGGCCCCATGCAGCCCCAGGGGCTTCCCCCCTGCCCATGGAGTAGAGCCCGAGATCCTGGCCACTATGCCAGTTCTGACCTTGCATCCCCCTACCCCGAGCCCATGCAGTCTGGGAACATGCCGCCTTCTCTCCAGCCTCTGTGCCTTTGTTCCAGGTGGTCTTACCCTCCTGTCCCTGGCTGGGCTAGGTGGTCCTGTCCAGGCTCCTGCAGCGCCCCCCTCACTTTGACACTGGACTAGGATGCAGCCTCCCTTCTGTGTCCCCTTGAGAATACCCTGGGTCCCCTCATCAGGGGCAGAGGCATGAAAGAGTCGGGGCTGGATGGCCAGGGGCTTCTGGGCCCGACGCCTAGTGCAGCCCCTGGGGTCGTGGTTTGACATTTGTCTGCCTGGTGCAAACAAGGAATCCTTGCCTTTAGGGTGACAGGCCCTCCACAGGCTTCCAGACTTGAAGGAAAAGGTTTAAGAAAGAAAACAAAACCAACAGTTAGTGGAGTCAAAGCCCAGACACTGTAAATAGAACCCCCTCCACCACCCCCCGCCGCCCAGCATCCTACCTGGACTGCGGTGCTACGAGGGCCTGCGGGCCTTTGCTGTGTGCCACCCTCCCTGTAAGTCTATTTAAAAACATCGACGATACATTGAAAAGTGTGAACGTTTTGAAAAGCTACAGCTTCCAGCAGCCAAAAGCAACTGTTGTTTTGGCAAGACGGTCCTGATGTACAAGCTTGATTGAAATTCACTGCTCACTTGATACGTTATTCAGAAACCCAAGGAATGGCTGTCCCCATCCTCATGGCTGTGTGAAGCTCAGCTGTGTTGTGTGGCAGTTTATTAAACTGTCCCCCAAATCGACACGCAGCTAGCCTCCTGCATTGTATGGTTATAAATAGCACCCTAGTGAATGCTGTCGTCCAGTCTCTCTTGGGTGTGGTTTGAATGATCTCGGGATGCATGACTAAAGTGGAATTACGATGGCAGATCGGAAACGCGCTTATAAACAAGTGATGGTTCGTGAGTCGACTGTCAAGACCAGGAGGTGGTGCACCGTGGGAGGTTGCCTTCCCTCCCATCACTTCTTTTTGTTTTTGAGTCAGGGTCTTGCTCTGTCACCTAAGCTGGAGTGTAGTGGCGGTACCTTGACTCACTGCGACCTCCACCTCTCAGGCTCAGCGATTCTCCCACCTCAGCCTCCTGAGTAGCTGGAATTGTAGGCGTGCACCACCACGCACAGCTAGTTTTTGTATTTTTTGTAGAGACGGGGTTTCACCATATTGCCCAAGCTGGTCTTGAACTGCTGGACTCGAGTGATCCACCTGCCTCGGCTTCCCAAAGTGCTGGGATTACAGGCGTGAGCCACCGCGCCTGGCCTATTTTTGATAACTTTAATAAAGAAGATAGTCTTAGCATTGCTAACTTCTGTTTCTTTCTGTACCTGCAGGAGATAGCTTATGCTTTTTCTGTCTTCATTCCATGTGAATCCTGCTTCATTCTTTTCCTAGAGGATTCCCGAAATATTTACTAATGCTTTTTTTTTTTTTTTTTTTTGAGGCAGAGTCTCGCTCTGTCATCCAGGCTGGAGTACAATGGCACGATCTCAGCTCACTGCAACCTCCGCTTCCTGGGTTTAAGCGATTGTCCTGCGTCAGCCTCCCAAATAGCGGGGATTGCAGGCGCCCGCCAACACACCTGGCTAATTTTTGTATTGTTAGAGACAGAGTTTCACCATGTTGGCCAGGCTGTTCTTGAACTCCTGACCTCAGGTGATCTACCTGCCTCAGCTTCCCAAAGTGCTGGGATTACAGGCATGAGCCACTGCGCCAGGCCTACTGATGCTTTTTGGGAAGTGTTCCCAACTTGGAGTCCTGGTCCCTGTGTCTGATCTGCAGATGTCTTCTACCCCGGCACTGGGGGAACATCTTATTTTTCCTGGGTTGAACATTGGGATCTTTATAAACCTGATTATGTCCTTTCCCTCTAAGTCTCGGTTGCTTTCAGGCTGGCAGGGTTACTCTGTGGGGTATTCCAGGAAATGCCTGAGCTCCTTCAGGCTCCCCTAGGGTTCTGTTCTTATTAAACTTTTCTTCCTGGTCTTGCCGGTCCTTGGGGAACCCACTCACTATTTTATTTTATTGACCGGGTTATCCAGGGATGAAGTACGAAACTCAAAAGATAGAGTAGGTTGGCCAGGCATAGTGATTCATGCTTGTAGTCCCAGCTGTTTGGGAGGCTGAGACAGGAGGATCACTTGAGCCCCAGAGTTCGATGCTTCCTGAGCTGTGATTGAATCACTTTACTCCAGCCTGGGTGACAGAGTGAGACCCTGTCTCCAGAATAGACAAAAGATGCAGTGGAATCCACGTCGAGAAACCGTATGCTCACTCTGGGCTCCAGCACCCACTTCCCCTCCCTGGAGGCAGCCTGAGTTTTCTGTCCCCTGGTATGCTGCAGATACTCTCCACAGAAACAAGCAGATGCACATGTCAACAGTTTTGCAAGTGTTGCTCTTTTCCCCCACCTTCTTTTGACATAGCTGGGGCAGTTTCCATCTCTGGTATAAGGTGCCATCTTATTCCATCTCTGGTGTAAGAGTGTGTTGCTGGATTTGAGTAGTTCTAAGCAGCACTGCAGGAGTCCCCCTGTTCTGCTGCATCATTTTGCACACATGTATGTCTGTGGAAGACATGGCCCGGCGGGGGAGAGGTATGTGTGTGTGATGGTGGTGCATGCTTCCCCCTTGCTACTCCAGGTGTCTGCCCCATCCCTTCACCCTGGAGGTTCCAGACAGCCCCTCTTCACCAGCGATTCCCCAACTTATCTCCAGCTCAGATCCCACCCCTGATCTCCAGACTCATGGCCCCATCTGCCTCCTGGGCTCCTTCCCCAGGATGTGCCTCAGGGGCCACTAAAGGAGCCAGTGCCTCCCACCTGCCCGGATCGGGTGCTCCTCCAGGGATCTTTGTTCCAGTGAGTGGTGCCATCACCTGCCCAACCTCATGGACCAGAGCACTGCCCTGTCCCAATCACATTCTCCTATGCACCACCATACCTACCCCTAAAGTTCTTCCTGGCCTCATCCCTTCACCTCTGTCTCCATGGCCTTGGTCCCAGCTCAAGCCTCGTCCTCTGCCACCTGGACCATCGGCCCAGCCTCCTCTTTGGCCTCCCAGCCCCCAACATCCCCCCCTCAGTCCATCCCCCTAATGGAGAGCTTCCTGACACTAGAGCTGACCTCACTACTCCCCTGCTCACAGCCCTCCCCGTGGCCTCTCACCTCCCCCAGGATAAAGTCCCAATCCATCCTTCTGTGTCTCCTCCTCTCTGTCTCCCCTTTCCTGACCCTAACTCAATCCTCATTCTCTGCCTCCTGGACCCTCATCCTAGCCTCGTGACTTCTGGTCTAAGATGTGAGAGCACCTGGCAAGGTAAATGCTCCAGGAGGGGTTGCTGCCTCCCATTTCCTGCCACCAGAAAATGTTATCGGCTGCGTGGCATTGCGAAAGCTTCCCTCTTCCCAGCCTAGGGTTTCATGTGGGCATTTAGGTGCTCCCAGTACATAGTTGCATGGCAAACAATCCTAAAATATACAAGACTACATTTAGTATTTTGTAAAATTCTTTACTAACCCCAAATTGTCTGCTGGAAACTATAGGCTCCTTTTTTTTTGGCGGGTGGGGGGCAGGTGTGTTTGTGGGATGGAGTTTCACTTGTCACCCAGGCTGGAGTGCAGTGGCTCAATTTTGGCTCACTGCAACCTCCACCTCCCAGGTTCAAGCAATTCTCTTGCCTCAGCCTCCTGAGTAGCTGGGATTACAACCGTGTGCCACCACACCCAGCCAATTTTTGTATTTTTAGTAGAGACCGGGTTTCACCATGTTGGCCAGGCTGGTCTTGAACTCCTGACCTCAAGCGATCCACCTTAGTCTCCTAAAGTGCTAGGATTACATGTGTGAGCCACTGCCCCTGGCCTCTGTAGGCTTCTTTAACCCATCAGAGAGACTCCCTGGTAAGGATTAGGGGCTAATTACTGGTGCCTCTTCAGCTGTCAGTCCATCCTCCTTTATTTGTACCCACCTTCCAGTCAGCAAGGCACAACAATGTTGTTACAAAGGAAACAAACTCAATTTGGCCCATTTCCTGGAAATGCAATCTCCCAAACAGGTTTGTGTGAACCAAATTCCATTTTCCTTTTTTTCCCATGTGCAGTCCCAGTTGCATTTCCATGGGAGCCAGTCCACCCACCCATAGAATGACTTGAAAATGTGTGAAGTTCAGAAGTTTCATACCAAGAAGTTTGCTGAGCATGATGTTTATATATTGATTAGGAGTAAAAATGTTCATTTTTACAAAATATTACAACTTCTCCCTCTCCCCTCCTTCCACCCAGTATCCCCTGTTCCTCCCCCAGGCATTCTGGTCACTGTTCCTTTTTGTTGAGATCATTCTCGGTGTCTCATATAGCTGGGTTGCAGCTCCGTTCTTTGCCAGGAGGTGGTGATAGAGGATTCCACGCACTCAGAATGCCTCAGGCCGGCGCCTGTGGCTTCTCTCAGTGGAGGGAAGTGTCCTGCAGGGGGCGCTGTTGGTCCTTCAGGCAAGGTCGGGTTCCCTCGAAGTCTCTGTCTTAGCAGTTGCTGGTCTTCAGAAACATTGGGCACCAATTTTCTCATCTCTGAAATGGAATTCAGGTGAGGTCCCCTCAGTGCTGAGGTGCTTCATGTTGTCAGAGGAAGAGTTGGGAAGGGAGCGGAATGGAGCAGAAAGGCGTCATCCGCTGCTCACTGAGCTCAGATAGGAGGCCAGGGATCAGCAGATTCAGGAGCCCACTCCTGGCCAACCCCAGGGGCCCCACCCAGTCCTATCCCTGCTCCTTACGTGCTGTGTATCTTTAGGCAAGTTGCTTCCTGTCTCTGAGCGTCGTCTTTGTTTCCGCCTTCCTGGGCCTACGGCAGGCCTGATTCCTCCAGGCAGTGTCCAGAGTTCCGGACAGATGGAAAAGGAAGAGAGAATGGGTGTCACAAAGGTCTGTCCACTCCTGGGCCTCAGGCTTGGGGGCCCTGCTCAGGGCTAGCCTGTTTGGGCCTCGGTATGGACTCCTGCCTCCTGGTCAGGACCTGGAAACCTGGGAGCAGGCAAGGCAGGAACAGGAGAGGGAGGCAAAGGCCCACCAGGCAGGGATGCAGGGGCCACCTGGAGACGGAGGAGATGGGGCTCCCGGGAGGGAGGCCAGTGGGAGTGAGAGCTTGAAGGAGAGAGAGCCAGGAGAGGAGACAGGTCCAGAGAGGAGGGAAAGGAAAGGACAGGGCAGAGACAGAGAAACCAGAGAGAGGGAAGGAAGAGAGACCCAAGGGGGAGAGACAGGGAAGGAAGAGGGAGGTGAGAAGAGGAAAAGGCAGATTCAGAGGAGAGAGGAAAGAGGTGGAAATCAAACAGGAGAAAGAGGGAGGAAAGGAGGGAGGAGAGAGTGTAGGAAAAAAGCAGGAGGAAAGAGCCGGGCATGGTGGCTCACGCCTGTAATCCCAGCACTTTGGGAGGCCAAGGCAGGCAGATCACGAGGTGAGGAGATCGAGACCGTCCTGGCTAACACGGTGAAACCCTGTCTCTACTAAAAATACAAAAAAAAAAAATTAGCAGGGCATGGTGGCAGGCGCCTGTAGTCCCAGCTACTCGGGAGGCTGAGGCAGGAGAATGGCGTGAACCCTGGAGGCGGAGCTTGCAGTGAGCCGAGATTGCGCCACTGCACTCCAGCCTGGGCGACAGAGCGAGACTCCGTCTCAAAAAAAAAAAAAAAAAGAAAAGAAAAGATGGCCAGAGCAGGAGGGGAGAGAGGAAGAGGGAGAAAGAAGGAAACAGTGTAGCGGGTCAGAAATGGAAAGAGAAGAAAAAACAGAAGAGGAAAGAAAGACGAGGGGGTGAAAAAAGGGACAGGAAGGAAGAGAGGGAGAGGGTGGGTGCCATGGCTGGTGAGCTCGGAGAAGAGGGAAGCAGAGAAACGGGTGAAGGAGGGAGCGTCCTAGGGAGAAGTGGGTGGGGGAGAGGGGGTTGGGGGAGAAGAGGGTGGGGGAGAGGGGGCCGACTGCCCCCGGAGAGGGAGGGATGGAGGAGCGGGGAGCTCCAGCCAGAGAAGAGGAAAGAGAGAAAGGAGAGAGCCAGGAACTGGGAAGGAAAAGAGCTAGGAGGAGACCGTGAGACAGACAGAGAAGAGGGTGAAGAGAGAGGATAGTGGCTGGGAGGAGAGAGGAGGAGGGAGGAGCACAGAGGGAGAGGAGAGGAAACAGCCAGAGAATCTGCTAGAAGGGAGAGAGGAGAGAGAAGAGCCGGACAGGGAGAGCAGAAGTGAGAAAGAGGAGGGTGGCCGCAGAGAGGACAGCGAGAAAAAGAGAACAGGAAGAGGGGAAAAGAGAAGAAATGGGAGAGGGAAGAAGGGTGGGAGAGAAAACGGAACAGAGAGGGGGCACAGACAGCGGACTGGACCGAGAGGGAGATGGAGCGGTGCAGAGGGGGAGAGAGAAAGAGGGAGGGAAGGAGGGTAGGAGAGGGCTGGAGATAGGGGAAAAGAGAAAAGGAGGGTAGGAGAGGGCTGGAGAGAGAAGGGAAGGAGAGAGACAGACATTAGGGAAGAAGGAAAGGAGAAAGGAAAAAATACAAAAAAGGGCAGAGAGAAAAGAACAGGCCGGGCATGGTGCCTCGCACCTGTGGTCCCAGCACTTTGAGAGGCTAAGGCTGGAGGATCACTGGAGCCTGGGAGGTGGAGGCTGCACTACTGCACTCCAGCGGGTGAGTGAGCGAGAAAAAAAGCAGAAAGGAAAGAAGAGGTGCATGAGTGTGGAAGAGCAATATGGAGAGAAAGAAGGGAGAGAGGATTGGAAGTAGTAGTGACAGAGGACCATGCCCCTCCAGCTGAGGAGGGGGCGCCCCTAAGACAGCGTCAGCCCAGAGACCGGGGCAGAAAGCAGGAACGTGAAGCAGGTTAGGAGCCAGTGTGAGGCACGGAGAGGGCCGGGTAGCTGGGCGGCGGGGGTGTCGTGGGCACAGCCCAGGCTACTGCGGGGACAGGCTGCCAGACCCGGCGGGTCCAGGTTGGGAACTCGGCCATGCAGCAGAAACGTTCCCTGCCTCAACAGGGCGCAGCCACCCCGGGGCCATCTCTGTGGCCCAGGGAGAGAAAGGACAACGAATGGGACTAGACGAGGATGGGGAGGAACAGAGCAGCTGTGGAAGGTGCGGCAGAGAAGGGCCCAGGAGAAAGGAGGAAGGGAAGGAGCTGGAGGGGCGGGAGAACAGGAGACAGAACAGGACAGAGACAGCTGCCCGGGAGGATGGGAGAACAGAAAGAGGGAGGAAACGCCGAGCACTGACCTGGGGGAGGGGAGTAAAGAGAAGTGAAGGGGGATTGGAAGGGAACTGGAGAATGAGAGAAGCAACAGGCGGGGTGCGTGTAGGAGGGCGGGAGAGCCAATGACAAGACAGAGAAGGCACAGAAAGCAAAGCAAGACCAGACTCCTCATCCGGTAACACTGTGTCAGGTCATTGCCCTCCCACCCCGCCCCCAACCCCATAACTGAAAACAAGTAGGAACCTGGATAAAATAGTCTTAACAATTTTTTTTTTGAGACGGAGTCTTGCTGTGTTGCCCAAGCTAGAGTGCAGTGGCGCGATCTCGGCTCACTGCAAACTCCGCCTCCCGGGTTTAAGCGATTCTCCTGCCTCAGCCTCCCGAGTAGCTGGGATTACAGGGGCCCGCCATCGCGCCTGCTAATTTTTGTATTTTTTAGTAGAGACGGGGTTTCACCATTTTGGCTAGGCTGGTCTCGAATTCCTGACCTCATGATCCGCCCACCTCGGCCTCCCAAAGTGCTGGGATTACAGGCGTTGAGCCACCGTGGCCGGCCCTTAAAAGCATCAAACTACATACAAGACCGTAAGGAAGCTGTGGGTCAACGCGGAGGGACGTGGGAACCCATCCCGGTGAAGCGGCAGCGTCACGTCCTTTCTCCCAGGGATCTGTTGGTTGGAGACATCTGGACTTTCATGTGGACAGCCTGAGTGACGGGGACCCAGGGGCCTCACCTGGGCTACCTGGGGTGGGTGGACCCTCCACTGTGCCAAGGTGCAGCCTGGGCTCAGAGGAACATGCCCTCCGCCTAGTCCCTGACATCCTTTTCACATCCAACACGCAGAGCAGGGGCGCGAGGGAGCAGGCAAGCAGGGAAGGGAAAGACAATGAGCAAGAGCCAGCGGGACGGTGGGGCGGATGGCAGAGGCTTTGCTGCTGGAAAATCAGACGCAGAGTACGAAACGCCTGTGCTCACTATGTTAATAATAATAATAAAAGGCAAAAAACCAGGCTCATTGATACACTGATATTAACAAGAACAGAGTACTGAGAGAGAGAGAGGTGAGGAGGAAGGCAGAAGAGGGAAGGCTGGGTTTCCTGCCGTCCGCTTTGTGACCTCCTGCGTGATGGCACGTCCTTCCAAGTCATGGGGGCACGTCCTTCCAAGTCATGGGGTAACGTCCTTCTGGCCCAGATAATGAGCTGCAGACGGACGGGAATGTGCAACTGTGGAGACACGCGAGCTTATGGTCCCAGGACCTGGCAGGACATGAAATGAGTTTCTTAAAGGGTGAAACAGATTGCAGGACCAATCGTCCCAATCGTCCAAGGCAGGATAAAAATATCCCAGCATGCGGAGGAGCCCTCCCTGCCCAGTCTCCTCCGAGGGGCCTCGGGGCCTCTGCAGCTGCAGCTGTTGGACTCATCAAGAAGACGGGGACGCGGGAGGGGGACAGGGACCAGGAGGTGAGGGGATGGCGGGAGTCGGGGGAGGGGTTGGGCGGGGTGGGGAGAAGGCTGTCAGCGCCAGGCTCAGACGAGCCGGTGGGAGCAGAGCAGAGACGAGGAGAGGGAAGGGTCGAGGACAATGACTGGCAGAGAAACTGGAAAGGAAGGAGCGGGCATGGAGAGGCGGAGCTGGGAAGGACTTGGGGGACTAGAGGCGAGGGGAGAGAGCTTGTGGGGTGAGGGAGAAAACGGAGAGGAAAGAGCGAGAACAAAATACCAAGAAGGTCAGGAAAGAGCGAGTGAAGGTGAGGATGGAAAGGAAACAGGAAAGCCCCATGGAGGGGAGGATGGGAGAAATAGAGAGTGTGTGTCAGAGACAGAGAGGGAGAGAGAGATGGCGAGAGATGGAGAAAGAGACAGCGAGAGAGAGAGACATTGAGAGAAACAGAGATAGCGAGAAAGAGTGAGAGAAAGAGACAGGGAGACAGCAAGAGAGACAGTGAGAGAGACAGCAAGAGGGAGACCGAGAGAGAGAAAGAGTGAGAGACAGAGAGACAGCGAGAGAGAGACAGTAAAAGAGAGATAGCCAGAGACAGACAGACAATGAGACAGAAAGCGAGAGACAGCTAGAGAGAGACAGTGAGAGAAACAGACAAAATGATGGCAAGAGAGAGCGAGAAAGAGACAGTGAGAGAAACAGAGACAATGATGGCAAGAGAGTGAGAGAGGCAGAGCGAGAGAGACAGAGACGGACTGAGAAAATGAGACAGAGACAGCGAGAGATGGGAGAGACAGGGAGAGAGAGAGAGAGAGAAGCGCCAAAGAGAAGCCACCAGGAGCGTGTGGAGGGGAAGCCAGGTGGAACTCACTGAAGGTGCAGGGAGAGGAAGGGGAGGCAGGAGTGAGAGGAAAGAGGAGAGGCAAATCCAAGGGACAGAAACTGGAGGCAAAGGAGGCAGAGGAGGGAGGGAGACCAAGGGCACAGGCCCTAACCACAGTGCTGCCCCGTGTCCCCGGCCCCCTTGTCTCCTTCTGACACAGTCCGGCGCTGTGGACAGGCACAGTGAGACTGGGGCCCCATCAGCGCCTCCTCTGGGGGTTGGGTACAGACGATGAGGAAATGACAGGGCGGGGATGAGGGGGAGGACCTCGCGCAGGGGAAGGAGAGGGCAGAAGACAGTGGGGGGTGGCAGTCTGGAGGACAAGGGAGAAGATTCCAGAAAGGCTGAGAGCCACAAGGTGGACAATCAGGAAAAGGTGGGGCCGGGTGGAAGCGTGTGGAGGACTGGAATATCGCCCAAGGGAGGAGCAGTGTGTGCGAGACCTAGAGAGGAGGAAACACTGAGGATCCAGCCGAAGAGAGGACACACAGGGACAGGGACAGCCTGTGTGTGTGTGTGTTATGGAGAGGGGGAGGAGGAGGGGGAAAGAGGAGGAGGGAGAGGAAAGAGGAGGAGGAGAAGGAAGAAGGAGGAAGAGGAAAGAGGAGGAAGGGGGAGGAGGAGGAAAGGGGGAGGAGGGGTGAGGAAGAAGAGGAAAGAGGAGGAGGAAAGGAGGGAGGAGGAAGGAGGAGGAGGGAGGAAGAAGAGGAAAGAGGGAGAGGAGGAGGAAGGGGAGGAGTGAGGAGGAGGAAGGAGGAGGAAGAGGAAAGAGGAGGAGGAGGGAGGAGGAGGAAAGGGGGAGGAGGGGTGAGGAGGAAGAGGAAAGAGGAGGAGGAAAGAGGAGGAGGGAGGAGGAAAAGGAAAGAGGGAAAGGAGGAGGAAGGAGGAAGAAGGAGAAGGAAAGATGAAGGAGGAAAGAGGAGGAGGTGGAGTAAGAGGGAGGAGGAGGAAGGAGGAAAGGGGGAGGAGGGGTGAGGAGGAAGAGGAAAGAGGAGGAGGAAAGGAGGGAGGAGGAAGGAGGAGGAGGGAGGAAGAGGAAAGGGAGAGGAGGAGGAAGGAGGAGGAGGGAGGAAGAGGAAAGGGAGAGGAGGAGGAAGGAGGAGGAAGAGGAAAGAGGAGGAGGAAAGAGGAGGAGAAAAGAGGAAGGAGGAGGAAGGAGTAGGAGGAGGAGGGAGTAAGAGGGAGAAGGAGGAAGGAGGAGGAAGAAAGGAAGGAGGGGAAGAGGAGAGGGAGGAGGAAAGAGGAGGGAGGAGGAGGGAGGAGGAAGGAGGAGGAAAGAGGAAGAGGGAGGAGGAAGAAGGAAGAGGAATCAGGGAGGAGGAGAGGAGGAAGGAGGAGGATGAAAGAGGAGGAGGGAGGTGGAGGAAGGAGGAGGGGGAAGAGGAGGAAGGACATGGAGGAAGGAGCAGGAGGAGGAAAGTGGGAGGAGGAGAGGAGGAGAGAGGAGGGGGAAAGAGGAGGAGGAAAGGGGGAGGAGGAAGGAGATGGAGGAAGGAGAAAAGAGGGGGAGGAGAAAGGAGGAGGAAGAGGAAGGAGAAGGGGAAAGAGGAGGAGGAAGGAGGTGGAGGAAGGAGGAAGGAGGAAAGAAGAGGGGAGGAGGGGGGAGGAGGAAGGAGGTGGAGGAAGGAGGAGGGGGAGGAGGAAGGAGGAGGAGGAAGAGGAAGGAGGTGGAGGAAGGAGGAGGAGGAAAGAAGGGGGGAGGAGGAAGGAGGTGGAGGAAGGAGGAGGGAGGAGGGGGAGGAAGAGGAAGGAGAAGGGGAAAGAGGAGGAGGAAGGAGGTGGAGGAAGGAGAAAGGAGGGGGAGGAGGAAGGAGGTGGAGGAAGGAGGAGGAGGGGGAGGAGGAAGAGGAAGGAGAAGGGGGAAAGGAGGAGGAAGGAGGAGGAGGAAGGAGGAGGGGTAGTTGCAGGAAGAATAATGAAAAGAAAGAAGAGGTGATCAAGAAGGTGGGAGTGAAGGACGCTTGCTGGCATGTAGTGGGAGGGAAATTAGTGTGTGGAGGAAAGCGTGTGGCAAAGAAGTTGGGGCCAGGTGCAGTAATCACGCCTGCAATCCCAGCATTTTGGGAGGCCGAGGCAGGTGGATCATTTGAGGTCAGGAGTTCGAGACCAGCCTGGCCAACATAGCAAGACCCCATTTCTACTTAAAATACAAAAATTAGCGAGGCGTGGTGGCGGGTGCCTATAATCCCAGCACTTTGGGAGGCTGAGGCAGGAGAATCACTTGCACCGGGGAGGCGGAGGTTGCGGTGAGCTGAGATCGCTCCATTGCACTCCAGCCTGGGCGACGGAGCGAGTCCCCATCTCAAAAAAAAAAAAAAAAAGGGAATTTGGGGGCGTGCAGAGACAGGAACAGAGTGGGAGCAGGGGTGGGGGGAGAGATTCAGAGAATGGGAGAGAGGAGAGGGCGAGAGAGAGGAAGGGGGTCACAGAGGAGAGGTAGAAGGAGAAATGGGGAGGGGCAAATCCTCTTTCCCACCCGAGCCTCAGTTTCCTCATCTGCTCCCTCAGGTGGTGAAGAGTCCAGGGAACACCCGCCAAGTGTCTGCAGGGCAGGAAGGCCTGCGGAGGGGAGAGGGAGGTGGAGGAAGGAGGCTCGGGCTTGAATCCAGTGTGGTGACTGGCGGCAGAAGCGTCCCCTCCGTGGGCACGGGCTGCCTCTCAGGCTCAGATTCTAGAGTGTTCCTTCCTAGAGTCCCTCCAGGCCTCCTTCAGCCTCCCCCACCCCACCCTGACCTGGGAGGGAGTAGCCATTGTCGTCCACATATTTTTCCAAGGGAGAAATCAGGCTGCAGCCCACATCCTCCTTCCTCCTCCTCTTTCCTGCAGCCCCGCACGGTGTAGCTGGCCACCCCTTCTAGGGCTGTGGCGGCTGAGACTCCTGGGGGAAACCTAAACCCCTTCCATCTGGAAGGTTTGGAGCTTCCACCGCTGAGAAGGAAAAAAAAGGGAGTTGGTGGAGTGGAAGGGGCAGAGGGAAAGGAGGGTCTAAAGAGAGTCGCCTGGTACACAGTCGGCGCTCAATTGGTGCCCTTCCCCTTTCCTAGGGGAGAGCACAGAGAGTAGGAAGGCAGAGAGAGGAAGGGAAAGGGGGAATCGAGGGTGAGAAGGGGAGGCTGTATCTATAAAAAGCCTGGCACACAGTCGGTGCTCAATAACTGCCCATTCCCTTCAGGACCACATGAAAAGGGAGAAGAAGAAACTCCCGCAGAGCAAAAGCAGAAGGAGAGGCAGCCTAAAGAGAGGGACATAGGGCCAGGCGCGGTGGCTCACGCCTGTAATCCCAGCACTTTGGGAGGCCTAGGCGGGTGGATTGCCTGAGCTCAGGAGTTCGAGACCAGCTTGGGCAACACGGTGAAACCCCGTCTCTACTAAAATACAAAAAATTAGCCGAGCATGTTGGTGGGTGCCTGTAATCCCAGCTACTCAGGAGGCTGAGACAGGAGAATCGCTTGAACCCGGGAGGCAGAGGTTGCAGTGAGCTCAGATTGCCCCACTGCACTCCAGCCTGGGCGACAGAGCAAGACTTCATCTCAAAAAAAAAAAAAAAAAAAAGAGAGAGAGAGAGAGGGGCACGGGTGGAAAGTGTGAAGCAGACCAGTAGGTGTTTGTTAAGTGTTATTTCTTTTCCCCAAGAGACAGGAGAAAGTAAAGGAGGAGTGAGGAGAGGAGGAGGAGGAGGAAGAGAAGGAGGAAGAGGAGGAGGAAGGGGAGGAGGAGGAGGAGGAGGAGGAAACTCCAGCAGAGAGAACAGAAGAGACTGTTGTGTGGGAAGGAGACAATATATGTAAAGTGACTAATACACAGTGGGTGCCTAATAAATGCCCATTCTCCTCCCTGGCAGCAAGCACAGAGAAAGCAGCCAGGAGGAAGGGAGCAAGCAGAGAGAAGGAGAAAAGGAGAGAAGGGAGAACAGAGCCTGTGAGGCAAGCAGACAGTGTAGATGAAGCGGCAGCATACAGCAGGCACTCAATACATGCCTATTTCCTCCCTCAGGAAAGAGCTGGCAGGGCAGAGAGGAGGGGGAGAAGCTGGTGGAGAGAAGGAGGCAGGGAGAAGAGAGGAAATGAGAACAAGTGCGCTGGTGAGGTGGTGGGCACACAGGAGGCACTCAGTAAATGCACATTGTCGTCCTTGGAGGAGCAAGAGAACAAGACAGAAATGAAGGCACAGACAGGAATGAGAGGAAAAGGTGTTGGCCCAGGAGGCCTCCGTGGGGGTGGAGGAGCAGAGGGAGGAGGGATCAGTGAGAGGAGTGTGGCAGAGGAGAGGATATGCAGGGAGGGGGCATTGCAGGTAAACCATGGGGCACACAGGAGGCGCTCAATAAACACCTGTACCCTTCCCCAGAAAAGGACCCAGAGAACAGCAAGGGGATAAGCTGGCAGAGCAAGAGGGGCAGCGAGAAAGAGGTAAGAGGAGATGAGGAGGGATGTTAATTGCCTGGCATACAGTAGGTGCCCCATAATTGCTTGTTTTTGTCCCCGAGAAAGAGCCGATGGGACAGAAAGAAGTTAGAGATAAGGGAAGAAGGCGAAGTGAAGGGTTAGGGGAGAATAAGAAAACTGTCTGGCACACAATAGGTACTCAATAAATGCCCATTTTCTTCCCTGGCACAGAGCAGAAAGAAGCAGAGACTGGTGGAGTCAGTGGAGACTGAAGGGCAAGAGGAGAGGAGAGAAAGGACATAATTGCTTGCATACCAGAAGTGCTCAATAAATGTAGTCCTTGCCTTGGAAGAGGGCAGAGAGCTCAGAAACACAAGGAAAGGACAGAAGAGGGACCGGGGAGGAAGAGAGTGAGGAGAGAGGTATGTAAGGTGTTTAGTACACAGTAAGTGCTCAAAATGTGTCCACTCCCTCTGCCAGGAGAGAGCAGAAAGTCAGAAAGGAGAGGACACCAATAGAGAGGAAAGAAAGGGGCCAGGCGCCGTGGCTCATGTCTGTAATCCTAGCACTTTGAGAGGCAGAGGTGGGAGGATCGCTTGAGCCCAAGAGTTCGAGACCAGCCTGGCCAACGTAGAGAGACCCTGTCTCTACAAAAAATACAAAAATTAGGCTGGGTGCGGTGGCTCACTCCTGTAATTCCAGCACTTTGGGAGCCAAGGTGGGTGGATCACCTGAGGTCAGGAGTTGAAGACCAGCCTGACCAACATGGTGAAACCCCGTCTCTACTAAAAATACTTAAAAATTATCCAGGCGTGGTGGTGGGTGCCTGTAATCCCAGCTACTCGGGAGGCTGAGGCAGGAGAATCGCTTGAACCCAGGAGGTGGAGGTTGCAATGAGCTGAGATCACGCCATTGCACTCCAGCCTGGGTGGCAAGAGCAAAACTCCATCTCAAATAATAATAATAATACAAAAATTAGCCAGGAATGGTGGTGTGTGGAGTTCCAGCTACTTGGGAGGCTGGGGTGGGAGGACTGCTTGAGCCCAGGAAGTCGAGGCTGCAGTGAGCTGCGATTGTGTGCGCTCCAACCTGAGTGACGGAGTGAGACCCTGTCCCAGAAAGAAAAAAAGAAAGAAAGGAATGGGGGTGGGGGGAGGAAAGAATGTAGTGAGAAGGAGCCATGTTCCTCAACTCCTCGGCGCATAGCAGATGCTCAGTAGATGCCCGTTTCCTTCCCAGGAGAGACCAAGCAAATCAGAAAGAGAAAGGAACTGGGGCAGAAGGGACAGGAAACCAAGAAGGATGGAAAGTGCAGAGGCGGTTAGGGGAATTGCCTGCCAAGCATCAGGTGCTTAATAATTGCCCGTTTCTTCCATGGAAGGAGCCAGAGGCACAGGAGGAACAAGTAGAGGGCGCCGAGGACGGCACACCCGAGGCGGGCACACCCGAGGACGGCACACCCACGGCGGGAGGCAGAGTGTGTGAGGAGAGGCAAGGAGGCATTTTGGGTGCATACAGCAGGTACTCCATAAATGCCTGTCCCCTTCCCCAGACAGAGCAGAGAAAGCAGGCTGGGAGTAGGTGGAGACCCCAGGAAGGGAGGCCAGGGGAGAAGGAGAGTCTGAGGGTGGAGGCCGTGGGCCAGGCCCGCAGGAGGTGCACCTTCCCCAACCCAGCAGCTGCTGTGGCCGCCCCTCCTCCGTGGCCCAGCCCACAGGCCTCCCCAGCTGGCCGGCTCCTCCGGAGCCCTGACAAGGGCCCATTGTCCTGGACCTGGCACCGCCTGGCCTGGCCTGGCCTGGAGTGGGAGGGGAGGCTGTCCAGCCCTGCCCGGCTCTTGTCCCCTGTGTCTGTTTGTGTGTATTGGAGTGGGGGTGCTGTCTGGTCTGTCTGTCTCTGAGTCTCTCTGTGTCTCCCTGTCTCTCACGTGCTGTGTCTCTGTGACCTGCTGTCTCTCTCATTTCTGAGCTTATGGCCCCCATCTTGTCTCTGTCTCACTCTGTCTCTCTCTGTCTCTCTCCGTGCCTGTCTCTGGTTCTCTCTCTGCATCCATCTCTGTCTCTGGGAGGGAGGAGCCCCCACCCCCAGCTCCAGAATTCCCACCCCCTATACCCAGGATCAGGGCTGGGGGGCCGAGCTGAGAGGCAGAGGAGTGAGGAAGGAAAGAAGGAGGCACAGAAGGGAGAGAGGTGAGGACAGAAACAGCTTTATTCAGCAGGGACCGCAGAGGCCCCGGAGGGCTTCGTCCAGGGAGCTGGGGAGAGAGGAGGAGTCAGAGACAGGAGAGACAGACAGAGATGGAGAGAAATAGGGGGAGAGACAGAGACAGAAATGGGGGTAGAGACAGAGACAGAGAGAAATGGTGGGAGAGAGGCAGAGAGAAGTGGGGGAGAGTCAGAGATAGAAATGGGGAAGAGACAGAGATAGAAGTGGGGGAGAGACAGAGACAGAGAGAAGTGGAGGAGAGACAGAGATAGAAGTGGGGGAGAGACAGAGAAGTGGGGGAGAGACAGAGACAGAGAGAAATGGGGGAGAGACAGATAGAGAGAAGTGGAGGAGAGACAGAAAGAAGTGGGGGAGAGACAGAGAGAAGTGGGGGAGAGACAGAGACAGAGAAATGGAGAGACAGAGATAGAAGTGGGGGAGACAGAGACAGAGAAGTGGGGGAGAGACAGAGAGAAGTGGGGGAGAGACAGAGAGAAGTGGGGGAGAGACAGAGACAGAGAGAAATGGGTGAGAGACAGAGATAGAAGTGGGGGAGACAGAGATAGAGAAGTGGGGGAGAGACAGAGATAGAAATGGGGGAGAGACAGAAATGGGAGAGAGACAGAGATAGAAATGGGGAGAGACAGAGACAGAGAGAAGTGGGGGAGAGAGAGATACAAATGGGGGAGAGAGACAGAAGTGGGGGACAGACAGAGGCAGAGAAGTGGGGGAGAGTCAGAGATAGAAATGGGGGAGAGACAGAGATAGAAATGGGGAGAGACAGAGAGAAGTGGGGAGAGACAGAGAGAGAAATGGGGGAGAGACAGAGATAGAAGTGGGGGAGAAACAGAGACAGAGAGAAGTGGGGGAGAGTCAGAGATAGAAGTGGGGGAGAGACAGAGAAGTGGGGGAGAGGCAGAGAAAGAAGTGGAGGAGAGGCAGAGACAGAAGATGGGGAGAGACAGAGATAGAAGGAGACAGAGAGAAAGAGACACAGAGATACAAAGCCGGGGAGAGACAGAGATAGAAGGAGACAGAGAGAAAGAGACACAGAGATACAAAGCCGGGGAGAGACAGAGAAGTGGGGGAGAGGCAGAGAAAGAAGTGGAGGAGAGGCAGAGACAGAAGATGGGGAGAGACAGAGATAGAAGGAGACAGAGAGAAAGAGACACAGAGATACAAAGCCAGGGAGAGACAGAGAGATGGGGAGAAAAGGGAGAGTAAGAAAGAGAAACGGGGTGCTGAGGGAGACTGAGAGAAAGTTGGGGGGAGGAGACAGAGACACAGAAAAGAGGTGGGAGGAAGAGACAGATGAGACAGATGGAGAGACAGAGAGAAACAGACGAGAAGGAGGAGAGATGGAGAGAACGATAGGGAGAATGAGAGACAGAGACAGTGAGGAGAGGGAGATGAGGCAGGAGAGGAGATAAAGAGAACTGGGGAGAGGGACACAGAGAAAGACAGACGGGGAGAGAGACAGAGACAGGGAGAAAGAGAAGGAGAGAGAGACGGAGAGAGAGAGGAGAGAGGGAGACAGCGGGAGAGAGAGGGGGAGAGAGAGAGACGGAGAGAGGGAGACAGAGAGAGACAGAGAGAGAGACAGAGGGAGAGAGAGACAGAGGGAGAGAGAGACAGAGGGAGAGAGGGAGAGAGAAAGAGGGAGAGAGAGAGGGAGAGAGAGACAGAGGGAGAGAGGGAGAAAGAGGGAGAGAGAGAGACGGAGAGAGAGAGACAGGGAGAGAGAGACAGAGGGAGACAGGGAGAGAGAGACACAGGGAGAGAGAGACAGAGGGAGAGAGAGACAGAGGGAGAGAGAGACAGAGGGAGAGAGGGAGAAAGAGAGGGAGAGAGAGAGACAGAGAGACAGGGAGAGAGAGACAGAGGGAGACAGGGAGAGAGAGACACAGGGAGAGAGAGACAGAGGGAGAGAGAGACGGAGAGAGAGAGATGGAGAGAGAGACAGAGGGAGAGAGAGACAGAGGGAGAGAGAAGGAGAGAGACAGAGGGAGACAGAGACAGAGAGAGAGACAGAGGGAGACAGGGAGAAAGAGAGAGAGGGAGAGAGAGAGACGGAGAGAGACAGACAGAGGGAGAGAGGGAGAGAGACGGAGAGAGAGAGACAGAGAGAGAGACAGAGGGAGAGAGAGATGGAGAGAGACAGGGAGAGAGAGAGGGAGAGAGAGAGAGAGAGAGACAGAGGGAGAGGGTGACAGAGGGAGAGAGAGACAGAGGGAGAGAGGGAGAAAGGGAGAGAGAGACAGGGAGAGAGAGACAGAGAGAGAGGGAGACAGAGATGGAGAGAGAGACGGAGAGAGGGAGAAAGAGAGAGAGAGATGGAGAGAGAGAGACGGAGAGAGGGAGAAAGAGAGGGAGAGAGACGGAGAGAGGGAGAAAGAGAGGGAGAGAGACGGAGAGAGAGAGAGAGAGGGAGAGAGACAGAGGGAGAGAGGGAGACAGAGGGAGAGAGAGACAGAGGGAGAGAGAGACAGGCAGAGAGGGAGACGGAGAGAGAGAGGGAGACGAAGAGAGAGAGGGAGAGAGAGACAGAGGGAGACAGCGAGAGAAGACGCGCGGAGCCTTGCGGCAGGAGGTCGAGGAAAGAACAGCCCCTCTCACCTGGCGTCGGTGGCAGCTGAACCCTGGGCCCGATTGTGCGATTTAAGGGGTGCCCTGGGGGTGAGACCGCCCCCCCACCCAACTGCCTTATCTGGCCAGACCCGGCTCTGTGAGCTAAATCGGGCAGCAGCTGTCACCACCAGGGGGTGTGGGACAGCTGCCCCCCTCCCCCCGCACCTGCCCTGCACCTGCCTTGTGACCACAGCCCCTCCCTCTCCCTTTCTGCAGCCTGGGGGTGTGGAGAGGCCACTGGCATCTGTGCGGGGCGCCCCAGCCCCCTCAGCTCTGTGACAGGCCTGGCCGGGTGCCCTGGGGCAAGCGGTAGCCCTCTGAGTCCTGAGGCGCTCCCCTGGGAAGAGCAGTCCCAGCGGGTGGGGGCACAGGCGCTCTGCACTGTAAGGGGCAGACATAAGTGCTTAGTTGATGCAATGACCTGGTCTGTCCTGCCCGCTCTCACCTGCCAGAATATGGGGGTTGGGGCAGGAGGGAGTGGGAGCAGGAGGAGGTCAGCTGGCCCCTCTCCCCCCACCCCCGGCGCCCCCAGCTCCTCCTCCCTGGGCTCCTCACTCCGGACCTTATTTGGCCATAGCCCAGGACGCACCTGGGGGCCACAGCCCCGCCTGCCACTCAGGCCCAAGAATAGCAACACTCAGGCCCCCGCCAGTCTGTCTGGGACCTGCGATGGGACAGGCGACAGGCACAGGATGGCAGGGAGGGGCCCAGGGGCACTGAGAGAAGGGGAGAGACACAGACAGAGGGGAGACTGAGAGAGACCGTGGGAGAGACAGAGAGACAGGGTCAAAGAGACAGAGAGGGGTGGAGAGAAATGCCCAGCAAGAGAGATAGAGAAGGGAGGCTGAGACAGGCGAAGCGAGAGAGGGAGACACAGAGACAGAGGGGGTTAGCCAGGGGCCCGGGGCCAGACACCCAGATGGGGCAGAGAGCGAGACCCACACCAGCAGAGGCGTGGGGAGCCCGGTGGGCGGGCAGGAGGTGCAGGGATCTGGATAGGATGGGGCCAGAGCCGTTCGGGAGTCTGCAACCCCCAGCAGCTTCCCCTCCGGTGCTGTCTGGCTTTTAACTTTACGACCTGCCCTTTGACCTTGGGAAAACTTGCAAACCAGAACCTGCCACACCCTGGTCCATGCGCAGCCAGGGCTTTCGTGAGTGTGTCCTGCGGGGCATCAGCTCCACCTTGCCGGGGGTGCATGGGCAGCTTGTGGGCTGCCTGGATGAACTGCCTGCCTGGGCGCATGGGCCTGTGGCTCCAGGAGGGGACACACCCCAAGCCGGGGACCCCTTGCCTCCCTGTGCCTGAGTCCCCCACTTCTGCAGGTACCTAACGGGGATCCCCAGGTTCATCCAGGCCCCTGGGCACCTTCCACTCATTCCTGCCTCCTCACCTCCCAGGGCCCACCAGCCTCAGACCCTCCTCTCTGTCACCCTCAGGGGCCTAGCTCAAGCCCTGCCTCGCCCCTCCCAGCCTCCTCCCGGGCCTCCTGGCTTCTGGTTCCCCCTCCATTCTGTGCCTGCAGCCCCAGAGGGGTCTCTGCACCCAGAGCTGACCTGTCCTTCCCTTCTCGCAGCTCCCAGGCTGCCCTTGGAGGTCCCGCCTGGTTGGGTTCCTGGCCGGGACCCACCCTCCTCCTTCATCACCTCCTCAAATAACTCTGGCGATAAACAGCCGTGGCGTTCCAGGTCTCATCCGGGATGACTTCCATTTCTGGAGTGCCCTCCCGTGCCCCGCCAGCCTCTGCAGAGCCCTCCTCAGCCTTCCGTGGCCAGCCTTGTCTCTGGGCCATTTTATGCGACTTGCTTGTCCCGGGGTCCCTTCTCTGTTCTCTCGTCCCTGCAGTGCTCTGTGGGAACCCCATAAAAGCCCCCACTGCTGGGACAGAAACTCTTGGTGTCCCCTTGGGTCTCCCCACAGGGTGGGAGCTGGGAGGGTGGGCCGACACTTCCCGTCAGCACAGGCGTCCCTCCTCCGCTGTGGGGACCCTCGTGATGACCCGGGGCCCACCGGGGGATCCAGGACACTCTCCCTGTCTCAGTCCCACTCGCAACCTCACTCTCCCTTGGCCAAGTAACACAACATATTCACAGGCTCCAGGGATTAGGACAGGGCATCTTTTAACTTTATTTATTTTAATTATTATTATTATTATTTTTTGAAATGGAGTTTCACTCTTGTTGCTGAGGCTGGAGTTCAATGGCGCGATCTCAGTTCACTGCAACCTCTGCCTCCCGGGTTCAAGCGATTCTCCTGTCTCAGCCTCCCAGGTAGCTGGGATTACAGGTACCTGCTACCATGCCTGGCTAATTTTTTTTTTTTTTTTTGAGACGGTGTCTCACTCTGTCACCCAGGCTGGAGTGCAGTGGTGCGATCTCGGCTCACTGCAACCTCCGCCTCGCAGGTTCAAGCAATTCTCCTGCCTCAGTCTCCTGAGTAGCTGGGATTACAGGTGTGTGCCACCACACCCGGCTAATTTTTGTAATTTTAGTAGAGATGGGGTTTTCACCATGTTGGCCAGGATGGTCTCAATCTCTTTACCTTGTGATCCACCCACCTCAGCCTCCCAAAGTGCCAGGATTATAAGCGTGAGCCACTGCACCTGGCCTAATTTTTTGTTTGTTTGTTTGAGATGGAGCCTCACTCTGTCACCCAGGCTGGAGTGCAGTGGCACGATCTCCACTCACTGCAAGCTCCGCCTTCTGGATTCACGCCATTCTGCGTCAGCCTCCCCAGTAGCTGAGACTACAGGCGCCTGCCACCATGCCTGGCTAATTTTTTTGTATTTTTAGTAGAGACGGGGTTTCACCGTGTTAGCCAGGATGGTCTCAGTCTTCTGACCTCGTGATCCGCCCGCCTCGGCCTCCCAAAGTGCTGAGATTACAGGCGCGAGCCACCGTGCCTGGTCTATTATATTTATTTTTATTTATTTTTTTGAGACAGGGTCTCACTCTGTCACCCAGGGTGGAGTGCGGTGATTCCATCATGGGGCACTACAGCCTCGACCTCCTGAGCTCAAGTGATCCTCCTGCTTTTGCCTCCCAAAGTGCTAGGGTTACAGGTGTGAGCCACCATGCCTGGGCTATTATATTTTGAGACAAAGTCTCTCTTACTCACGATCATGGCTAACTGCAGCCTTAACCTCCTGGGCTCAAGCAGTCCTTCTGCCTCAGCTTCCCAAGTAGCTGTGATTACAGGCGCAGGCCACCACGTCCCACTTATTTATTTATTTATGAGACAGAGTCTTCCTCTGTTGCCAAAGCTGGAGTGCAGTGGTGCAATCTCGGCTCACCAAAACCTCCACCTCCTGGGTTCAAGTGATTCTCCTGCTTCAGCCTCCCGAGCAGCTGGAATTACAGGCGTGCACCACCACACCTGGCTAATTTTTGTAATTTTAGTAGAGATGGGGTTTTCACCATGTTGGCCAGGCTGGTCTCGATCCCTTTACCTTGTGATCCACCCACCTCGGCCTCCCAAAGTACTGGGATTATAGGCGTGAGCCACGGCACCTGGCCTATTATTATTATTATTATTATTTTTGAGACGGAGTTTCACTCTGTCACCTAGGCTGGAGTGCAGTGGCACGATCTTGGCTCACTGCAAGCTCTGCCTTCTGGATTCACGCCATTCTCCTGCCTCAGCCTTCCCAGTAGCTGAAACTACAGGTGCCCACCACCACGCCCAGCGAATTTTTTTGTATTTTTAGTAGAGACGGGGTTTCACCATGTTAGCCAGGATGGTCTCAATCTCCTGACCTCGCAATCTGCCCGCCTCGGCCTCCCAAAGTGCTGGGATTACAGGCGTGAGCCACCGTGCCTGGTCTATTATATTTATTTTTATTTATTTATTTTTGAGACAGGGTCTCACTCTGTCACCCAGGGTGGAGTGTAGTGATTCGATCATGGCTTACTACAGCCTCGACCTCCTGGCCTCAAGTGATCCTCCTGCCTCCGCCCCCCAAGTAGCTGGGATCACAGGTGTGCACCACCATGCTTAGCTTATTTTAAAATTTTTTGTAGAGACGGGGTCTCACTATGTTGCCCAGGCTGGTTTCAAACTCCTGAGCTCAAGTGATACTCCTGCTTTTGCCTCCCAAAGTGCTAGGGTTACAGGTGTAAGCCACCATGCCTGGGCTGTTATATTTTTGAGACAAGATCTCTCTTACTCACGATCATGGCTAACTGCAGCCTTAACCTCCTGGGCTCAAGCAATCCTCCTGCCTCAGCTTCCCAAGTAGCTGCGATTATAGGTGCTGGCCACCATGTCCCGCTTATTTATTTATGAGACAGAGTCTTCCTCTGTTGCCGAGGCTGAAGTGCAGTGGTGCGATCTCGGCTCACCAAAACCTCCATCTCCTGGGTTCAAGCGGTTCTCCTGCCTCAGCCTCCTGAGTAGCTGGGATTACAGGCACCCGCCACTACAACCAGCTAATTTTTGTATTTTTAGTGGAGATGGGGTTTCACCATGTTGGCCAGGCTGGTCTTGAACTCTTTTTTTTTTTTTTTTTTGAGACAGAGTCTCGCTCTGTTGCCCAGGCTGGAGTGCAGTGGCACAATGTTGGCTCACTGCAAGCTCTGCCTCCCGGATTCATGCCATTCTCCTGCCTCAGCCTCCCAAGTAGCTGGGACTACAGGTGCCCGCCACCATGCCCGGCTAATTTTTTTGTATTTTTAGTAGAGACGGGGTTTCACCGTGTTAGCCAGGATGGTCTCGATCTCCTGACCTCGTGATCTGCCTGCCTCAGCCTCCCAAAGTGTTGGGATTACAGCCATGAGCCACCGCACCTGGCCAGTCTTGAACTCTTGACCTCGGGTGATCTACCCGCCTCGGCCTTCCAGAGTGCTGAGATTACAGGCGTGAGCCACCAGCCTCACATGCCACTTATTTTAATTTTTTTTTTTTTTGTAGAGACAGGGTCTTGCTATGTTGCCCAGGCTGGTCTCATACTTGTGGACCTCAGCCTCCCAAAGCACTGTGATTACAGGCATGAGGCACCACATCTGGCCAGGGTGTGGACATCTTTGGGGCCACTGTTCTGCCCGCCTGCCAATCAACGGAATAGAATCGAGAGTCAAGAAGTAAACTCAGGCATGGTGGCTCACACCTATAATCCCAGCACTTTGGGAAGCAGAGGCAGGCAGATTGCTTGAGGTCAGGAGTTCAAGACCAGCCTCGGCAACAAAGCGAGATCCCATCTCTACAAAAAAATTTAAAGAAAGTAGTCAGGTATGGTGGCATGCACCCGTGGTCCCAGCTACTTGGGAGGCTGAGGTGGGAGGGTCGCTTCAGCCCAGGAGTTCAAGGCTACAGTGAGCTGTGATTGACCCACTGCACTCCAGCCTGGGTGACAGAGTGAGACCCCTGTCTCAATCAATCAGTCAAATAAAGAAGTAAACACCTGCTTTCTCCTTAGCAATGACCCCCATGGAACCCAGGAGATCAAACTCATTTGTTTGCCACTGGTCTCTCTCTAGCACCGGAGGAGCGTGAGCCCCAGGGGGCACGGACTTGTGTTTTTTTCTGCTGTGTCACTGATGAGGAAACTGAGGCCCAGCAGTGAGAAACTGGCATGAGGTGGCAGAGAACCAGGAGGCCTCCTGGGCTCTCGGCCCCACACACCAGGGTGTCTGGCCTGTAAGGTAAGTGGGAGTCACTGAGTGGAAGGGGCCCCAGAAGGGTGGGGCTGTCAAACACAGGCCACGCAGGCAGCAAATCAGCAGATTTATTGAGGCAGCAGCGGCAGTGAGGAGCAGGGGTGTGGGGAGGGGGCGGGGCCTCCCTGGGTCCATGAAGTGCTGGCCTTTCCCAGGCACGCAGTGTGCGCAGCCGGAGGGGGATGCACAGGGACTGCGCTGTGGGCGCCGATGGTCAGCCATGGTCAGTCTGTCCGCAGCCAGCTGCCCTTCTCCTCCACCTCCTTGGTCACTACCAGCAGCACCTCGCACAGGCCCTGGGCCAGCGCAGCCGCCAGGAAGGCCCTGGGTGGGAGAAATGGGGAGACTGAGGCTTGGCCAGCCTGGGCATTCCCTCTGGGGAGTGGGGTTTCAGGCCCCTGGTCTTGGAATCGCCTCTGCGGTGCTCACCTGACTCCGTCCTCATCCCCCAGGGCCTCGGGCGCCCGCAGCTTGGAGTCCAGGTTGTAGTAGACACCGTCCACCTGGCGCAGGGCCACCCAGTGCCGCCGGCGCAGCGGCAGTGACAGCAGCCCCAGCGACACGGGCGAGGGCAGGTTCAGGATCAGCCCCAGTACCTGGGGCAGGGCCAGCTGGGACAGGGGCCTGTGTGGGCAGGGAGGGGACACTGCCATCAGGGCCTGCTCCGCCCGCCGGTGAAATGTTGCTGAACATGTGGGGCCCAGGCTGGTGGTGGTGAGGGCCTCCTGAGCCCACCCAGAGGTGTTCCTTAATCAGCCACCCTGGTTCCCGACACTCATCCGTTCACCTGCCCACTCAAACCTCCCACCCATGCAGCCACCCAACCAGACCTCCCACCCACCCACCGTCCACCCAACTCACATCGGCCCTTCACCAACCACCATCACCCTGTCTGTCCAGCCACCCACCTACCAACTTACCAACTCCTCACACAGCCACCCAGGATCCATGCATGATCCGCCCACCCCACTGAGCCTCCCAGCCACCAGCCAACTTCCCAACGACGATTCACACACTCACCTCCCATCTATGCATTCACTTCCATCCCTCATACACACCCGCCCCACCTCCCCGTCAACCACCCAACCACCATCACCATCCAACTAGCCATCTACTGTTCACCACCCACCACCCACCCACCCACACAGCCGGCCACCACCCAGCCAGCCATTCACCCAACAGTGGACTCGCCATGCCCCCAATCCTCACTCACTCTTGACCCCCCTGCCATTGGTCTACCCCTCATCCACCAGCCACACGCCTGGCTACTGGCCAGCCGGCCATCAAAACTTCCCATTCATCCACCCAACTCCCCAGCCTCCTGTCTGCTGCCCATTGCCCAGGAACACCCATCACTTCACTCCCCCTGACCCAACACATCCAACGGCCTACTCAGCATTCACCCAGTAACCATCATCCACCCAGCATCTCAGCCCATCGACCACCTGATCTCCCCCTACCAACCCATCAGTGCCAGGCTTCCCACATTCATGCCAACCTCCCCCAGCCACATTCCCCTCCCTGCCCCCCAACAGGCTCACACTATAGGGTGCCTTCTGTGCCCGGCCCAGCACATGCTGTGCTGCTCTGGGGCCTACCTCCTCCTGTCCCACCACACGGCGGCCAGGCCCAGCCCCTGCAGAGCGGCCATGATCACATTGACATCATAGTTGCCGGTGCCCAGGAGGCTGCGATGAGGGTTCAGCCGGGAGTCTGGGGCCAACCTGGTAGTGGGGGTGGCCAGAGCTGAGGTGGGGACCCCTGGAAAGGCCTCCCCACAAAATGGGGGTCCCAGGGGCCACAAGTTGCCTCAGCCTTTGACTCTCCCCGCTTCAGACCCCACAACTCATCCACCCCCAAGTCCTGCCTCTCCTGCCCCAATTCTGCCCTGTCCCCAAGTCCTGTCTCTCCTGCCCTGACTCTGCCCTGTCCCCAAGTCCTGCCTCTCCTGCCCCGACTCTGCCCTGTCCCCAAGTCCTGCCTCTCCTGCCCCGACTCTGCCCTGTCCCCAAGTCCTGTCTCTCCTGCCCTGACTCTGCCCTGTCCCCAAGTCCTGTCTCTCCTGCCCTGACTCTGCCCTGTCCCCAAGGCCCCAGATGGGCTCTGTCTTCTCCCGCAGCCTCCAGCCTCCCTCCAGTCCATTCCCACACGGCCCTGGCCCTATCCTGCTCTCAGCTCTCCCATGGCTCCCCAGTGCCTTGGACAAAGTCCCTGTCCCTCCGCCAGTCCCTTCCTCTGTCCTTCAAGGCCCACCTCAGATGTCACGTCCTCTGAGAGGAGCCTCCTGACCTCCAGGCTGGGTCGGGGCCCTGTCTGGGCTCCCCCAGTGAACTGAGCCACCTCAACGATGACAGCTGCCCGCATCACCCTGATTTAACACTGCTTGCTTCTCCCACGGGGTTGCCCTCACCCCTCCCCTGCTCACAGCCCACTCTGCTGCCTCATTTCCCCCAGGACAGAGTCCCACAAGGCCCTGCGTGGTCTGGCTCTGGTGGCCTCACCTCAGAGCCTCAGCACCCTCCTTCCTGGTCCCCTGTCCCCAGCCACATCCCCGGTGCCCACCGCCTCCCGCCCCACCCCCGCCAACCTTTCCTCCAGCTCTTCCCCTGCCTAGGAAGGCTCTTCCGCCTGTCACCACTTGTCTCTGGGCCCTGCCTCTGAACAGCTGCACCTCTGTTCCTTATCTGGACCCTGGGCAGGCAGGACATGGGAGGAAAACGCTCGTGTGTGTGTGTGTTTCCCTCACCACCCTTAGGCTGGCACTTGTGTCTGAGTCATCTCAGGGTCTCCAGCATGGCTTTTGTATGAAAGAGCTGATGGGTCCTTGTTGTGAATGATAGAGGAGATGACTAAATACCATAATAATCAGTCTGAGGGGCTGGGACTCTTAAGATGTCCGAGAGCCGGAGGAGGCTTGGAGCAAGAGGCAGGGGAGGCAGGGCCATCTCCAGGTGTAGAAAGACTCTCTAGGATCAAGTGGGGACTGAAGGCAGGGACAGACTGGAGGCCATGGGCAGGCTGGGCAGGAGAGGGTCAGGCCTGAGCTGGGGCCAGGGACATGGGGACAGAGAGGAGGGAGTGAGAGATGGTAAAGGAGTGATTTTTTTTTTTTTTTTTGAGACAGTCTTGCTCTGTTGCCCGGCTCACTGAAACCTCTGTCTCCCAGCTTCAAGCAATTCTCCCACCTTAGCCTCCAGAGTAGCTGGGACTACAGACGTGTGCCACCACGCCCAGCTAATTTTATTTTTTATTTATTTTTATTTTTTAGTAGAGACAGGGTTTCGCCCTGTTGGCCAGGCTGGTCTGGAATTCCTGACCTCAAGTGATCCACCCGCCTCAGCCTCCCAAAGTGTTGGGATTACAGGTGTGAGCCACTGCGCCCGGCCAAGGAGTGATGTTGGACATTGTGAATAGTGAAGAGGAACATTCCATGCTGGCAGAGAAGGAAGCCATGCCGGGCAGAAAGAAGTACCTGGAAGCCCAGAGGCCGCACAGAAGGGCTCACGGGAGTGGAGAGTCTGGTTTGAGGGGGGCCGTGAGGGCTGAAGATGCAGAGGCAGGCTCGGCCTCCGCTATGAGGAGGGCCTGAGTAGGGCGGGGGCGTGTTTAGGATGGACTGGAGAGCTGTGACAGGGCCCAGATAAGAGACCCCTGAAGCTGGGTGAGCCTGTAACCCCAGCTACTGGGGAGGCTGAGGTGGGAGGATCACTTAAGCTCAGGAGTTCAAGACCAGCCAGACCTTGTCTCTAAAGAAAGAACCACTGGGCCGGGTGCGGTGGCTCGCGCCTGTAATCCTAGCACTTTGGGAGGCCGAGGCGGGTGGATCACGAGGTCAGGAGATTGAGACCAGCCCGGCTAACATGGTGAAACCCCGTCTCTACTAAAAATGCAAAAAATTAGCCAGGCGTGGTGGCGGGCGCCTGTAGTCCCAGCTACTCGCGAGGCTGAGGCAGGAGAATGGCATGAACCCGGGAGGCCGAGCTCGCAGTGAGCGAGATCGCGCAACTGCACTCCAGCCTGGGCGGCAGAGCGAGGCTCTGTCTCAAAAAAAAAAAAAAAAAAAAAAAGAACCACTGGATTGAGGTCTGGCTGGGGCTGAGGCCACAGGGACAGACAGGCACAGGAGGCAACATCTCCCCAGAGTCCCAGCGTCTAGCTTAGGCAAGTGAGCGCGGAGCAGAAGAAAGCCCCCAAGGCTCAGCGCCTGCCTGGCGGCGAGACCCAGGTGGGTCACTCCGCCAGAGCCCTGCTGCTCCAGGGGCTGGGGTGGGTGACGGTCACCTCTTGCAGATCTCATCGGCAGCCTCCTGGCTAAAGAGCTGCTGCTGCAGAACGTTGTTGAGGGCGTGGACAGCACACAGCTCCAGGCGCTGCCGTTCGTGGTACACGGTGGGTGGGCTCGGCTGTGCTCCCGGGGCCTGGGACATGCCGTCCTCGGCTCCTGCTGGGGGTTGGGAGGGGGAGAAGGTCCTCAGGGGCCCGGGATCTAGAGGTCCAGCCTCCCAGCAGGCCTTTGGGGCATCGCCATTGATTGAGCTGGGGCTCGGAGCAGCCCAGGAGGACACTGGGCCCCTGACCCCGTTCCCTGGCAGTCTCCTGGCAGTACACGTTCCTCCATCCCTTATTCCTATTCCTACGAAAAACGCTGTCTCTTCTGCTCCCCTAGCAACAGAAAACCACCCTCACCAGGTCTCTAAGTAAAAGGGTCCCTATCATGGTCACCTAGCAACAGAGGAACCGGCCTCCCCGTCCCTAGGTAACCAGGGCGCTCTGTGGTTACCTAGCAACAAAGCCCCCTCCCCACCGCACTAGGTAACAAAGTCTGTCCTCCGAGCACCTAGCAATAGAGAATCCTCCTCCCCTGTCTCTAGGTGATAGGGTCCCCTCTGGTCTCCTAGCAACAGAAGACTCCCCTTCCCCGGTCATGTAGCAGCGAGGCTCTCTGCTCTTGTCACCTGGCAACGGGGCCCCCTCCCCAGTCACTAAGCAACAGGAGTTCCTTTTCCTATCACCCAGCAACCAGGCCCCCTCCCCGGACACCAAGGAATGGAGCCCTTCGCCGACCCGCACCCCAGCCACGGCGCTCGCCCTTTGCCTGGCAACGCCCCTCACCCCGCCTGCCTCTCCGCTCCACCGAGCCAGGGGTTTCCGCATCCCCTTCCTGGGCGGCGGCTCTGGGCTCCGAGTGCGGGGCGGGCAACACCGCGCTGACTGGGCAGGCGGGACGGACTACAGCTCCCGGTGATCCCCGCGCGCCGGACTACTACTCCCGTGGGGCCCCGCGGGACTCTTGCTCCACACGGAACGCCCGGGCCGCGTGGCCCTGAAGTCGGCCGTCGGGCCTAGGAAATGCCGCACTACAACTTCCGTCGGGCTCCGCGGCAGGTCCCGGAAGTGCGCCTCAGAGGCCCTTCTTTCGCATACGGCCGCGCCCACTACCGCTCAGAGATTCTAGGAAACTTAGTAGGTAGGCTCTCGCGATAGCTTCCTGGCGCCGCGCTCTCATGGGTGCTCGCCCCCGGCGATGGCGTCATGCGCGGTGCGCAGACGCAGCGTGACGTCACACAAGGGAAAGGGATCAGAGACGCCAGGCGGTGCGGGGGGAGGCAGCGGTGATCTTTACTGAGTCAGAAGGGAGACCCTGGGGAAGTGGGGCAGGGCAGGGGTGGGATGGTGGTGGTGAGAGGCCAGGCAGATGATCTTGTCTCGGGAGGGAGGAGGCTTCTCAGCAGAGATGGATCCCCGGCCTGGAGGGGAGCTGGCAGCAGGCTGCGGGGAGAGAGGGGAATGAGCGAATGAGACAGAGGAGAGATGAGGAGACAGACGCCTGGGGGAGGCAGTGGTGGGAGGAGGGGACAGGGCAGGGGGGCGGTGGAGGAAGACCCGGAGAGAGCGGGACAGAGCCCTGGGGGTGGACAGAGACAGAGAGAGTCTCGATCAGAGGCGGGCACAGAGACTCAGGGGACGCGGACAGAAATGGAGACATCTACAGTGCCAGGATTCAAAGTCATGGAGAGAGGTTAAGGAAATAAAGGTCAGAAAGAAAGGTCAACAAATACAGAACCAGAACTGCAGAACTAGTGAGAGCCCGGGACCCCCAAGCTCTGCAGAACACAGGAGCCCAGGGCCGGGGGAGAGGGGCCTGGCCGCACCCAGGAGGCTCCGCCAGAAGGCCGTGACGGTGGCGGAGCCGGTGACCGCGCCTGGCTCGGCAGGGTTCTCTCTGTGGGTGTGCACAGCAAAGCTTCGGCCCGTGGGGCCCCGGGGTCCGCTCAGCTCTACATCCACCACGTGCATGTCCGTGAGGCTGGGACAAGAGGGGCAGTCAGTCTGGAGAGCCTGGACTCAGCCCAACACCCTGCTTACCTCTGCTCACCTGGTATCAGCCACAAGCACCCCAATCACCCCATCGAAGCCCAGGCTGGGGGCAGCCAGGGCAGCCGCCGCCATGGTGTTGGAATTTCGCGGGGCAAAGGGGCAGAGCCCACGGACAGGGCCTTCGTAGAGCACAGTGCAAGGCCCAGGGCTGTGGGCTGCAGCCAGGGGTCCCTCAAGCCGGAAGCCATCGGGGTGTGTGGCCATGGTGACACGAAGGCTCTGGAAGCAAGAGCCCGGGTTAGGGGGAGTGGGGTCTTTGCAGGCCTCCCCTGGTTCCTGGGGAGCCCAGCAGGCCTCACCCGGAGGCCCCCAGCTGCATCCAATCTCCTGATGTCCTCAGTGCCCCACAGGGCCCCTCGGGCCACAAACACGGCGTGGTCCCAGTGCTGTGAGGCCTCCAAGAGCTGCCGCTCTGTGGTCTGGTCACTTAGAGCTGAGGGGGACCCCACCTGGGGTGGATGAAGGAGGGGAGGGTTGAGGTCAGGGAAGGATATCCACTTCAGGGTGGGGTGAGACCAAGACAGAAGGGGTAGGGCTCTGCGTAAATGGTTGGGGTGGGGCTTACCAGGAGATTGGCATGGCGCAGGATTTGTGCCCCAGATTCATGGATTATTTTGGGATGGGCCACTTCCACAACCAGATCAGGGCGCCTGGGAGAGGGGAAAGAGGGCGGAGGGTCTTGGAGAGGTATTAGGCCTCTTCTCCCCAAGGTTCCCTCCGAGTCTACTGAGGGCTGCCCTTCTTCTCCCTGACCTGGGAGGCGAAATGAGATGAATGGGTTCGTCCTGTTTCACATTTGCTTGAACCAAGGCCCAGAGAGGGTCAGGGAACCCCTGAGATCACACAGTGGCTAAGAGAGCCAGGACAGGAGCTTCAGGCAGCTCCACTCTCCCATGGCAAGGTCACTGACCTTTCCCCAAGGGCAGCAAGGTTCTGGAGCTGCAGGGAAGGGGGCACGCTCCCTGCCATTCGTCCTGGGTCACGATTCCAGACAAAAACAAGTTCTAGGCCAAGTTCTGGTCCCTGAGCCAAGAGGCGGGAGACGAGGGACTGTCCTGGGGAGAGGGAAAGGAGAGGGCTAGAGATCCAGAGAGAGGGGGACAGAGACCCAGAGAGAGAGGAGGTGGGGACAGAGACCCAGAGAGAGAGGAGGTGGGGACAGAGACCCAGAGAGAGAGGAGGTGGGGACAGAGACCCAGAGAGAGAGGAGGTGGGGACAGAGACCCAGAGAGAGAGGAGGTGGGGACAGAGACCCAGAGAGAGAGGAGGTGGGGACAGAGACCCAGAGAGAGAGGAGGTGGGGACAGACTCAGATTGCAGGGTAGGGAGACAGAGATGGGGGCAGGACAGAGACACAGTGGGGTGGACAGAGGCCCAGAGAGAAGGGAGACAGAGACGGAGAGGACAGAGACCTGGGGTGGGGGTGCGGTGGGCAGACCCAGAGACACAGCCAGGGGCAGATAGAGACACAAAAAAGTGTTTGTGGAGGGCAGAGTCTTGGGAGCTTTAGGAAGGGGTTTGGGGAAGGAGGCCAAGGATGGTCAGGGACTCACCGAGGCGGCCATAGCCCACCACGCCCACCCTCCACGGGCCCCTGTCGGCCATGGCCCTGAGTGCGGTGTCTGGGGCCCGGCTCCCTGGGCTGCTCACTGCCCCCTGCACAAGGCCTGGGCAGCCGCTGCTCTTTGGACATCTGACCCTTGAGCCTCTGGGCTCAGTCTTCCCCCTTCCCCGCAGGCCCAGCGTGGGGGCGTGGGCCTGCGGGAGTGGAGGCGGGAGAACCCTTCCCTGTGCTCTGTCCACTTTCCCGGGTCCAGCACAGTGAGCATGGTGACCGGGGGTTCTGGGAGCCCTGCGTGCCCCCCTTTCCCCTGCAGCACACCCTCTTTCTCCCTGCTGATGTGGAAAGTTTCCTCTGCAGTCCCCTGCCCCCTCTCTGGCCGGCCAGGTTGTCATGGAAACTGCATCTTGCTTTGGGTTGGGAGAAGAGATGGTGACAGAGACTCTGGGCTCTGTCTGTCCCCTCGTGCTCACCTCTCCTCCTTGTTCTCAGGCGGCTAAGGTCTGAGGGAGGCTTCAGCCTGGCTGTGCCCCTAGCCCTCCCAGAGGCAGCGGGAGCCCTGGTTGTGGCTTCTCCTCAATGTGTCCTTGCCTCAGCGGGTCCAACCTCCCTAGCCCCGCTGCGCAGCACGGGTCCCCTTCCCACAGCCTCCGCTCCTGTCTACAGCCTCCCTCTGCTCTGATCATCCTTCAGTTCACCTTGACTTGCTACCTTTCACTCTGTCCCCCATCGTGCCACCAGCTGCCTCCAGTGTGACGTTCTCACTCCCACGTCCGTCCCTCCCGTTCCCCAGCTCGCATCAGCCCAGGAGAAGCCTTCGAGGCCTGGAGAGGCCAAGTGCCCCCAACATGAGCCCCAGCCTCTGTGCCTTGAGGGTGCCTGGCACCGGAAATGGCGCAGGCTGCGGCAGCGCAGGCTCCCTGCCCCCAGCCACCACCTGGTACCCGCTGCAGTGTTTCCATGGCAACCAGGATTGGCACTGGAAGGAGGCTGGAGAGAAAGAGAGCGTGAACGGGAGCATGGGGTGGGGGGGGGGCGGGCACTGGGTGGCGAGAGCCCCAAGTTGACAGGAGGAGAGAGGAGACAGACGCAGGCAGACAGAGAGGGGCCAAGACCCTGACGTGGCACCCAAAGGCTGCCGCTGCTGATAAGGGAGGAATTGGCTTCCAGAGCCAGGAGCCCCGGGTGTGGGAGAGATAAGATGCCTGGGTGTAGACAGAGCCAGGAAGGGGGCAGGGGCCAGGCACCTCATGGAAGTGGGGGGCCTCCCGCCATCTCTACCTTCTGACTCCTGCTGGGGCCTGAGTGTCCCCATAGTGCCCATAGCTGCCGTGTACGGGGTACAGCCTGGGCCACTACGAGGGGAGAAGGGGGCTGGGCGCAGGCCTGTGTGTCCTCAGGGCTGTGTCCCCCAAGCCACCTCAGCGTGGGAAAGCACTGGAAGGCCCTGCATGGCTCTGTCACTCCCTCTGCCTCCCCCAGCAGTGTGAGATGGCAGCCCTGGCCAGCCCCAGCCCTCCAGGGGCTGCAACTCAGGCACCTTGACCCCCCAAGAGACATCATCACCCCCTCCCCCAACCCACCCAACAGCTGCCCACTGTGCCAGCAACCCCCCAACCAGGCCCGCTCGGGGCTTGCTCCCTGCCCTCCCAGGGCTCTGTTCCTGCCCTTCTGGGTGGCACTGTGGTGCCCCTGCCGCCCCAGGCCCACCCGATCCGGCCCTCCAGCCTCCCACTGAACCGGCCAGAAATACAGCTGCTGTGCCCCAGAGGCCGCAGCCCCAGCCTCCCACTTGGCCTCCCTCCCCTTCAGCACCCCCTCCTCTGGAGCAGCCTTGAGGGGGTCTGCAGTGGAGACACACACTCTGGATTGGGCCCTGTTGTGGGTTGAATTGTTACCCAGAAAGGGAAGCGCAGAAGTCCTGACCTCCAGGGCCTCAGAATGGGACCTTTTTTGGGAATTGGTTTTTGCCAAGGATGGAGCTGAGGTTATACTGGAGGTGGAGGCTCCTGGTCCAGTCTGACCTCTGTCCTTGTAAGAGGGGAGGTTAGGCAGGCTGCAGTGGCTCACGCCTATAGTCCCAGCACTTTGGGAGGCTGAGGCAGGTGGATCACTTGAGGTCAGAAGTTCGAGACCAGCCTGGCCAACATGGTGAAACCCCGTCTCTACTAAAAATACAAAAATTAGCTGGGTGTGGTGGTAGTCACGTGTAATCCTAGCTACTCAGGGGGCTGAGGGAGGAGATTCGCTTGAACCTGGGAGGCAGAGGCTTCAGTGAGCTGAAATTGTGCCACTGCACTCCAGCCTGGACAACAGAGCAAGACTCTGTCTCAAAAACAAAGAAACAAACAAACAAAACGGTCAGGCGTGGTGGCTCATGCCTGTAATCCGAGCACTTTGAGAGGCTGAGGTGAGTGGATCACCTGAGGTTAGGAGTTCGAAACCAGCCTGGCCAATGTGGTGAAACCCCATCTCTACTAAAAATACAAAAATTAGCCAGGCCTGGTGGCGCATGCCTGTGATCCCAGTTACTTGGGAGGCTGAGGCAGGAGAATCGCTTGAAGCTGGGAAGCAGAGGTTGCAGTGAGCTGAGATCACACCATTGCACTCCAGCCTGGGCGACAATAATAAAACTCCATCTCAATTAAAAAATAAATAAATAAAAGAGGGGGAGTTGGACACAGACGGACGCACAGAGAGGGAAGAGATGAGAGGCTACAGGGGCAGGCACTGGAAGACTGGGGTGATGTGATACAGCCACCAGCCAGGACAGCCTGGGGCCGCCAGAAGCTGGCGAGGCAGGAAGCTCCCCTGAGGTACCCCCAGGTTTCAGAGAGAGCGTGGCCCTCCCTCCAGCCTCCAGAACTGTGGGACGATAGATTTCCTTTGTTCTAAGTCTCCACCTGGGTTTGGGTGTGGTGTGGCGGTGCTGGGGGAGGAGTTTAGGAAGAGAGGGAATCAGACCTTCTCTGGGGTCTCCAGGGTGAAGGCTGAGGGGCCTAAGACCACCCGGAGGTGCCCCGTGCCCACCCTCCCGACGGAGCTGCGAGGCTGGCTCTCCAGCCTCTCCTTCCGCCCCCACCCACATTCACTTTGTTTTCTCTCCTCCGTGCTTTCATGACCAAAAAAAATATTTTTTTACTTTTTCCATGTTTTTTTTTTTAAAGTAATTACAGAGCAGGTAGTCGTTGACGCAAACCTCCCTTCAGTATCAAAAGTGTCTGTGGGGCAGGTGGGGCTGGGGCGGGTGGAGGCTCCCCCCCCGCGCCGACGACAGGGACCGCCGGCCGGGAGCAGAGCCGGGCGCTGGGACGGGAGCTCTGGTGACGTGTCCATCTCTTCAGTTTTGAGGGCGGAGGAGTGGGAGGGAGGGACGGGCGTCAAACTGCAAAAACTGAACCGTAAAAGGAAGGTGTTTGGGGCCGAGGGGAAAGGACACCCCTGGAGAAAGCTCCTCTCTCCCCTGGAAGGCGGCGGGCCCGGAACGCTTGGTGGGAGAGCGAGGAGGAAACGCGGAGAACTCAGGCCACTTCTCCTGGGTCCCACGTCCCCTCCCGTCACCGGGGATTGGCGGGGGTGAGGCGAGGATCCCGGAGACTCCGCTCCTGGAGCCCCACCCTGTCCTCACTGGGGGTCCGAGCCCCAGATGGGGCTGGAAGCCACCTCTCCCCAATTCCCTGCGTGGTCCCAGAAGGTGGGCTGGGCTGTGGGAGGAAGGGGTCCCGGTCAGGCTGCGCCCGGGCTGGGACCTGGGTGGGGGGCTCCACGCCCCTCGCCCGCCCGGCCCTGCCGCCTCAGATCTGCGTCTCTTGCACGTTCTCCTTGGAGCCGCTCTTGAAGAGCAGAGGTTCGTGGATGGAGTTGAGGCCAGGCGGGCCTTTGCCCCCGCAGCCCCCGCCGCTGGGGTTGCTGCTGTAGTGCGCCTTGAAGGCGGCAGCCACGTAGTGGTGGTGGTTGAGGTGGTCTCGCTCCAGGGCGGGCAGGGCCAGGTGGCTGTCCCCGCCCACACCACCCCCACTGGCCACGGCGGCCGCGGCGGCCACGGACACGGCCGAGGCGGCGGGCAGCTCGTCCTCCACGTTGATGATCTCCACGGTGCGCGTGGGCCCGTGGTGCTTGTGGAGCTGGTGCTGCTTGCGCAGCTTGTAGAAGGCCACGAGCATCACCGCGGCCATGAACGTGATGGCCACGAAGCAGCCGATGATGATTTTGGTGGTCTTCATGACGTCGTCCAGGTCCTTGAGGGCGTTCTCCGTCACATCCGTGATGGGCACCGTGAACGCCTTCTCCGTGGGCCGCGAGGAGCGCGGGGCGGGTGCCGTGGTAGAAGACGAGGCAGGGCCGGCCGCGTCCCCAGGCCGGCCCCCACCCCAGACACCGTCTGTCGTGGGCCCTGGCGGTTCCTTCTCCGTCCCCCGCGGCTGCAGGGCCTCCTCTCCGGGCTGCGTCTCCAGGGTCTCCACGGTCACCGTGGTGAAGTAGGTGTAGCCGCCACTGCCCCCTCCAACACCACCACTGCCCCCAGGGCCGCCCCCGCCGCTGCCGGTGCCCCCGGCCGCCACGGAGTCCACGGCCGAGACGTTGAGCGTGGCCGAGGCGGTGGTGTTGCCGGCTGAGTTCGTCACCATGCACGTGTACTGGCCCGTGTCCTGCACGGTGACGTTGGTGAAGTTAAGCGTGCCGTCATGCAGGACGGAGATGCGCACGCGGTAGGAGCCGTGGGTCATGAGGGTGCCGTTGGGCGTCAGCCAGTTGACGGAGGTCATGGAGGTGCCCGTGCGGCATTTGAGCTCGGCAGCCATGCCCTCGGTGACGTTGAGGTCCGTGGGCGGCTCCACGATGACGGGCGCATAGCAGGTGAAATGCGACTGGTCCAGCTCCCCAATGTAGCGCCCCTTGAGGCCGGCGGGCGCATGACAGCGGGCGCAGCAGGTCGTGTTGCTGGGCACCGTCTCCTTGAGCCACCAGCTCAGCCAGAGCACGTCGCAGTTGCAATGCCAGGGGTTGTGGTTGAGGTGCACGCGCTCGAGGCGGTGCAGGGGCGTGAAGAGGTCGTGGGGCAGCGACATCAGGTTGTTGTGGGACAGGTTGAGCTCCTCCAGCGACTTGAGGTCGTCGAAGGCGTTGCGCTCGATAGTGGCTACCTGGGCGTGCATGAGCCACAGCTTGCGCAGGCTGGTGAGACCCTGGAAGGAGCCCGGGCGGATCAGGTCCAGCCGGTTGCCCGACAGCTCCAGCTCCTCCAGGCGCACCAGGGCCGTCAGGTTGGGGATGTCCTTGAGGTTGCACATGCCCAGGTTGAGGTAGCGCAGGTTGACCAGCCCCTCGAAGGCCGCCTCCGAGATGTACTCCAGCCGCTTGAGCTCGCCCAGGTCCAGGCGCCGCAGCGAGGGCACGCGGTTGAAGGCGTAGGAGGGGATGCTCTCGATGGGGTTGTTCCGCAGCCAGAGCTCCCGCAGCTTGGACAGGTACTCGAAGGCCTGCGTGGGCACCGTGGTCAGCCGGTTGTCAAAAAGCTCCAGCGTGTTGAGGCTGGGCAGCCCGTTGAAGGCGCCCACCTCGATCTTGCGCACCAGGTTCTTGCTCAGCTGCAGAATCTCCAGGTGCCGCAGGTGCTTGAACGTGTCCGTCCGGATCACCTGGGGAGAGGGAGACACGGATCAGTCACGGAGATACTGACGGGGACCGTGGGGGGATCACCAAGGTCCCGGGCGCAGGTGGGGCCGTGTGGCTGGATCTCCCGTGCTGTGCTGTGACGGTACGACCTATATTGCAACATGGTTTGATGAGTTTCTTATAAAGTTAAAACTGGAGTCAAGGCTGGGCGTGGTGGCTCACGCCTGTAATCTCAGCACTTTGGGAGGCCGAGGCAGGTGGATCACTTGAGGTCAGGAGTTTGAGACCAGCCTGGCCAACATGGTGAAACCCTGTCTCTACTAAAAATACAAAAATTAGCCAGGTGTGGTGGTGCGTGTAATCCCAGCTACTCGGGAGGCTGAGGCACGAGAATCACTTGAACCCAGGAGGCGGAGTTTGCAGTGAGTCGAGATAGTGCCACTGCACTCCTGCCTGGGCAACAGAGCAAGACTCCATGTAGAAACAAACAAAAAAACTGGATTCAAGAATTTTGGGGGACCAAGCACAGGGGTGGCTCATGCCTGTAATCCCAGCACTTTGGGAGGCTGAGGTGGGCAGATCACTTGAACCCAGGAGATTAAGATCAGACTGGGCATCAGAACATAGACCCCATCTCTACAAAAATAAAATAAAATAAAATAAATTAGCCAGGCATGGTGGCATGTGCCTGTTGTCCCAGCTACTAGGGAGGCTGAGGTGGGAGGATTGCGTGAGCCTGGAAAGTGAAGGCTGCAGTGAGCCCTGATCACGCCACTGCACTCCAGCCTGGGCAATGAACTAATACCCTGTCAAAAAAAAAAAAAAAAAAAAAAAAGAAAAGAAAAATGAACAAACAAGAAAATGAAAAAAAGAGAAAAAAAGATACTTAGAAAGTTAAAACTGGATTCAAGAATTTTGGGGACGGCCAGGCATGGTGGCTAACGCCTGTAATGCCAGCACTTTGGGAGGCTGCAGTGGGTGGATCACCTGAGGTCAGGAGTTCGAGACCAGCCTGGCCAACATGGTGAAACCCCGTCTCTACTAAAAATACAAAGATTAGCCAGGCATGGTGGCACATGCCTGTAATCCCAGCTACTTGGGAGGCTGAGGCAGAAGAATTGCTTGAACCTGGGAGGCAGAGGTTGCAGTGAGCTGAGATTGTGTCACCACACTCCAGCCTGGGTGACAGAGTGAGACTCCGTCTCGAAAAAAAAAACAAAAAAAGAATTTTGGGGGCCAGGCACAGTGGCTTATGCCTGTAATCCCAGTGCTTTGGGAGGCCAAGGTGAGAGGCTCACCTGAGCCCAGAAGCTTGAGACCAGTCTGGGCAACACTGGGAGACCCTCCCTGTCTCTACAAAAAGAATTTAAAAAGAAATATAAAACCAAGAATTTTGGGATTGAAGAGGAAAAAACTTTTGAAAAAAAAGTTAAAACTGGAGTGGCCATCCGACCCGGCTGTTCCATTCCTGGGTATTTCCTCAAGAGAAATGAAGGCAGATGTCCACGCAACGGCTTCTGTGTGGGTGTTCACAGCATTTTTTTCTCAGGACTGCCTAAGCTGGAGACATCCCAAATGTTCCTCAGCAGGTGAATGGACAAACACTGCGAGGTGTGGCCATGTAAAGGATGCTGCGGCTCAGCCATGAAAGGGACCTGGCTACTGTGACCCCCTGGATGAATCTCTCAGCTCAGCCATGAAAGGGACCTGGCTACTGATGACCCTCTGGATGAATCTCTAGGGGGTTACACTGAGCAAAAGACGCCGAACACAAAGGAGCTGGTGCGGTGGATCCGTCCACACCATGCTCTGGGTGTTGTAAGTGGGCGTCTCTGCGTGTGTGGGCGGGTGAGGTATCTGGGGCAGACAGGGAAGGGCATGAGAGAGCTTTCTGGGGTGATTGAAAGGTGCTACATTGGCGTGGTGGTTACAGGACGGAAAGCAACTGTTAGGACTCCCCAAACTACACTTAAAATGAGGATATTTTATTCCATGCCAGTGATACATTATTTTATTTTATTTTATTTTTGAGACAGAGTCTTGCTCTGTCACCCAGGCTGGAGTGCAGTTGCACAATCTCGGCTCACTGTAACCTCCGCCTTCCAGGTTCTAGCGATTCTCCTGCCTCAGTCTCCCAAGTAGCTGGGATTACAGGGGCGTGCCACCACGCCTGGCTAATTTTTGTATTTTTAGTAGAGATGGGGTTTCACCATGTTGGCCAGGCTGGTCTTGAACTCCTGACCTCGTGATCCACCCGCCTCGGCCTCCCAAAGTGCTGGGATTACAGGCATGAGCCACCGTGCCCAGCCAATTTTGTATTTTTAGTAGAGACGGGGTTTCCCCATGTTGGCCAGACTGTTCTTGAACTCCCAATCTGAAGTGATCTGCCTGCCTTGGCCTCCCAAAGTGCTGGGAAATTACAGGCGTGAACCACCGTGCCCGGCCACTATACATAGTTTTAAAAATGAAAAAAATAAGGCTGGGCATGGTGGCTCACAGCAGTAATCCCAGCACTTTGGGAGGCCGAGGTGGGAGGATCACTTGAGCTCAGGAATTGAAGACAATCCTGGTCAACAAAGCAAGACCCCTGTCTCCACAGACAAATACGAAACTTAGCCCTGTGTGATGGCATGCACCTGTGGTCCCAGCCACTCAGAAGGCTAAGATGGGAGGATCGCCTGAGCCCAGGAGGCCCAGGCTGCAGTGAACTGTGATCGTGCCACTGCGCTCCAGCCTGCGCGACAGAGGGAGATCCCGTCCCCAAAATAAATAAATAAATACACAAAATGAAAATACTAATACCAGCGACTAAGACACATTGAACACATCTTTGGTGCCAGACACTGTTCTAAACATTTTGTGGGTGATAACTCTTTTAATCCTCCAAACTGCCCTGTGAGATGGGCACTATTACCAGTCCTTATTCGATACCTGCAATTCCAAAATTCTTAAGGCCCTAACAATCAGATTTTTCCAAACTTTGACACCAAATCCCACTTGGCGGCAAAACCCGATCAGAACCCATGTGAAGCTATTTTATTTATTTATTTATTTGTTTATTTATTTATTTATTTTGAGATGGAGTCTCGCTCTGTCGCCCAGCCTGGAGTACAGAGGCGTGATCTCGGCTCACTGCAACCTCCGCCTGCCGGGTTCAAGTGATTCTCCTGCCTCAGCCTCACAAGTAGCTGGGATTACAGGCACGCATCAACACGCTTGGCTAATTTTTTGTATTTTTAGTAGAGACAGGGTTTTGCCATGTTGTCCAGGCTGGTCTCGAACTCCTGGCCTCAGGTGATCCACCCGCCTTGGCCTTCCAAAGTGCTGGGATTACCGGTGTGAGCCACCTCACCCAGCCACATGAAAGTAAAGCTTTTATTGATCCCACTTGTGACTATCCAAACATTTCATTCTAGAAATTCCCATGTTTCACGACCACTAAGATATTATAAAACCTATACTATCTATTACTATGTTTCTAATATCAGAATGTCAAAACGCATCAGACCGCAAGAGTTTCACACGAAGGATGATGAATTAGGCCCAGGGAGGTGCAGTGACTTGCCCAAGGTCACACAGAAGTGGACAGCAGAGTTGGGACTGGATCCAGGCCCTCTGGTTCCAGAGTCCTGGCTCTTGACCTCTGACCCTGGCTGCCGCCTCTCGGGGCTGGGGCTGGGGTCCACAGGAGGGGCAGTGCTGGGTCAGAGCACGGGAGGCAGGATCTCACAGGGTCCTCACTACTGATGACCACGCCGGGTGCACTGAGGCCCAGAAGGCCACACAGCCATTGGATCGTATCTGCAAAGCCCAGATAGTGGTGTGTGCCAGGGAGAAGGGGACGGACACTGGGGGAATGCGGTGTTACAGTATTAACGGAGGAAACTGAGAACCTCAGATGCATCCTGTGTCATCACAAAGAAGCTGAAGAATTAGGTATCAGAGTATATGCACCAAAAGAAAAAAGAGAAAAAGAGGCCGGGCGTGGTGGCTCACACCTGTAATCCCAGCACTTAGGTAGGCCGAGGCGGGCAGATCAGTTGAGGTTGGGAGTTTGAGACCAGCCTGGCCAACATGATAAAACTCCATCTCTACTAAAAATACAAAAATTAGCCGGGGGTGGTGGTGGGTGCCTGTAATCCCAGTTACTCGGGAGACTGAGGCAAGAGGGAGGCGGAGGTTGCAGTGAGCCAAGATCGCGCCACTGCACTCTGGCCTGGGCGACACAGTGAGGCTCCATCTTAAAAAGAAAAAAGAGGCCAGGCATGGTGGCTCATGCCTGTAATCCTAGCACTCTGAGAGGCCAAGGCAGGTGGATCACCTGGGTCAGGATTTCGAGACCAGCTTGGCCAACATGGCGAAACCCCATCTCTACTAAAAATACAAAAAATTAGTCAGGCATGGTGGCAGGTGCCTGTAATCCCAGCTACTTGGGAGGCTGAGGCAGGAGAATCTCTTGAACCCGGGAGGCGGAGGTTGCAGTGAGCCAAGATCGCCCAGTTGCACTCCAGCCTGGGTGACAGAGTGAGACTCTGTCTAAAAAAAAAAACAAAAAACAAAAAACTGGAAGGACATAGTCCAAGCTTTTCTTAGTAGTGAACTTTATCTGTTGGGAATTATGGACAATTTTTATTCTTGTGTGATATTTTTTCCTCAATGAGCAAAAATTACTTTTATAGTAAGCAGGAATAAAAACAAAACCAAACCCAGATATACCTGAGAGGCAAACAGCGTAAGAAATGGTAGTATCTGTGGCATAGGCAGAGTCATAAAATAATAATAATGTATGTCGGTGCTGTCCAATAGAAATAGAATGTGAACACGTGTGTAATGTTTGTTTGGTTGTTTTGTTTTAAGACAGAGTCTTGCTGTGTCACCCAGGCTGGAGTGCAGTGGCACAGTCTCGGCTCACTGCAGCCTTGACCGTCTGGGCTCAAGTGATCTGCTCGCCTCAGCCTCCTGAGTAGCTGGGACTATAGGCACGTGCCAGCACGCCTGGCTAATTTTATTTTATTTTAATTTTTTGTAGAGATGGGGTCTCCCTATGTTGCCCAGGCTGGTCTCAAACTCCTGGCCTCAAGCGATCCTCCCGTCTCAGCCTCCCAAAGTGCTGGGATTATAGGTGTGAGCCACCACACCCAGCCCACATGTGCAATTTTAAATTTCCTAGAAGCCACATTGAAATAATAATAAACAAAAAACCAAACAGGTGAAATCAACTTTACTAATATATTCATTTAGCTCAGCAGGTCCAAAATACTCTCATTTGAACCTGTCATCAGATGCAAACTTGCGATTGAGCCATTTTACACTCTTTATGGTGGAGCTTCGAAATCCAAGGAAACCCAACATGTGTTTTACACCCAGGGCGTCCAGGGCGCCTCTCAGTAGCAACGCACGCAGTCCCCGAGCCCAGCCAGCAGCCCCGATGCTGGCGGCTGCCCTGTGAGATGCTGCGGGTTTACTCGGCGCTCAGGGACGCTCTGCGGACACAGTCACCTTTTGTCCATCCAGCAGCCCTATGAACAAGGACTGTGATCGCCCCGTTTTAGAAAGGAGGAAACAGGAGCCTAAAGAAGTGGCTTGCTCCATGGCAGAGCTGGGCAGGGCTGGCTGGAGCCTGCGCCCCTCCCCGTCTCGCTCGGCCACCTCACACCCACCCATCGCCGTTCCCCGTGGACAGACACGGAAACAGAGCTCACAGGCGTAGTATGAAGAGCAGAGCCCTGTTCAAATCCCGCCTCCCCCATCCTGGTTGTAGGGCCTGTCACTTGAGCTCTCTGTACCTCTGGGCCCACTCTTACCACGAGGAGGATGATGAAAAGCACTTCAGAGGGTGAGGGAGAGGAGATGAGGTCCCAGTGTTCAGGGGTGCTCAGCACGTCGTCATTCTCATTGTTATCGTTATCGTTGGCGTTGAGAAACTTGTACCATGCCCTTGGGATTACAGCCCTGAGCCGTCCACTGAAAGGCGGCTCTTAGGGCCAAGAACCGTACTTTTTTTTTTTTTTTGAGAGGGAGTTTTGCTCTTGTTGCCCAGGCTGGAGTGCAATGGAGTAATCTTGGCTCACTGCAACCTCCACCTCCCGGGTTCAAGTGATTCTCCTGCCTCAGCCTCCCAAGTAGCTAGGATTACAGGTGTCCTCCACCACGCCCAGCTAATTTTTGTATTTTTTTTTATTTTTATTTTTTTTAGTAGAGATGGGGTTTTATCATATTGGCCAGGCTGGTCTTGAACTCCTGACCTCAGGTGATCTGCCCAACTCGGCCTCCCAAAGTGCCGGGATTACACGCGTGAGCCACCCTCCCCGGCAAGAACTGTCTGACTGCATCCTTTCCCGCAGAAAATCAGGGCCGCCCCCATCCTGGCCCCCTGTCCTCCGACTCCCTGTTCCAGCCTCTCCTCTCCATGCCAACGGCCCCAGCTGCACCTCAGCCCTCTGCCTCTCCCACCAGGCCCTAGAAAGGTCTGATTAGGCAGGGCGCATGCCTGTAATCCCAGCTATTCGGGAGGCTGAGGCAGGAGAATCGTTTGAACCCAGGAGGCGAGGTTGCGGTGAGCTGAGATAGCGCCATTGTACTCCAGCCTGGGTAACAAGAGAGAAACTCAGTCTCAAAAATAAAATAAAATAAAAGTCTGTTTATACCCACAGATCCCCTGTCCCTCCCCTGGGCCCTTCACAGTCCTCCCAGGACTGCCCGTCAGTCCCAGCATAAGACTCTCCCATGCCGCGCTGTGCTGCCACCAAGGCGACAATGACAGTGAGAGCCCATAAGACACAGTCTCTGCCCTGGAGCAGCTCATCCGCCTGGCACCACCTTCTCCTTCCTCCCCTACTTGTTTCCCCCACCTCCTGTTCTGGCAAGTCCCTGAGCCCAGCAGACACACTCTTGCCTCTGGCCTTTGCACCTGTGTTTCCCTCTGCCAGGAACACCTTTCCTGCTTTTTTCCTGGATACCTCCCCCCATCTGTCCTTCAACACCTAGTTGCAGGGTCACTTACACAGGAGGATGTCCTGGTCCCGTCTACCCACCCCAGTCTGGTCAGGGATCCCTGGGGCTGGGTTCCCTGGAGCCCAGAGTCCAGGTGCCTCCAGGGAGGGCAGGGACTGGGTCCCAACCACAGGGCGTCTTGCGCAATGAAGGACTCCACGGCCTCAGAGTGAAAAGGATAGACGAAGGATAGGCGCAGTGGCTTACGCCTGTAATCCCAGCACTTTGGGAGGCCGAGGCAGGCAGATGACTTGAGGTCAGGAGTTCCAGACTAGCCTAGGCAATAAGGTGAAACCGTGTTTCTAAAATAAAAAACATTTTTAAAAAGTAATATATACTCATTTAGGAAAAAGTGTATGAGAAGAAAATAAAAATTGGCCAAAATACATCTACCCAGAGTTAATTTATGTTAATCATTTGGCACATCCTTCCAATTTTTTCTGTGCATATTATGCAGGGATATATTTTTTCATTATCTTTTACTTGTTTTTTTTTTTTTTTTTGAGATAGAGTCTCACTCTGTTGCCCAGGATGGAGTGCATTGGCACAATCTTGGCTTACTACAACCTCTGCCTCCCGGGTTCATGCAATTCTCTTGCCTCAGCCTCATGAGTAGCTGGGATTACAGGCACACGCCACTACGCCCGGCTAATTTTTGTATTTTTGTATTTTTTTTTTTTTTTGAGACAGAGTCTTGCTCTGTCACCCAGGCTGGAGTGCAGTGGCGCAATCTCGGCTTACTGCAAGCTCCGCCTCCTGGGTTCACACCATTCTCCTGCCTCAGCCTCCCAAGTAGTTGGGACTACAGGCGCACGCCACCACGCCTGGCTAATTTTTTGCATTTTTAGTAGAGATGGGGTTTCACCGTGTTAGCCAGGATGGTCTCGATCTCCTGACCTCGTGATCTGCCCGCCTCAGCCTCCCAAAGTGCTGGGATTACAGGCGTGAGCCACCACCCCCGGCGGTTTTTTTTTTTTTTTTTTTTTTTTTTTTAGTAGAGAGGAGTTTTCACCATGTTGGCCAGGTGGTCTTGAATTTCTGACCTCAAATGATCCACCCATCTCAGCGTCCCAAAGTGCTGGGATTACAGGCATGAGCCATTCATTGTGGCTTGCTTTTTCACAAATTTTGATGATACAATGTACTTGCCTGGGTCCTGCATTTCCCCTTAATAACATTGTGAGTATTTTCTTACATCATGAAAAGTGCTTCAAAGACATGATATGAACGGCTCTCTAGAGTACTGGCCCATGGCTATACCTATGTATGGACATTGATCTGTAATTGACAGGGTAATCTTTCCTTTTCTTTCTCCTTTCTCTCTGTCTCTTTCCCTCCCTCCCTCTTTCTCTCTCTCTTTCTTTTCTTTTTTTTTTTTTTTGAGTCTCGCTCTGTTGCCCAGGCTGGAGTGTGGTGGCGCGATCTCGGCTCACTGCAAGCTCCGCCTTCTGGGTTCAAATGATTTTCCTGCCTCAGCCTCTGGAGTAGCTGGGACTACAGGCACGCACCACCACACCTGGCTAATTTTTTGTATTTTTAGTAGAGACGGGGTTTCACCGTGTTAGCCAGGATGGTCTCCATCTCCTGACCTTGTGATCTGCCTGCCTCGGCCTCCCAAAGTGCTGGGATTACAGGCGTGAGCCACCGTGCCTGGCCCTCTCTCTCTCTTTCTTTCTGACAGGGCCTCCCTCTGTCACTCTGGCTGAAGTGCAGTGCTGTGATCATAACTCATTGCAGCCTCAACCTCCTGGGTCCCAGTGATTCTCCCACCTCAGTCTCCCAAGTAGCTTGGACTAAAGGCACACACCACCATGCCTTGCTAAGTTTAAAATTTTGTAGAGATGGGGTCTTGCTGTGTTGCCCAGCCTGGTCTCAAACTCCTGGCCCTGAGCAGTCCTCTTGCCTCAGCCTCCCAAAGTGCCGGGATTACAGGTGTGAGTCACTATGTCTGTGCTTGATTTCTTCTTTTCTTTTTTTCAGATGGAATTTCACTCTGTCGCCCAGGCTAGACTGCAGTGGTGCGATCTCAGCTCACTGCAACCTCTGCCTTCTGGGTTCAAGCAATTCTCCTGCCTCAGCCTCCCGAGAAGCTGGGATTACAGGTGTGCACCACCACGCCCAGCTAATTTTTGTATTTTTAGTAGAGACAGCATTTCGCCATGCTAGCCAGGTTGGTCTTGAACTCCTGACCTCAAGTGATCCACTCGCCTCGCCCTCCCAAAGTGCTGGGATGACGGGCGTGAGCCACTGCGCCCGGCCGATTTTCTTCTTAATAGGCTTCTGCCTTGTCTAACTTCCCAGAGTGAACATGGCTAGCTTTCAGAACTGAATGAGACCTCCATGAATGCTATTTCACAGGCAGGAGGGTGTGAATGTGTTTGCAGGGAGCTGGTGGGGGCTCAGCCTGCAGGACACAGCCTGAGGATGGGCTCGGGCAGGCCTTGTGGGGCAGGGAGAATGGTGGAGTACAGCAGGAATGCCTCTGCAGGTGCGGGTCCTGAGGGTCATTTGGGTCCCAAGCCGGCCTGGGGTCTCTGCACCCAGCCGGAGATGCGACTGTGCCTGGGCATGAGGCTGGGGGCTGTGGGCATCGCCTGTCCAGGGCAGGAGAAGCAGGGGCTTGAGAATGTCTCTGGCCTGACTGGGCTGGAGCTCTAAAACTCCCCCCTCTGCCAGGGGACCCCCCAGAGCTTGCATTTCTTCCTCGGAGAGAGTATCTGGGGAAGAACCCAACCTGGAGCTTCTCAGAGCCGGTTCTCAGAGCTTGTTCCCCGGGACGCTAAACACCAACAGCAAAAAAACACTCTCTCATTTCAATGCATTAGGAGCCTGCACACTCCCTCCCCGAGACTCCAGTGCACCTGGCGTGTTGAAGCTCTGTGAAGCCCAGTGGGAGACAGCGGCTTTGTTTTGCTCAACTCTAGTTTTCCCAAACATAATACACATGGGACCCTTCTCACCAAACGCCGCTTATCACCTCCCTGGGAAATGCTGGTGATCGACAAAGCAGGCGCTCGGTTGCTATTTCTATTAATAATAATAACATCAATAATAGCAACAGGAGGAGGAGGTCCGGGTCATCACTGATCGCTAGGCAGAGAATGAGGCGGACTTTAAAAGAAAGCCTGGACCAAGAGGCCGGGCGCGGTGGCTCATGCCTGTAATCCCAGCACTTTGGGAGGCCGAGGCGGGTGGATCACTTGAGGTCAGGAGTTCAAGGCTAGCCTGGCCAATGTGGTGAAACCCCGTCTCTACTAAAAACACAAAAATTAACTGGGCGTGATGATGCACGCCTGTAATCCCAGCTACTCAGGAGCCTGAGGCAGAATTGCATGAACTTGGGAGGAGGAGGTTGCAGTGAGCTGAGACTGCCAGTGCACTCCAGCCTGGGCAACAGAGTGAGAATCGTCTCGATAATAATAATAATAAATACACAAAGAACAAAGGTATTGCTGGTCCATGTGCTGTCAAGAGCCCCCTGGAACTTTCCCCCTCTCTGGGTTACACTGAGATGGCCTGGGGCCCCCTTCATTCCCAGCAAACACTCTGTGCCCCACCCTCCCCTCCCTCCCTTCAGGGTCCCTTTTCTCAGTGGGGCCCCCCTAGCTCACCCTCCCCGTCCAAAGCGGGGCTGCGGCCTTGCCCCTGGGTCGGCCAGCAGGGCCAGGCGGCTTCATGCCTTTTAATGCCTTGCAGCGAACTCCCCCATTTCCTCCCCATCCCCACAGCCCAGCCCCGCCTCATCCTCTCTCCCTGGGCCCGCCGCAGCCTCCTGCCTGGCCTTCAGTCTCTCCCCTCCAGTCCATCTCTGGGGTCCTGCTATGCCAGAGCTGACCCTGCCTCTGCCCTCCTCTAGACGCCTCCGGGGCTCCCCAGTGCCCTCGGGAAGTTCAGCCTGTATTGGAAGCCCTGCCTGAGCATCTGCCTTTCTCCCCACTCCCCTCTGCATGGCCCCTCACTCGCAGCCCTCACTCGGATACACGTTAGCCAGGATCAGTCCTTGGACCCTCTCGCCGGGCACTCCACCTTTGCACATGCTATTCCCTCTGCTCAGGACACCCTTCCCTTTCATCCACCAGGAAAGCTCCTGCTCACCCTCTTGAACCCAGCCCAAAGGTCTCCACTCATTCCCCCATTGCTTATTGATTGAATGGAGATACAGCAGGCCTGCAGGTGCAGAGGTGGAGAGGGGCCGTTGTCTGAAAGGACCTCACAACGTCAGCCTTGCGAGCTGCTCTGAAGGCTTGAGGTGAGACTCACTCCGCTCAGGGCTTGGCACCTGGAGGCGTGTGCTGGGCACAGGCGATGATGCCCTGCAGGGCACGTGTTGCTAGGCTCCTTTTTTGTTTTTTTTTTTTTGAGACGGAGTTTCGCTGTTTTCACCCAGGCTGGAGGGCAGTGGCGCCATCTTGGCTCACTGCAACCTCTGTCTCCCAGGTTCAAGCGATTCTCCTGCCTCAGCCTCCCGAGTAGCTGGGACTACAGGCATGTGCCACCATGCACGGCTAATTTTTTGTATTTTTAGTAGAAACGGGGAGTGGGGGGAGGTCTCTCTATGTTGGTCAGGCTGGTCTCGAACTCCCGACCTCAGGTGATCCACCTGCCTCGGCCTCTCAAAGTGCTGGGATTACAGGCATGAGCCACCGCGCCCAGCCTAGGCTCACTTTTCAGAGAAGGAAGATGGCTCAGCGAGGCCACACGACCAGGAAGTGGCACAGCCAGGGTTTGAGCCCTGGGCCTCAGCCCCCTCCATGCCCACCTCCTGCCTGCAGCTCCCGGAGCCTCTGCGGCACCCCAGGCTCCTGCTGACTCCCCCGGCAGCTCCGGAGGTGAGCATCACACGCCATTTCAGAGACAGACCAAGGCTCGGTGAAGTCAAGTGACTCAGCAGGGTTGCCGGTCCCGGGGAGCGTGCACCTGGGGCTCCTGCCCACAGTGTCTGTTTTCCAAGTCTCCTTGGTGCCTCTGGACAGAGGACCGTGACAACAGCGTGGCCACAGGCGGACAGCCTGAGGCTGCTCGGCGCTCAGCACGCAGTGACCCAGCTGCAGAGGGAAGGGGGTGTGAAGGGAGATGAAGGGACACTCCCAAAGGGAGGGGGTGGGGTCCCCCCGCCAATCACTTTAATAATGCAGTTGAGAACTGAGTGGAATGGGGGTGTTGCTGCAAAGGGAAGCCTGGTTTTGTTGAAACATGTGGCATCGGGCTGCTTTAAATAGGGAGTCTCTTTATTTTGAACAGAATTCCAGTCTATTCTCTCTTCTCTGCAGAATGCCTGCTGAGCAGCCTCGTGGGGGATGGTTGAGGCTGGGTTTGAATCCTGGCTTGGCTGCTGACCAGCCTGAACTCCCTGGTGGCCTCGGGCAAGTGTCCTCACCTCTCTGAGCCCACTTTCCTCCCAGGTAGCATGGAGTTACTCTGACGCTTGGACAAGACAGTGAGCGCTTGGGATGAGACGATGAATGTGTGGGACACGGCGGGCATGCAGTAATAGATATGTTTTCACTGTTAATTCAGTGGATAATGATCATTAACACTGGTCCTGGCCAGCCACAGTGGCTCACGCCTGTAATCCCAGCACTTTGGGAGGCCAAGGAGGGAGGATTGCTTGAGCTCAGGAGTTCGAGACCAGCCTGGCCAACATGGTGAAACCTCGTCTCTACTAAAACAACAACAACACCCACCAAAATTTACCCTGGCGTGGTGGCACACTCCTGTAGTCCCAGCTACTTGGGAGGCTGAGGCAGGAGAATCGCTTGAACCCGGGAGGCGGAGGTTGCAGTGAGCTGAAATTGCACCACTGCACTCCAGCCTGGGTGACAGTGAGACTCTGTCTCAACAAAAACAAAAACAAAAACAAAAAAACAAAACACTGGTCCTGTCTCTGGGCTTCCAGTTTCTCCCTCAGCATCTTTCCTCTACACTGGCTGTCAGAATGACCGGAAATGCAGTTCAGACCTTGCCACATCCCCACTCCCAGCCTCCCATGGCTATCACCCTCGACAAAGTGTCAGAGGCCCTTCAGAACCTGCCTTGCTGCCCTCTCCTTGACTCTAGCCATAGTAGGGAGAAGAGAGATGCATAGGGTTCCCTCTGCTTGCCACACTCTGTCCAGCCTCTCTGCCTCTGCACAGGCTCTGCCCCTTTTCTATACTGTCCTCCTCCTTGTTCTCTGGAAAATTCCAATTGCCTTCCTTGGAAAAGCCCTTTTTGACCCCTGGTCCCTCATCAGTCACACACACACACTCTCTTATTAGATCCCTATCGCAGTGACTATAATTTGGTTTCACACATCTGTCTTCTTGTCTAGGCTGTGAGTTGGTGTGAGTAGAGACTGTGTTGGGGCGACTTCTGCATTCCCAGCACGCTATGCAAGGCCAAGTTCGTGACAGACTTCGGCCAAGGTCTGCTGAGTAAACAGACTTGAGTGTCTAAGGCTCTTACTGGGGAACACCCTGGTTGTGCTGGTCCCTATTTCCCTCATGCTTTTTGGCCTGGGTGATAATGCCAACATGTCAAAATCATGTTGACATCAATATGACAGAACTTGGGAACGGAAAAGCATTGGTGTTCTGGTTCCAACCTATTCTGCTTTTTACCTTCGTGTGCACGTCTGAGATCATTAAAGCTACATCACCTTTCTTGTGTTTGTCATCATTTTTACTTTCATGAGTTCTGTCCTCATGTTTTAGGTATGTCTTTCGATTTTAAGTCAGTCTGAAATCCTTGTCTTTTAACTGGAAGTTTAGCTCATTTACATTTACTATAATTACTAATATATTTGAAATTCTTCCTATAATGTTATTTTGTGCTTTTTAATTGTCCTGATTTTTGTAGCTTATTCTTTCCCCTTTCCTGTCTTCTTTGTATTGATTGAATTTCTTATGATTCCATTTCTTCTCTCTACTGTTTTAGAATTTATGTATTTTCTCTTTATTTAGTGGTTACCCTTAAAATTTAACATGCATACCTAAAGACCAAAGCCAGTTAATTCTTCTCTTCTCCTCCCAAATGATACACAGACCAAAGACCAGTTAATTCTTCTCTTCTCCTCCCAAATAATACAAAGACCAAAGACCAGTTCATTCTTCTCTTCTCCTCCCAAATAATACAAAGACCAAAGACTAGTTAATTCTTCTCTTCTCCTCCCAAATAATGCAAAGCTGATCTCATCTCTGACTCTAAAACAAAGAGACATCCTGGTCAGCTTCCCAATAAGGTAAAAGGGGGGGAATCATAATCTGTTAAGTGCCGATTATTGCCAGAGCTGTGCTAAATGCTCTGAAGTATGATCTCATTTAATCTTTGTGGAAATTCTGTCACATGGGGGTTATCAAGCATATACCCCTGCTCCCTTCATATCTGGTGGTTCATAGCTGAGAAAATGAAGGTTCAGAGAAGTAAAGTCACTTGTCCCCAGTCTCACAGGCTCCAAAGTTGCAGAACCAAGACTCAACGTCTCCTTTTCCTGAGCACAGACATGGGAGTCTCCACCACACCTACCCACCCTAAACTGAAACAGTTGGGCTGTCTGTGGGCTTCACAATGCTTTTTGAGCTGTGGGGCCCATTCATTCTTACATTACCATGTATTGTTTCACTCATTTGACAGGTTATTTTTTGAGAGCTGCTATGTGTCAAGTGTCATACTGGGCTCTGGGGATCCAGCTGTGGACAAGACAGACAAAGCCCTGTCTTCCTAGATCCTGGCCTCAGAGAAGAAGAGAGACACTAAACAAAACAATTATGCAAACAATCATTTAACCAGCAAAGGTGTACACAGATCGTGGAGGCTGCCGTGGTTGCAGGGGGAGGCAGGCCTGGGGCCCCTCCAAGGCCTGATTTGAAACACCCTAGACCAGATCACCTCTGAAGTTGTGAGTGTCATCACCCTCACGGCCCTGACACAGAGTAGGATGGGCAAGGTGGGGATTGGTTCTTGAAGCAGGTAAATCCCCCTGCCCCCTCACCCTAACATCTTTAGCCTGACGAAGATGTTGACATTTTGTCCTACAGTAGAGGACCTAGGCCTGGGGCCACCTCTGACAGCCACATAGCTGCCCACACTTCCAAGTTCCCTGGATCTTCAGCCCCCATCTGCTGAGCCCACCTCCACCTATGCTGGGCTCTGGGACAGATCTCAATGATGCAGATGTGAATCCAGCAAAGGGACGTGGCCCCCATCAATGACTGCCTTCTAACCCCGATGGGGACTTTCCTTTTATCCTGCAACTTGGCCTGTGTAGGGGACTTTCCACTTTGGTTGTGGTAGGTAAATATTACTAAAGCTGAAAAAAATCCCACTGAGATCTGTTGGGGTTTTTAAGAAAATAAATTGTGAAGAAATTCCGTATTAAAAATGTAACTGTGGTAAGAAAACAATTAAGTGAACTGTTCATCTTAACATTATAAATTGTATTTATTTATATTTATTTATTTATTTGAGACAGTCTTGCTCTGTCACCAGGCTGGAGTGCAGCGATCTCAGCTCACTGCAACCTCTGCCTCCCGGGTTCAAGTGATTCTCCTGCCTCAGCCTTCCGAGTAGCTGGGATTACAGGTGTGTGCCACCACACCCAGCTAATTGTTTGTATTTTTAGTAGAGACAGGGTTTCACTGTGTTAGCCAGGATGGTCTCGATCTCCTGACCTCATGATCTGCCCGCCTTGGCCTCCCAAAGTGCTGGGATTACAGGCGTGACCCACCACGCCCGGCCTATTTATTTATTTATTTATTTATTTATTTATTTTTAAGACAGGATCTTGCTCTATTGCTCAGGCTGGAGTGCAGTGGCATGATTTCAGCTCACTGCAGCCTCCGCCTCCTGGGTTCAAGTGATTCTCCCACCTTAGCCTCCTGAGTAGCTGGGATTACAGGTGCAAACAACCACACCAGGCTAATTTTTGTATTTTAGTAGAGACAAGGTTTCACCAAGTTGGCCAGGCTGGTCTCCAACTCCTGACCTCAGGTGATCTGCCTGCCTCTGCCTCCCAGAGTGCTGGGATTACAGACGTGAACCACTGCACTCGGCCTGTTTTTATGTTTTGAATATAATGAGTCAATCACAAAAGTTTAGCAAGCTTACTGTTGCTTGTGTGTGTGTGTTAATTTTTTTACATTCGGATTTTAAAAACTGTTATTTGTCACATCAACTGTCTTTATGATGACTTCTCATATTTCTTGCTTGTCCCTGAGACAAGGAACTTGTGCCTCCCTCTCCAGCAGGGACTTCCCTGATGCCATGACTGGCAGCACTGCAGGGGCCGTTGTGGGCCCCTGATTCTCACACTGACCCGGCTCAGGCCTAGACGTCCCTCCTCCCATTCATCCTCCTGGGAGTGGCCTCCTGAGCCCTTCTGGGACCAGGCCCTGGCCTGGGTGGAAAGTCTGGCTGGATGGCTACCCGCCCCCGACCCTTCCCCACCACCAGGAGCCCAGAGAGGCATCTGAACCTGGGTGTAAACAACAAGGGGATGAGATCTATATCAGAGGCATGTGCAAGACCAAGCAAGGCAGCAGGACTTTGCCTAAGGCACCTGCGGGTGGGGTGGGAGAGTGGGGTTAAGCTGAGGCACAGGCCATGGGCCTACACCGCTTCCTGGGCAGCCTTCCCTGGCCTCCCCTCACTATGTTCAGCTCAGCAGCCCCCCGCCAGCTCGTGCACGCTGCTACTGGACTTGTTTACCTTCCTTTTTTTTTTTTTTGTGATGGAGTCTCGCTCTGTTGCCCAGGCTGGAGTGCAATGGCATGATCTCAGCTCACTGCAACCTTCGCCTCCCAGGTTCAAGCGATTCTCCTGCCTCACCCTCCCGAGTATCTGGGATTACAGTAACACATCACCACACCTGGCTAATTTTTGTATTTTTAGTAGAGATGGGGTTTCACTACGTTGGTCAGGCTGGTCTCAAGCTCCTGACCTCAAGTGAGCACCCGCCTCAGCCTCCCGAAGTGCTGGGATTACAGGCGTGAGCCACTGTGCCCAGATGAGACTTGCCAACTTTCTGAACGACCTCTTTCTGCACGCAGTGTCGAGAGGGCAGGGATCTCTGTATGTCCTGCTCTCTGGGCCTCGGGTGGTGCCTGGCACACACTAGGTGCTCAATAAATCAGGGCTGCACTGAATGCTGCAGATGGATTAGCCGGGGCTGTTCAGACACAGGAGGAACAGCCCATGCAGGGAGAAGGATGCACGGGTCTCAGCTCAGCTCCTAGGCTCGCCTCGGGGTGGTGACGAGACCATGGCATCCTTGTGAGGATTAAACTGTCTCGATATCTGTAAGCCATGGAGAAGAGCGCCTGGCACAGGGCAAGCACATCTGTCTGTGACTACTTAAAGGCAGGGCAAGTTTCTGGAAGGGTGGGAAGGAAGGGGCTGGGGTAGCTTCTGGTGCCCAGTAGAGGGTGCCCCTGAGCTTGGTGTAGCTGGGAGCGCCAGGCATACTCATCCTGATCTGAGATGGGGACAGGGTGGCTTGCAGAAAGGTGTCCCCTAGGAGGAGTTGGTGTGGCAACTCCAGCTGGGTGTGGTGGCAGGGGTGTGTGGGTACAGGCTACATCTGGGAGGCTAGGAAGAAGCTGGGGCTTCCAGATGAGCAAGGACAAGGCCAGAGCAAGGACAAGGCCAGAGCCAGGCTGGGCTGTGGGGATGTAGACTGGGACTCAGTGGCAGTTCTGAGACTGAGTCACCAGGGTGCAGCGCCAGGGATAGCTACGAATTAGGAAGCGTTAGGAATCGCGTTGAAAAAACCAAGTTCTGCAGCCAGCCTGCCGGGGCCGAGTCCCAGCTCCGTTACTAACCATGGGACCAGGACCGTTTGCAAGTGTCTTAATTCTCCTATGCCTCAGTTTCCTCATCTGTAACATGAGAAGAATAGGACCTACTCAGGGGGCTGTCGTGAGGCTGAAATTCACTGACCCTGTAAAGGGCTTGGAGCAATGCTGGGGGCCCGGCTGACATTCTCCCGCCCACCCTCGCTGAGCTGTAGAAATAATTGGTCTATTTTCTAGACGAGAAGGCAGGCTCAGAGAGGTGACTCAACGCCTTAGCGTCATTCGTGGAGGGGAGAACGCGGGTCTTGTGCCTCTCAGGCCTCGCAGGCTGCTCAACAGAGATGTGGGACTGATACTCCCACCTAGCCCGTCCCGGGCCTGTCCCGAGGCTCAGGGGCCATGTGGCTTTGCAGGACGCCAAGCAATTCTACGCCTTTGTCAATTTAACTTTAACAGGTGTGAGCCACCGCGCCCGGCCGACTGTTCTTTTCTGTAAGTGTGCTGTGAGTCATCATGAGAAAAAGTTAAGAAGAAACTGACAAAGTATGGGAAATCCTATTTGAAAAGGGTAGAAACTGAGGCTCGGAGTGGTGACAAGGATTATGTGGGCCCCGAGATGGCGCTGCTGAGGGAATGAAGAGGATAACTCAGCTGGAATGAGAGCCAGGGAGGCCGCAGTTAGACACGAAGTCTCAGCAGCCCGGGAACGGACGGCAGAGGGCGCACTGCTCCCTCCTATCCAGAGGACCCCCTGGCTGCTGGTCGCAGGCCCGCAGCTGGGGGATGTCCCAGTTGACCTCAAGAGAGGTCAGCTCCTAGATTCCCCTCTACAGATCCTTCCTTCCGCCATTTTCTTTCTTTCTTTCTTTTTTGTTTTTTTGAGATGGAGTCTCTCTCTGTTGCCCAGGCTGGAGTGCAGTGGCACAATCTCAGCTCACTGCAACCTCTGCCTCCGGGTTCAAGTGATTCTCCTGCCTCAGCCTCCTGAGTAGCTAGTACTACAGGCACGCACTACCACTCCCAGATAATTTTTGTATTTTTGGTAGAGACGAGGTTTCGCCATGTTGGCCAGGCTAGTTTCCAATTCCTGACCTCAGGTGATCCAACCGCCTCGGCCTCCCGAAGTGGTGGGATTACAGGCGCGAGCCACCGCGCCCGGCCCTCCCACCGTTTTCTTCCTTAAAGGGCTCTAACTGGGAAAAGTCTGTCCAATCAAAAGCCCCATGTTTCATGCCTCTGGAGGGATCAGCCGCCTGGAAAATGCGAACTAGTGGGTAATTTAAAAGCTATTCTTGGTATTTGCCTTGATAATGCACTATGGCCGGGGTATTTATTTGGTTAGTTTGGGTTTTGTCTTGCTTTGTTTTTGTTTTTTGTTTTTTTGTTTTTTTGAGACAGAGTCTCGCTCTGCCACCTAGGCTGGAGTCCAGTGGCAAAATCACAGCTCACTGCAGCCTCTGCCTCCTGGCCTCATGCAATCTTCCCACCTCAGCCTCCCAGGGATCTGGGACTACAGGTGCGTGCCACCACACCTGGCTAATTTTTGTATTTTTAGTAGAGATGGGGTCTTGCTATGTTGCCCAGGCTGGTTTCAAACTCCTGAGCTCAAGCGATCCACCTGCCTTGGCCTCCCAAAGTGCTGGGATTACAGGTGTGAGCCACCGTGCTGGGATTACAGGTGCGAGCCACCGCACGCCGCCTTTTTTTTTTCGAGACAGATTCTTGCTTTGTCGCCAGGCTGGAGTGCAGTGGCACGATCTCGGCTCACTACCACCTCTGCATCCTGGGTTCAAACGATTCTCCTGCCTCAGCCTCCCAAGTAGCCAGGTGCCTGCCACCACACCCGGCTAATTTTTGTATTTTTAGTAGAGACAGGGTTTCACCATGTTGGCCAGGCTGGTCTCGAACTCCTGACCTTGTGATCCACCTGCCTTGGCCTCCCAAAGTGCTGGGATTACAGGGGTGAGCCACTGTGCCCGGCCAGGTTTTGTTTTTTGTTTTTGAACAGAATTACCATCCTGTAGCTGCCTCACTTTGGCTGTCTGGGCCTGGCTTCTCCACATTGACTCTCAGGGTGGGGCAGACATATATACCTTCTGAGGCACATGGCAAGCCCATGGGGGCTACAGCTTGCTGGGCGACCTTGGATAAGTCACTCAGAGCCTGTGCCTCCATTTCCACGTCCATAAGATGAGAGAAGTCATCCTGCCCTCACAGGAATAAATGGGGTTAGATGAGCGCTCCCTGACCCCCTGCTCCAGGTAAATGCTTTGAAATTTTTGTTTCTTTTTCCTCATTTAGGAAAAGGTGAGCAAATTCCAGTATAGCCTTTTTTTTTTCTTTCCAGCTTGCATAGGATTTTATACTTAGTATTTTTAAAGCTTAATTTGTTCTGATTATAAAAGTTATTGGCTGGGTGTGGTGGCTCACACATGTAATCCCAGCACTTTGGGAGGCCGAGGCAGGTGGATCACAAGGTCAGGAGTTCGAGACCAGCCTGGCCAGCATGGTGAAACCCCATCTCTACCAAAAATACAAAAATCAGCAGGGCGTGGTGGCAGGTGCCTGTAGTCCCAGCTACTCGGGAGGCTGAGGCAGGAGAATTGCTTGAACCCGAGAGGTGGAAGTTGCAGTGAACCGAGATCGCGCCACTGCACTCCAGCCTGGGGGACAGTGCGAGACTCCATCTCAAAAAAAAAAAAAAAAGTTATTAAATGCTGTCACTGAAGAAAATCTAGAGAATAAAGAAAACATAAAGAAGAAATTAAATATCCCTGTAATACTAATGCAAAGAGAAAAGACCCTGTTGACCTTCCTGGGTGTTTCTCGGTCTTTTAAAATATATTGCTTAAGTTTTAAAAGTGAATTGGAGATCCTATTCACATTCTTTGAAAGCTCAGTATTACGTTTTGAGCATTTCCCCATGTCATCCACTATTATTTGAAACTCTGTTTTAAATAGCTGCATAATATTCCATTGTAATGGGCACAGTGATTCATTGAACCCAGGGGTCCGCAACCCCTAGGCCACAGACCGGTACTGCTGGGTGGCCTGTTAGGAACCAGGCTGCACAGAAGGAGGTGAGCAGCAGGCGAGCGAGCATTACTGTCTGAGCTCTGCCTCCTATCAGATCACTGGCGGCATTACATTCTCTTTTATTTAAATTACAAAAAAATTTTTTTTTGAGACAGAGTCTTGCTCTGTTGCCTAGGCTGGAGTGCAGTGGCACGATCTCAGCACACTACAACCTCCGTCTCTCGGGTTCAAGTGATTCTCCTGCCTCCTGAGTATCTGGGATTACAGACACCTGCCACCATGCCTGGCTTACTTTTGTATTTTTAGTAGAGACAGGTTTTGCCATGTTGGCCAGGCTGGTCTCGAACTCATGACCTCAGGTGATCCACCCACCTCAGCCTCCCAAAGTACTGGGGTTACAGGCGTGAGGCACCACGCTCGGCCAGCATTAGATTCTCATAGGAACGTGAACCCTATTGTGAACTGTGCAGACGAGGGATTTAGTTTACTTGCTCCTTATGAGAATCTAATGCCTGATGATCCATCACTGTCTCCCATCACCCCGAGATGGGACCATCTAGTTGCAGGAAAACAAGCTCAGGGCTCCCACTGATTCTACGTTATAGTGAGTAGTATAATTATTTTATTATACATTACGATGTAATAATAATAATAGAAATAAAGTGCACCGGCCGGGCGTGGTGGCTCACGCCTGTAATCCCAGCACTTTGGGAGGCCAAGGCAGGTGGATCATGAGGTCAGGAGATCGAGACCATCCTGGCTAACATGGTGAAACCCTACCTCTACTAAAAATACAAAAAAATTAGCCGGGTGTGCTGGTGGGTGCCTGTAGTCCCAGCTACTCGGGAGGCTGAAGCAGGAGAATGGCGTGAACCCGGGAGGCGGAGCTTGCAGTGAGCCGAGATGGCGCTACTGCACTCCAGCCTGGGCGAAAATGAGAGGCTCTGTCTCAAAAAAAAAAGAAAAGAAAAGAAAAGAAAAGAAAAATTAGCCGCACACAGTGGCGTGTGCCTGTAATCCCAGCTACTCGGGAGGCTGAGGCAGGAGAATCGCTTGAACTTGGGAGGCGGAGGTTGCAGTGAGCCAAGATTGCACCACTGCACTCCAGCCTGGTGACAGAGTGAAGCAAGACTCTATCTCAAAAAAAAAAAAAAGGAAAAAGAAATGCACCATAAATGTAATGCCAAAACCATCTCCTCGACACCCCAGTCCATGGAAAAATTATCTTCCATGAAACCAGTCCCTGGTGCCAAAAGGGTTGGGGACCGCTGATGTAACCAGTCCCTTGTCAGCAGGAGTTGAGGCTACTTCTAAACGTTGGTAGTCGGGCCATCCTTAAACACAACTCTTTGAAGCCCCTCTAATAATTTCCTTAGGATGGATTGGTTTGTTCCTTAAGCTGGAACCACACTTGCTTGCCATACAACCTCATAGCCAGCCCCAGGAGGGACCCAGGGCCGCCCGCTAAAAGCCTTGGGTGGATTCAGTGGTACTTTGTTAAATTAAGTACGTGAATATCCTACGGCCTGGCAATTCCCTCTGGGTATATATTCCACAGAAATGATCATGCAGCTCCCAGAGTGGTCCTGAGGGAGGATTTGCGGTGGGGCAGCTAGAAGCCTCCGGGACGTCCAGTCTCATCAGGAAGCAGTGGGGGACTTGGCAGATGGACGGGGGTGGGTGCCCATCAATTCTGTAGCAGCGACAGCAGCAGAGTGGACACACACAGCAATATGAACCACTCTCAGAAACACAGGCCGAGCGAACACAGTGAGACAAAGACAGCGATCTTAACGCAGCTTCATCTGCATAAATTAAGAATACGTGTACACAAAGCAACAATACCCATTTTGCAAGAACACACACAAGCAAAAAATCCACAGTAAACACATTAGGAGGACTTTCTGTGGGGAGAGGGTAAGGCGGGGATATGAGGATAAAAGGGAGGGAAGGAGGAAGGAGCCAGTCCGGTGAGGACCAGGTACCTGACTGAGGAGCGAGGAGTGGACAGGCTGGGCCCAGCCGAGGTGGTGCAGCTTCCCCCCAGGTCCCGAGGAGATGGAGGCGCAGATCTGCACCCGGTCTTCTCCCAGGGGGCCAGGGCACGTGAGCTGCGGGGAGGCAGTCTCCAGGCCTCTGCCTTAAAAGGCATTTCCGGAGGCTCCAGGCTTGCAGCCCCCACCAATCTCAAAAAACAGTGGTGGGGCCGGGGGAGGGCCTCAGAGAATTGCTGATTTTTTTTTTTTTTTTTTTTTTTGAGACGGAGTCTCGCTCTGTCACTCAGGCGGGAGTGCATTGGTATGATCTCAGCTCACTGCAGACTCCACCTCCCGGGTTCAAGCTATTCTCCTTCCTCAGCCTCCCAAGTAGCTGGGACTACAGGCATGCGCCACTATGCCTGGCTAATTTTGGTATTTTTAGTAGAGATGGGGTTTCACCATGTTGGCCAGGCTGGTCTCGAACTCCTAACCTCAGGTGATCTGCCTGCCTCAGCCTTCCAAAGTACTGGGATTACAGGCATAGCCACCGCGCCTGGCCATGATATTTTAAAAAACACATCCTCTGTCTTACTATGGGGACCACCTACTGTCTCTGTCATGTGGCAGAAGAACATTTTAACTCTCTCACCAAAGATGAATGGCAACGTTCTAGCCTCCCAGAGAGAGGCCAGCACCGTCACCCCGTGGACTTAGAGTCCCCCAAAGTCCCCGCGAGGTTCTTGCTGCCCACCGCGCCCAAGCCAGGGTCAGGTGAGAACAGGAGTCTCCGAGCCACCCCCCAGAGCTCACGGGAGGGCGTCGCAGGGATTCGCGTCGGCTCCCACCGACAGATGGCTGCAGGCCTCTGCCAAGGATCCGGGCAGGAGCTCGGGAGCTGGCCTCCCATTCAGAGGCAAACAGCTGCTGGGCACCTCCTGTGTGCCAGGCTCGGCCCTAGGTGCTGGGGATCCGGCAGGGAACATTGCAAAGTCCCTGCCTTCATGCAGGTGGCAGCGCGGCGGGGGACAGATGACAACCAAGGCGGCAGGCCACACGGGAGGCTCTCGAATCCCCAGAATTCAGCCTCCCGCTACCAATGCTTCAGTGCCAGGCCCTGGTGTGTGTGTGTGTGTGTGTGTGTGTCTCTGTGTGTGTGTGTGTGTAAGGGAGAAGTATACTCAAATGAGGAAGCCACATAGAACTCACAGGGCGGTGCTTCTCTCATCATCCCTCAGACCCAGAAACTCCGCTTCTAGGAATTTATCCCAAGGGCAGAATCCAGAACATTAGGAAGAATGAGCCAACGGATGTCCCCCCGGTGTTGTTCATATCAACTCAGAAATTGGAAATAAGGAGGCCGGGCGCGGTGGCTCACGCCTGTAATCTCAGCACTTTGGGAGGCCGAGGTGGGCGGATCCCTTGAGGCCAGGAGTTCGAGACCAGCCGGGTCAATATGGTGAAACCCCGTCTCTACTAGAAAGTACAAAAATTAGCTGAGTGTCATGGCGGGCACCTGTAGTCTCAGCTACTCGGGAGGCTAAGGCAGGAGAATCTCCTGAACCCAGGAGGCAGAGGTTGCAGTGAGCCAAGACTGTATCACGGCACTCCAGCCTGGGTGACAGAGTGAGGCTCCATCTCAAAAAAAAAAAAAAAAGGCCGGGCACGGTGGCTCACGCCTGTAATCCCAGCACTTTGGGAGGCCGAGGCGGGCGGATCACGAGGTCAGGAGATCGAGACCATCCTGGCTAACACGGTGAAACCCCGTCTCTACTAAAAATACAAAAAATTAGCCGGGCGTGGTGGCGGGCGCCTGTAGTCCCAGCTACTCGGGAGGCTGAGGCAGGAGAATGGCGTGAACCTGGGAGGCGGAGCCCTGGGCGACAGAGCGAGACTCCGTCTCAAAAAAAAAAAAAAAAAAAAAAAAAAAAAGAAAAGAAAAAAGAAAAAGAAGGGCCTGGTTAAATAACAGGATGCTGGCTGGGTGTGGTGGCTTGGGCCTGTAATCCCAGAACTTTGGGAGGCCAAGGCGGGCAGATCATCTGAGGTCAGGAGTTTGAGACCAGCCTGCCCAACATGGTGAAACCCCGTTTCTACTAAAAATACAAAAAATTAGCTGGGCGTGGTGGTGCGTGCCTGTAATCCCAGCTACTTGGGAGGCTGAGGCGGTAGAATAGCTTGAACGCGGGAGGCAGAGGTTGCAGTGAGCTGAGATTGCACCATTGCACTCCAGCTTGGGCAACAAAAGCAAAACTCCATCTCAAAAAAAATAAAAAATAGGCTGGGTGCAGTGGCTCATGCCTGTAATCCCAGCACTTTGGGAGGCCGAGGCGGGCAGATCACGAGGTCAGGAGATCAAGACCATCCTGGCTAACACGGTGAAACCTCATCTCCACTAAAAATACAAAAAAATTAGCTGGGTGTGGTGGCGGGCGCCTGTAGTCCCAGCTACTCGGGAGGCTGAGGCAGGAGAATGGCGTGAACCCGGGAGGCGGAGCTTGCAGTGAGCCGAGATCACGCCACTGCACTCCAGCCTGGGTGACAGAGCGAGGCTCCGTCTCAAAAAAAAATAAATAAATAAAAATATAAATAAAAATAAAAAAATAAAAAAGCTAAAACTCCATTTACAAATCAGCAGCAATTGTGCAACACACTGTGCATGGGTGGGGAGGGTGTCCGAATGCAAAGACACCAAAGCGAAGGAGAGCTACCCGTGGCTGTGGGATTATGGTTGGCTTCTGTCTTCCTGTTTTTACTTAGGTATATTTTCTAGTTTTTCTCAATTAATTTATATTCATTCTGTAATAAGTAATTAAAAATACACTTATGGCTGGGTTAGGTGGTTTATACCTGTAATCCCAGCACTTTGGGAGGCCGAGGTGGGCGAATTGCTTGGGTCCAGGAGTTCAAGACCAGCCTGGGAAACATAGTGAGACCCTGTCTTCATAAAAAAGAAAAAAAATCGAGACCATCCTGGCTAACACGGTGAAACCCCGTCTCTATTAAAATACAAAAAATTAGCTGGGCGTGGTGGGTGGCGCCTGTAATCCCAGCTACTCAGGAGGCTGAGGCAGGAGAATGGCGTGAACCCAGGAGGCGGAGCTTGCAGTGAGCCAAGATCGTACCACTGCACTCCAGCCTGGGCGACAGAGCGAAGACTCCGTCTCAAAAAAAAAAAAGGTCAGGCTTGGTGGCTCACGCCTGTAATCCCGGCACTTTGGGAGTCCGAGGCGGGCAGATCATCTGAGGTCGGGAGTTCGAGTTTAGCCTGACCAACATGGAGAAACCCTGTCTCTACTAAAAATACAAAATTAGCCGGGCGTGGTGGCACATGCCTGTAATCCCAGCTACTCAAGAAGGCTGAGGCAGGAGAATCACTTGAACCCAGGAGGTGGAGGTTGCGGTGAGCCGAGATCACGCCATTGCACTCCAGCCTGGGTAACAAGAGTGAAACTCCATCTCAAAAAAAAAAAAAAAAAAAAAAAAAAGAATTAGCTGGGTGTGATGGTGTCTCCCAGTAGTCCCAGCTACTCTGGAGGCTGAGGCAGGAGGATCACGTGAGCCAGGGAAGTTAAGGCTGCAGGGAGCCGTGATAGTCCCACTGCACTCCAGCCTGAGTGACAGAGTGAGACCCTGTCTCTAAAAATGAAACCATTTACATAGACACAGGAAAGAGCCAGGAAGGCATTAGAACAAAATGTAAACAGTAGTTATTTATATCTGGTGATGGAACTAGGGTGATTTTTTCAATTTTTTATTTGGATAACTAAAGAGTTATTACTTTTTTTTTTTTTTTTTTTTTTAAGACAGGGTCTCTCTGTTGCCCAGGATGGAGTGCAGTGGTGAAATCTCAGCTCACTGCAACCTCTGCCTCCTGGTCTCAAGCAAGCCTCCCACCTCAGCCTCTTGAGTAGCTGGGACCACAGGCTCATGCCACCATACCTGGCTAATTTTTGGTTTTTTAGTGGAGATGGGGATTTGCTGTGTGGCTCAGGCTGGTCTTGAACTCCTGGGCTCAAGTAATCCACCTGCTTCAGTCTCCCAAAGTGCTGGGATTACAGGCATGAGTCACCGCGCCAGGCTAAAAGTCATTACTTTTTAAAGAGCCTCTGGGCCAGGCGTGGTGGCTCACGCCTGTAATCCCAGCACTTTGGGAGGCCGAGGCGGGTGGACCACCTGAGGTCAGGAGTTCGAGACCAGCCTGGCCAACCTGGTGAAACCTCGTCTCTACTAAAAATATAAAAATTTGCTGAGCGTGGCAGCAGGCGCCTGTAATCCCAGCTACTCAAGAGACTGAGGCGGGAGACTCGCTTGAACCCGGGAGGTGGAGGTTACAATGAGCCAACGTTGCGCCACTGCAGTCCAGCCTGGGAGACAGAGCGAGACTCTGTCTCAAAATAAATAAATAAATAAATACAAAAATAAAGAGCCTCTGATTACCCTCGACGTGGTCCATGCCTCTTGCTGTCTGGGATGTGTCCACTGAGGGAGGCCAAGCCCACTGACAAACACAAGCATCCACTCTCGTGGACTGGACGAACACACCCTCCATCCATGTCTCTGGGTGGGGGGGGGCGGTGCAAGAACCCCTGGGTGGGGAGGATGAGAAATAGAGGCGTCTGGATCCCTATTGATGCTTTTCACCCTTTGACAATGTCCACCTTGGTGTGTGCTTTACCAGGTGCATGATATACGGAGGGAGCGGGCCTGTGCATGACTTACCATAAATGAACGTACGTCCGCTGGTGGCGCCCAGCACGTTTGTGGGACTGAATTGTTCACTGAGCCCCCTCGCCCCCGCACAAAGAGAAACGGGTCCAGGTTCTACGACGGGGATGTTGCCACGGCCTGGGGCTGCTGGTGAGTGGCGTGGGTGCCTCCCTGTCCCACGCTCTCCCTGGCCATTTCTGCAAAGCGCGTTTCCCTGGCGTGCCGTCCCAGCCACTGGCTCCTTTTCCTCCTCATTTCTTCCCCACTAGAATGTGAGCTGCCAGGGCTAGGGCTGGGCTTTGCCTGGCTCGGTCACCACCCAGGACAGGGCTTGGTGCAGAGCCGGTGCTGCCGGTGTCTGTTGAACGTCACGTGTATAAGTGGGGGAAGGATGGAGTGCAGGGAAGCCGGGGGCAGGTGCATGGGGACCGCACAGTGCGGAATGTCACCTGCTCAAGGGAGACGTGGATGGATCGGTGGAGACTGCAACTAGGGAGATGCAAGGCAGACTCAAAGCAAACTGGCAGATATGGGAGCCTGTGGGAGGTGGGTGTGGACAGAGGGACAAGGCCCTGCGGGAGCAGGGGGTGGTGATGTGACGACGTCCCTGACGTTTCTGGACCCCTTCGCTGGCCCTTGCCCCACAGCCACCAGGAAGGGACTGCTCCCCTGGGAGGTCCCTTTTCTTCCCTGAATCTGGCTCTCAGGATGGTCAGATGGGAGCAGCCAAGTCCTCCCACCCCTTCCCAGGGACAGACCAGGCAGAAAAGCAGCCGCATTTCTTAGGGGAGCTGTTACATCTGGAAGATTAGATCTGGAGGGGCTGGGACCTCTGGCATCAGCACCCTCTTCTCTCCCAGCTTTACAGGCTGGAACAGGAGGGGGCTTGCTTGGAGGCAGGAGTTGGACCAAATCAGCCTGGGGTAATGATCCCCTGGGAATCACTGGCAATGCCTGGAGATATTTTTGGAACTGGGGGTGGGGTGCTACTGGCATCTAGTGGCCGGAAATGCTGGTAAACATCCTACAGCACACAGGACAGAGCCCCCCACCCTGCCCGCCAAAGGATGATAGGGCAGGCCCCAAATGTCAATAGGGCAGAGGTTGAGAAGCCCTGCTTTCTAATAGCACAGCTCTGTCCCCCCAAGCCCTCGCTTACGGCCTATCCTAATCAGAGTCATCATTAATCGAGTGGCAGCTGCCCCATCCTGAGCACCAGCCACAGGCCACCATGGCGCCAAGCACCACAGCGTTCTCAGCCTCTCTGCTCTCCAATTCTCACACCAGCTCCAGGAAATGGGGACGCAAACCCTGCACTGCCCGGCAAATGACCATGGAAACGCCTCCTGTCCTCTGACCACTCGCCAGGTGCCAGCACACAGGCTAACGCCCCAATAAGTACCAGACCCATCAGCCCTCACAGCAACACCTCAACGCAGGGGCTCGCATTGTCCCCGCTTTTCAGATGAAGAAACTGAGGCTCAGAATCATGCCGTCACCTTCCCAAGGCCACGAGAGGGTGTGGTGGTGCAGATGCCACAGAGGTCCCTGTGAAAGGGTTGCTCTCCACACCCCAGGGACTCCAGGGCTCGGCCTAGGCCAACCCGCCTGTCCTGTGCTGGGGGGGCTGGGCAGGTGGCCTGCACTTGGGCCCCGACACGGTGGGTCAGAGACAGGGAGCACTGTGCTCTCAAAGCCCGGAGGGCCTCCACTCCACCTCGGGAGCCCGGCTCCAGCTGATAGGATGCAGACCCGCAGGCCACATCCACAAGTGCCGGAGACAGGGAAGCCCCGGTGTGGGGAGGCCCAGAAGGGATGGGCTACATCTGCATGCCTCCCCAGTGTCCCCCTCCAAGGTCCCCCTCTGCCCGCTGGCCCCGCATACCTGGATGCCGTTCTCTTGCAGGTTCAGGTACCGCGTGTTGACCGGGATGCTGGCTGGGACCTCGGCCAGGTCTCTCCGTGTGCAGATCACCCGGCTGGCCTGGTTGCTGCAGGAGCAGGCCACGGGGCAGGAGGTGGCCGGCGGGGAGCCCCCTCCGGCGGCAGATGTCACGGCCACTCCACCTCCACCGGCCCCCAGGGGTGGGGAGAAGAGCCAGAGGAAGAGCAATGCCCCGTGGGGCCAGGACATCCTACCGGGCGGCAGCGGGGGGCACGGGGAGCCGCGGGCACGCGCCATCCTCAATGTTCATGCTCTGCGTGGACGCTGGGGGGCTGTGGGTGGGGGAGAGAGCGGGGAGAGGCTCGGTGAGGGACAGGAGCCCATGTGGCCCGGGTGCTCGCCAACACCCAGGCAGCCCCATCGCCGCCTCCCTGCCCCATGCCCAGAACAAAGGGACAGGGAGGGAGACAGCCGCCGATGGACCCACCCAGCAGGCTGGGGCAGGCAGAAGGAAGCTTGGCCCGCCTGGCCCTGCACTAGCTCATCCTCTCCATGCTGGCAAGATTCTACGCCCATTCTGCAGCAGGGAAAACTGAGGCTGGGGGAGAGGAAGTGCCTGCCCAAGGTCACTCAGCCAGTAAGTGCAGAAGTTGTTCAGATTCAAAACCCAGTTCTTTGCATGACTTCAAAAAGGTAGATACATCAGAGGAGTGAGACAGACAGACAGACAGACAGACAAGGCGAGGGGGCAGAAAGGGGGAAGAGCAAGCGAGGTGGCGAGGACCTCGCTCCCATCCCAACACCCGCCTGGTCCCCTTGCCACCTGCGTGATCACCTGGGAGGTGGGTCCCAGCCTCCTCTCCCCTCCACTCCCTCCCCCTCTCCCCCTCCCAGGGATGTTAGTGAAGAGATGCATTTCCCCCACCCCCTGTGCCCTCAGCTAAACCAAAAGACCCTCCGCTGCACACCCTCCTGTCACTGCCCACCCTGTCCAGGCCCTGTGGGGGCCTCACAGCAGCTTCAGAGACTTGAGTCAGACTCATGGGAGAATCTGAGGGAGAGAGAGGTAAGGTGGCAGACAAGGCAACCGTGGAGGTGACAGGTGTGGGCAGGTGAAGGGAGGGCTGGGAGGCAGCAGGGTGAAGAGGGAGGAGACTGGAGCTTGTGTGTGAGGGTGGCTGGGGACCTGACGGGGGGTGGCACAGGCCGAGAGGCCACCAGCTGCACCCCCTCCTTTGCCCCGAGACTGTGGGTGCTCCAGGCAGAGACAGCCCCGATGGGACTCATGCCAGCTGCTGCCGCAGGACCGAGCTTGGTTCTCGGGGAGGGGATGGGGAAGGGAAGGGGGTCCAGGGACTCTGCCTGGGTTCTGGGAGGAAAGCAGACAGTGGGGACTCGGGAACTCTGAGAAGTCACGCTGTACCTCCCCAATCTGTCCTGCCCCGCCATTTCCATGGAACCAGAGAGGGAAAGGGGATGGGTGAGTCACAGCAATGATACCAGTAACAATAGTCTCTCCGGAACACTGGGTGAGCCCTTGCAATGCAGCAAACTGTATCCTGGTCGTCTCATGTGAGCCTCATAATGACCATAGGAGAAAGCTATTAGGATGCCCAATTTACAGATGGGGACACTGAGGCACTATGAGGGAAAACGGCCTGTCCAAGGGCACAGAGCAGGCCGGGAGGGCCCAAAGGGGGTACTTCGGCCCTGGGTCTACCCTCTGGCTCCCAGCTCTCCTTTGCACGCAGCATCTCTGAGTACACACAAATACACCCATACCAGCAGGCCCTGCCCCAACACAGGCCAACCCCAAACCATTCCCAAGAGACCAGGAGGAGAGCAGGTCACACAAACACGCACACCAACCCACTCACACACTCAGCAGTGATGGGGCACACCCTCTCACGGTGGACTCTCAGGACCCCCCTCTCACGGTGGACTCTCAGGACCCCCGACACAGGCTCACCCCCAGGCACATGGCTATGCACACACACAGTCACTCCCTCCTCCTGCAGTTTCCAAGACCATTTTAACCCAGATAAAAATGTGTGTGCATACGTCTGTGTATCTGAGTGCATGTGTGAGAGCGAGGGCTAGACAGAGACACAGAGAGACAGAGAGAGACAGAGACAGAAGCAGAGGCAGAGAGACAGAGGGCAGGGGAAAGAGGGAGCTGGGGAGAGAAAGAGAGAGAGGTTGATTCTGTGTCCACCCGGGCTCATTTTTCTCCTGCAGGGCTGGGGCCGTGTGTCTGTGTCTGACTATGTGAGTGCGGTGAGGGTCTTCATTTTCCTGAATGTGAACAGGGAGGTCGATGCCCAGTCCTTATCCTGGGTCTGGGGCTCCCACCTCTTAAGACCCTGGCGATGATCCAGCCCACACCCTCTTAGCCAAAGGGCTGGCCCAAAGCGCAGGGCCTGGATTTGAGGCTGGAGGACCCCGCAGGGCCTGTGGGAGCCCACGGCACCCACCCCGGCCTCCAGGCCTGCCGCTGCCATGTCTACCTCCGCATCTGTCCCCAGCTCTCCCGCTGCCAGCCCGCATCCCCCCACCCCCATCACGGTTTCTGCAGCGACTCGGCCTCCCTCCCCTTCCCCCCCCCCGCCCTCCGCCATCTCCCATCCTTTTCTCCCCACAACCCCACGGTGGGGGACACTCACCCTGGTGGCTTGGCTTCCGCTGGGCCTCTCCCTGCGCCCAGGCCCCCCCCTCCACATGCCTCCGGCCAGCCGGGGTCTCTGCCTCCCCAGTTCTCCAGGGCTTCCCGTCGAGATCGTGCTGGGGGGGGCGCAGGGGCTTCTTGGGTCTCCCCGCGCCCCCCCCACTGGCCTGTCGCCCTTCCCACCCCTGGGGAGGGCTGTCCTTTGGCCACTGCAGCAGTTCTCTGCTCCCCTCCCCGCTCGCCTCCTCCGGTCTCCTTCCACCCCCTCTCCCACCTCTACCTCGACTCTCCCCCCACCGCAGCCTCCTTTCTCTCCACCCACCGACCCCAGCCCCCTTCTCCTCTCTCTCTGCCCCTCTCGGTCCTCCCCCTCCGCCTCTGGTCCCCGTCCACCTCCTCTGGCCTCAACCCCCTCCTGAGTCTCCCCCCTCACAATCTTGCCTCCCTCGGGACCCCCAGGCCCCTTCTCTCCTTCTCCTCCATCTATTCCTCCCTCTTGCTCTATCCCGGTCACCCTCTCATCGGCCCTGAGCCCGTCTCAGTCAGGTTGTCTGTCTGTCCGTCTGTCTTGGTCCCTTTCTCCCTGGCTCTGTCTGTCTCTCTCTTTCTCCGCGATTACAATTTCTAGTCACACGGCAGTGCAGAGCCAAGCTGTGCCTCAGCTCCCTCCCTCCCCACCCCTCCCTCCTTCTTTCTCTCCTTCTGAACGGGGAGGGCGCCTCTTCTCCCTCCTCCTCAGCCTCCCTTCCCTGCGCCGCCTGGGGGAGGCCTCCCCCTCCCCCGCTAATCAAAGGCTCCGTTATCTAATTAACCCATTGGTTCTGGGCAGCCGAGGAGGCAGCCGAGGAAGGTCGGGGGAAGCGGGGGAGGAAGGTTGCCGGCTGGGCTGCCCAAGAAAGGGGGGTGGTTGGGCCGTGCCAAGCCGGAGCCTCATGGCACACAGACAGCCTCGTTGGCTGCATGACCGGGCTGGGCCACCGCTGACCCCCTCGCCCCCACTTCCAGCCAAAACCCCCCAGCATCACACCCCCCACCGGGTCTAGGCACACAATCTTGCCCAGTGTTTTCCTGCAGATGCCCCTGTACCCCAGGAACTCCTTTGAACCCCCACCATGCCACACAGCCTTTACTCCAACCCTGATACACACCTGATATACCGGCACTGGAACCTGCGCCCTGCACCGTCACCCCGTCCCGTGGCTGAGGGCCAGCCCCTCTCCATGCCACAAAGGCCCCCACCCCTAGAGGAACCCCTCTCCCTTGGACCTTAGCCAGATCCTGACATCCACCTCCTGACACACTTCTGCAAAATCTGCAGGGCAGCCACGTTCATTCATTCAACTTATCCGCCCATCCATCCGTCCATCCATCCGTCCATCCAATCCGTCCATCCATCTGTCCATCCATCCATCCATCCATCCATCCATCCATCCATCTGCCCATCCATCCATCCGTCCGCCCATCCGTCCATCCATCTGTCTATCCATCCGTCCTTCCATCCGTCCGCCCATTCATCCACCCACCCACCCATCCATCCATCCATCCATCCATCCATCCATCCATCCATCCGTCCACCCATCCATCCTTCCATCCATCTGTCCAACAAATGTCTACCCAGTCCCTGCTATGTGCTAGACACTGGCCCAGGACACCCATGGGCCACAAAAGGCACCTCTCGAGAGTGGGGCACATTGGTGAGTGCCGAGAGGCCTGGGTTTGAGTCCTGACTCTGCTGCCACTTCCCGTGTAACCTCGGGCCGGTGGCTTATTCTCCCAAGCTGCAGTTCCCTCCACTGTGAAACAGGGATAATGAGAGTATCTGCCTCCTAGGGCCACTGTGGGGATTAAATCGCTAAATCCTTGGTAAAGAGTTCTGTCTTCACAACATATGCGAAATCAGACCCCAGAATCAGAGGATCTTTCTCCCCACGCCCAGGCTACTTCCCTGACCTGGCTCCCATCTCCCTCTTGAATGATTACAGTGTCCTCCCCTCCAGCCTCCCCATTTCTGCCTTCACCCCCACTCCCCGTACGTTCCCCACGGGCAGCGAGGGGTATCCTGTCAACACCCCATGGACCCTGCCCCGCCTCTGCTCCACAGCCTTCCACAGCTCCCGTCCCACTCAGAGCAGAGGTGAGGACTTCAGTTTTCAGGCCCCCACTCTCCACCCCAGCTCCTCCTCTGACCTCATCGCTTCCCTCCTCCCCCTGCTCACTCGCTGTTTCCAGAACAGGCCGTGCACACCCCGGCCCCAGGGCCTTTGCACCTGCTCTTCCCTTTTCCTGGAATGCTCTTCGCCGGTTGTCCACAGGGCTCTTGCCCTGCTCTCTATCAGGTCCGTGCTCCAATGCTACCTTCTCAGTGAGGCCGTCCTGACCGCCCCGCATCAAACAGCACCCCTATCCCTCTCCAGAACCTTCTCTGTTTCCTTTTTCTCCATGACATTTATCAGCATCTGAGCTTTTATATGGGTCCGTGCGCTTGAACGCAAGTTTCCCGAGGGCAGTCAGTTTGTGACTATTTGGTTCCCAGGACCCACGACAGTGCTGGGCACATGGCAGTTGCTCACCAAACACTGGGTGCAGGGACGGATGGGTACGTTATCATCACTGTGAGTCTATTTCCCCCCACGCTCACACACAGATACCCCCACTCTCCGTTCTGCACACCGAGCCAGGCCGCACTGCAATAGCTGCACAATGCAGGCTCCCAGCCCTGGACACCCTCGGTCCCCAGGTCCCCTTCCATCCCAGGAGGCCTGCTGGCAGAGGCAGCACCTTTTTTTTTTTTTTTTTTTTTGAGACAGAGTCTCACTCTGTTGCCCAGGCTGGAGTGCAGTGGCGCGATCTCAGCTCACGGCAACCTCTACCTCCTGGGTTCAAGCAATTCTCCTGCCCCAGCCTCCTGAGTAGCTGAGACTACAGGCGCCCACCACCACCCCGGCTAATTTTTGTATTTTAAGTTAGAATCGGGGGTTTCACCATGTGGGCCAGGCTGGTCTTGAACTCCTGACCTCCAGTGATCCACCTGCCTTGGGCTCCCAAAGTGCTGGGATGACAGGTGTGGGCCACCGTACCTGGCCGAGGAAGCACATCTCACGTCAGCTGGACACCAATGTCCCGGGTCACCCTCCACGCCCTGGGTCACCCTCCGTGCCCCAGCACCACCCGGATGGCTAAGTCCCAGATACTACACCTCAGGTTCCAAACAGGAGGTCCCCAGCGCAGCTCCGTGCACCCAGAGGAAGGCTACCACTCTGCCCAAACCTCAGATACCACCTGCGTGAGCTACACTCCTGGATACAGCTGCATACTGAGAGGGCACCTGGCCCCAGTTGTCCCCAGATAGAGCCCTCTGACCTGGATAACAGGAACGCTGGCTAACCTCATCTCTTCCGCACACACATCTGACTTTCGTGAACTCACTGAATAATGACACCACCAAAGGTGGTAACGTCCAACACACATCTGGCACTGACTGGGCACCATTCTGGGAGCTTTACTTGCATTAGCCACCGCAGTTCGCATCAACCCTCTGAGAGAAGACTGCTATTACACCCAGTTCCCAGCTAGCAAAGCTGAGACACACAGAGGTACTGTTAGTTGCCTAATGCGAAACACACGGCTAGGAAGTGGCCCCTCCTAGGTCAGCCTCGCCAGAGTCCAGGGGCCCCAAAGACCCCCAAGTGTGGCCTGACAGCAGCAACAATTCCCATGGAGGTTGCCTGTGTGTGTGGGGCAGGGTGCAGGCAAGGCCACAGGCATGCTGAACAGCCACCCTTCCTCAGCCCCTGCAGTCACCCGCACTGCACAGGATATCACACGCCCGACACCCCACCACGGCTTCACGCCCGGCTGGCAGAGGCTCCATGGACTGCCCTCTGCCCCCACGCACCCCTAGTAGTGATGGGAAATACTGATTACATGTGGGTGCCAGGCTATCCACTCCTCAAGCTGCTGGCTTCTCCCCACGGCCCTGGGAGGAAGGGATGGTTCTTGTGCCCATTTTACAGATTCAGAGGTGAGCGGCACTTGCCAAAGGTTACACAGCCCTCCAGCAGCACAGCCGGCATTGGAACCCCAGTCCCAGAACTTGCCCAGGTCACCACGGTTGCCTCTCCCACTGCAGCTGCCCCGGGAGAGGACCCATCACAAGGGTACACCTGTTCTCCTCCCTCACCTGGTGCAAGGAACAAGCCAGAGGTGCAGACACAGAAGGACCCCAAAGAGGAGAAGTACGAGGGGCAGAGAGTGGCAGAGTCACAGGGAGACAGACACAGGCATACAAAGGGGCATGAAAGGGGCAGGAGGACAGGAGGCCCCGAGATGGAGCTGAGATCCAGGGGAAGGCAGAGGCTGGGAGGGCCCGGGCACTCGAGGCGTGAAGCTGATTCCTCACCGGCTTCGCCATCCTCCCCAGCCCCAGCTCTGAGAGATCTCGGGCACTGTGCCTGGGAGGATTCAGGCAGATGGCAGATCGGAAACTCGGGGACCCAGGAGAGGCGGGGTGAGGAGAAATGGGAGGCAGGGAACGTTCCTGTCAGGCGCACTCATTTTTTGGGGTGGGGTGGGGGGGTAAATTCAGACGGCCAGAGGGAAGATAGGAAATTGACTACCATTGCAGCAAGAGGCCTGGAGGTTAGAGCTAGAGAAGAACTTCCCCACTGCGAGGGACTGGGGCAGAAGTGGAGCCTGGAGCCCAGAGGGTGGAGAGGGATTGAAGCCGGGGAGGGATGAGCCCTTCTGTCCCTGGAAGCCGGTCCTATGGGAGAGACCTGGGTTCTGGGGGAGGGGACAGGCAGCGCTGGCGTTCTGAGCCAATCCATGTCCTGAATGCTTTCAAAATAAAAGCAGCCCCACAGCCCCGAGAATTGTCAGGCTTCTATGTTTGGAGGTAGAAGAACCTTAGGGAAAGGGCAGTCCAGGCCCCCTAGGAGCTGCTGATGAGGAAGCAGGACTAGGGGCTTGGCTCAGCTCACGAATTTCCTGGGCCACTGGCCACTGGGCAGCAGGACCAACAGGCGGCCCGTGCAGTGGGGGTGCAGTCGGGGTGGGGGTGAGGTGCAGTGGGTGGGGGTGAGGTGGTGACTTGCTTGGAGGGGGGCTGTCCTTTCCCGTGCAGCCACGCCGCTCTCCCCCAGGCTCCTCCCACCCACCAGGCGCCTCCCACCCAGGCTCTTCCCATCCACACCAGGCCCGTTCCCCTGAGGGGACTTTGCCCCTGCTGTGCCCTCGGCCAGCCGGGGGTGCTCTTCCTGGGGTCAGGGGGGCTCTGCGTTCCCACGACACCTCCAGGAGGTCTTCTTTGAGCTCCCCCTACCGTCCGTATCCCTTGCACTTCCTTTTCTTCACAGCTCGTGTCACGGCCACCCAGCACCTGATGCTCGGTGATGTGTTCCTGCGTTCATTGCCTGCCTTCCTGCTAAGAGGGGAGCTCCTGAGGGCTCTGCCGCGGCGTCCACGGCTGCATCCGCAGGGCCTGCCAACGGCGCTGGCCCCTCCGAGCCTCAGTATTTGCTGCAGGAACGAGCGAGCCAGCGCCCCCTACCGGCAGTTCCTCTGCTGGCACCCGAGGCAAGGAGCCCTGTGTCTCTAGGGAGGCAAGTGTGGGGGTGGGGGAGCCGTCCGAGGGCTAAGTGAGAGGGCGGGCACAGGGTGGGCCCCGGAACGTCCAGGAGGGAAGCCGGGAGGAGGGAATGTCGAGCTGTTACAGAGGCCGTGGCAATGGGCCGGGGGCGGGGGGGCCCTCCTTCCTCTCACATCGGGCTGTGACAACAGAGGGGCAGGCTCAGCTCTGGTGGGTGAAGGACCCCTCTGAGTGGACTGGAGCGGGGCGGCTGGAGGCCAGGGAGGAGCTGCGCCAGGGGTCTGGGGGTAGAGGATGAGGCCGCGGCTGGAGCCACGGGGATGGAGAGAAGGGAAAGAGTGAACAGATAAAGCAAATTTGTAAAAGTGGCAGAACCTGGAGGCGGTGTAGGAGGTGAGGGAGAGGGAGGAGCCAGGCTCTTCTTATAGATCTGGGGTCAAATTCCAAAAGCCAGAAGAGGATGTGGGGCGGGAAGCAGTTACGGGGAGAAGAGAATGCAGAAGTCCCTGCCACAGGCCCCCCAGCCCCAATCTCCACTCACAGGCGGTGCCTCGCTCTGGTCACACCCACAGGGCAGCAGGGGAGCTGGGGACACACCGCCCACCCGGCTCCCGTCCAGTCCCTGGCTGTGCCACTTTGGGCCAGCTGCAGCCTCTCTGATGATGCTGCAAGGGGCTGTGGCAAGGGGGCCCAAGTAGGGCCTGGCACACAGCAAGTGACCAGCAAGTGACATATAGGACTCGGAGCCTGGCTGGAAGCCAGGAAAAGCAGAAACCTGGGCTCCGACCCCCCGGTGCTGCCAATTTTCCGCTAGGAACAGTACCCTGTGGCCACTCAGTTTCCTCATCAGAGAAATGGGAATTAACAGCAGGTTTCAGAAGAGGGCTGGGAGGGCTAGGTGGGGGGTGGTGGGGACCCAGGAAGGGCTGAGGTGAGCTATTTACCAGCCAGCGGAGGACTACACTTGACCCTTGAAGGGGTTTGAATCGTGTGGTCCACTTATATGTGGACTTTCTCCTGCCTCTGCCACTCCTGAGACAGCAAGACAACCAACCGCCCCCTCCTCCTGCTCACAGCCTACTCAACGTGAAGACAATCAGGGGAGCCCGTTACGATGATACACTCCACTTAGTGGCTAGTAAATGTATTTTCTCTTCCTTAGCATTTTCTCAATAACATTTTCTTTTCTCTAGCTTACTTTATTGTCAGAATTCAGGATAGAATACATTTAACATGAATGTGTTAACTGACTGTTTATGTTATTGGTAGGGTGTCCAATCAACAGAACACTATTAGGAGTTAAGTTTTAGGGGAGTCAAAAGTTACAGGCAGATTTTCAACTGCACAGGCGGCTGGCACCCCTAGCCCCCAGGTTGGTCAGGGGTCAACTGTATACATACATACACACACACACACATATACACACACGCATACATACATACACACACACACACACATCACACAAATTTCTGCTGGAGTGCAGTGGCGTGATCTCAGCTCACTGCAGCCTCCACCTCCCAGGCCCAGGTGATCCTCCCACCTCAGCCTCCCGAGTAGCCGACTACAGGCGTGGACCACTACACCCGGCTAATTTTTTTGTATTTTTGTAGAGACAGGCTTTTGCCATGTTGCCCAGGCTGGTCTCAAACTCTCGGCCTCAAACAATCCTCCTGCCTCAGCCTCCCAAAGTGCTGGATTATAAGCGTGAGCCATAGCACCCAGCTGTATTTCAATATTTCAACGCATCACCGTCAAATAGACTCTCTGCAATGATGCAAATGTTCTCTCCGTGCCGTCCAGCACTGGCGGCCACCAGCCACACGAGGCTACGGAGCACGTGACATATGTCGAGAATGAGCAGGGACTGAATTCTTCATTCGACTTGATGTGACTGTTGCTGCTCATGCATGGCAGTGGCTGTGGCAGCTACTGTGTTGGACAGCATGGATCTAACCACTGATCCTGCTTGGAACTGCTTCTGCCTGAGTCCCTGAAGTGCCGCTCCGTCTGCTCCTTGGCCCTGCCCAGCTACCTCACAGGGCTCTTATGGGACTCATGGAGAAGCCAGGGAGATCACAGCCGGAGAAACGGAATGTTATGGAGAGTCTGAGGCCTGAGCACCTGACCAGCGCTGCCTTGGTTGCCTGTGCCAGGCCTGCGCTGCAGGAGCTGCCTGCAAGAGCTCATTCAGTCCCCGCAAGGGGCCCATGGCGAGAGCTGCTGCTGCCCATTTTACAGAAGGGCACACTGAGGCACTGCCATACCCATGGATAGCCAGATTTGGGTAGGCTTTGAGATAAAAACTGAACTTCCAAAAAAAAAGAAAAAGAAAAAGAAAAGAGGGCCGGGCGTGGTGGCTCACGCCTGTAATCCCAGCACTTTGGGAGGCCAAGGTAGGCGGATTACCTGAGGTCAGGAGTTTGAGACCAGCCTGACCAACATGCTGAAATTCCACCTCTACTAAAAATACAAAATTAGCCGTGCCTGGTGGCGGGCACCCATAATCCCAGCTACTGGGGAGGCTGAGAAAGGGGAATTACTTGATCGAGGAGGCAGAGGTTGCAGTGAGCTGAGATGGCGCCACTGCACTTCAACCTGGGCAACAGAGCGAGACTCTGTCTGAAAAAAAGGAAAGAAAAAAAACTGAACTTCCAGGTCCCTGGACTGTGATTCTGTGCTGGGATGGGGCGGCTTAACACCCCTGAACTGAATTCACCCCAGAAGAGAACTGGGCCCTGGCCTGGCATTGGTGGTTTTTACAACAGTATTTGTTGCCAAGGCTCAGGCAGTGGGGCGTGAGAGCGAGTTTGCAGGTTGGGAGGGGCGTGGCCCCCGCCAGCTCCACTCATAGGGGTCCTGCCTAGGAAGGACGCTGATCCCATCTGTTTTCTCTCACAGGGTTGTGCATAGTTATTTTGTTTACGACAAAAGGGTGCTGCTAAAAGTCATAAAAAGCTGAAAACTATGTGAACTGGAGCAATGCTTCTCAGACATGAATGTGTGTCCAGCTGTCTGGGAATCTTGTTAAGAGGCAGATTCTGGCCGGGCGCAGTGGCTCACGCCTGTAATCCCAGCACTCTGGGAGGCTGAGGCGGGCAGATCACTTGAGGTCAGGAGTTTTGACACCAGCCTGACCAACATGGTGAAACCCTGTCTCTAATAAAAATACAAAAATTAGCTGGGCGTGGAGGCACCTGCCTGTAGTTCCAGCTACTCGGGAGGCTGAGGCAGGAGAATCGCTTGAACCCGGGAGGCGGAGGTTGCAGTGAGCCGAGATTGCACCACTGTACTCCAGCCTCGGTGACAGAGTGAGATTCTGTCTCAAAATAACAATAATAATAACAAAAAGCTGCAGATTCTGCATCGCCATATCTAGGGTGAGGCTGTCATTCTGTTTCCCAGGGGATGCAGGTCTCACAGCAAGGGGTTGAAGGGTCTCTAAGTGCCCATCTCACTCCTATATTCCATTTCGGGATGAAGAATGAAGCCCCCTCCTCTCCTCTCCGGAGCTCTGTATAGGGGTGTAGCTCAAGGCGGGCCTTGGAATCAACTAGACCTGAGTTTGAACCTCAGCTGCCACAGTTACTAGCCATGTTGGCTTGCAAAGGGAACTTCACCCCTCGGGACCTCGGTCTGCTCACCTGTAGGTGGGGAAGGTCTGATATCTGTGATGAGTTTAGGGAAATGCCTGGGGCATAAAAGGAAAATGCTCAGTGAACTTATTCCAGGATCCAGAAGATCCTCCTTCTCCTCGTCTACCTCATCACACCGTCCTGTGAAGAGGAAGGATGGAGAGGTGGAAAGAGTGTTGGTGTTGAGGAAAACTGGGTTGAAACTCTGGCTGGCCACTTTCTCCCTGTGTCCCCCACCCCAGGCTCCGCCTTGCAGTCTGTGAAGATAATGACACCTATTAATAGCTTGTTGGGGTTCCTGGTGACCATGTACAGTGCTTGACACTTAAGTGACAGCTACATTAAAAGTTATCATTTATTCTCGGCCGGGTGCAGTGGTTCACGCCTGTAATCCCAGCACTTTGGGAGGCCGAGACGGGCGGATCGCTTGAGGTCAGGAGTTCGAGACCAGGCCGGCCAACACAGTGAAACCCCCGTCTCTACTAAAAATACAAAAAATTAGCCAGGCGCGGTGGTGCGTGCCTGTAATCCCAGCTACTCAAGAGGTTGAGACAGGAGAATCACTTGAACCTGGGAGGTGGAGGTTGCAGTGAGCCAAGATAGCACCACTGCACTCCAGCCTGGGTGACAGAGCGAGACTCCGTCTTAAAAAAACAAAAAATGGTATTTATTCTTACGGGTCAGAAGAACAAACAGTTTTCCCATTCCATGACTCAGCCCCCTCCCCACCCAACCCCGCCACTTCTCTGCCATTGTAAATCCAGCATTTCTGGCTGGATCAAAACCACTCATCTGTCAAGGAGTGGGGGGCCCATGGGATCACATTTGGGGTCTTTGCCCTTCCCGCAACAAGATCCTACAACCCCCACGTCGGTGAGGGCTGATTCTCTACTGTGAGAATCAGCATGGGGAGTCCTTTCCCTTCTGGTGCTTGAGAGGCATAAACAAGATTGAGAACCTGACAGCCCCTAAGTTATAGCAGCTTCAATGCCTTCAAAAGTCTAGACTTGTTGGCCGTGGTGGCTCATGCCTGTAATCCCAGCACTTTGGGAGGCCAAGGCAAGAGGATCGCATGAGCTCAGGAATTCCAGACCAGCCTGGGCAACATAGTGAGAACCCCCTCTCTACAAAAAATATAAAAATTAGCTGGGTGTGGTGGTGCACGCCTGTAATCCCTGCTACTTGGGAGGCTGAGGCGGGAGGATCGCTTGAGCCCAGGAGGTCAAGGCTGCAGTGAGCTGTGGTTGTGCCCCTGCACTTCAGCATGGGTAACGGAGCAAGACCCTGTTCTCCCCCAACCCCAAAAGTCTAACCTTCTATGAGTGTATTGTTATTAACAACCTAATTATTGTGATTATTAACAATTTTATGGCCGAGTGCAGTGGCTCACACCTGTAATCCCAGCACTTTGGGAGGCTGAGGCAGGTGGGTCACTTGAGGTCAGGAATTTGAGACCAGCCTAGCCAACACAGTGAAACGGTGTCTCTACCATAAAATACAAATAAATAAATAAATAAATAAGCCAGGTGTAGTAGTGATGCGTGCCTGTAGTCCCAGCTACTCAGGAGCCTGAGGCAGGAGAATTGCTTGAACCCGGGAGGCAGAGGTTGCAGTGAGCCGAGATCGCGCCACTGCACTCTAGCCTGGGTGACAGAGTGAGACCCTGTCTCAAAAAAAAAAAAAAAAATTGAATTTCCACTTTTAGGGCCCAATGGACCAGTGCATTCTCCTCTCTTGGCCTCAGTTTCCCCCTCTGTAAACTGGGAGTCTCATGGAGGGAGGCGACCTGCAGGGCGGCCCACACCAGGGTTTGGAGTCCCGGCTCTGCCATTTCTAGGTGTACTATTTTGGGCAAGGGACCCCACCTCTCTGGGCCTCAGTTTCCCCATCTGTCAAACCAGGGATGATGACTGTGCCTCCTTGCAGGGTTGCCCGAGGAATACACGGAAAAAATCCACATAAGAGGCTGAGCACTGAGCCTGGCTCGTGGCATGCTCTCAATCAGTTAGCTACGATCATGGTCATCTCCAGCTCTGGAGAGAGGGTTCGAGGCAAGGGGAGGGCCAATCTCCTCTGCGTTTACCCCCTGGGGCTGGCCTCTCCAGCGGAGCTGTGGCCGCACAGCCTTCTGACCTTTGTTGCAGTGTTTGAACAAGAGCTCTGGGGCCTAAGCTCAACTCCCTGGGCTGGGGCAGCATCTGGGGGGCACAGTGAGCCTGGGAGTGGCTGGGGCTGCTGCCCCCTCCTGCCCTGCCTCACTCTCTTCCTCCTCTCCACCTAGGTTTTTTTTTGTTTGTTTGTTTGTTTGGCGATGGAGTTTTGCTCTTGTCATCTAGACTGGAGTACAACGGGCATGATCTCGGCTCACTGCAACCTCTGCCTCCCGGGTTCAAGCGATTCTCCTGCCTCGGCCCCCTGAGTAGCTGGGATTACAGACTCACACCACCACACCTGGCTGATTTTGTATTTTTGGTAGAGATGGGGTTTCACCATGTTGGCCAGGCTGGTCTCAAACTCCCGACCTCAGGTGATCCACCCGCCTCAGCCTCCCAAGGTGTTGAGACAGCGTGAGCCACCATGCCTGGCCTGTCTCTGTCTAGGTCTCTCAACCTCCCACCAGGATCCCAGATACTACCAGACACCCCCCATTCTCACTCTCAGCAGCCCTCCTGGGGAAACAGCAGTCCCCTGGGCTCCTGCCTGCCTCCCGCAGTGAGCCCCCACCAGCCCCTCTCGTGGGTCTCCAAGGCAGCCCCTCCACCTCTGCCTGCCATGACAACAGTTGCGCGTGGGTTTCCAGGCAACAAGGGGCATCCTGCCACTCTCCTTACTCTCCTGCCACCCCGTCTGGCAGAGCCAGCCCAGCCTCAGGAACTGGGACTCGAAGGGAAGGGAGGTTCTCCCCAGTGGGGACAAAGGGTCTCCAAACTCAGAGTTAATGAGGTTTCCCGTACCCCGCCAGAGAGGACACAAAGACGTGCCCCCTTCACCCAGCAAGGGTGATGGTGGAGGGGATGCTGCTGGGCTTGAGCGCTGCCAGACACAAAGGGGAGCCCTGTCCTTTGCACCCCTATCTGGAGGTGAGGCCCTCCCTCCAGAAACAGGGTCTGCATGCCAGGTCCTCTAAGGCAGCCCCTGCTCTCCACCTGCTCTGGGGCCAAATGTGCAGCCTGGTGTACAGAGAAGCCCACCCCCTGCCTACGGGCTGTGATGCCACATGCTGGGGACAAGAGTGTGGGGTCTGTGGCCCACCCCAGCCATCAGCCAGCTGAGAAGGACAGGCTGCAACATGGTGCCTTCACGCAACGCTGACTTTCCAACACTGTGAGGGGCTGGCAGTTTCACAGCCGACCCTGGCCCTGGAGAATGGGCGTGTGCTCTGCGTCCTGGCAGTCTTAGGAACCACTTCTCCCAGAGAAGGATGAGACTCTTCCTGCTCTCAGCAAGGGAAGGAGGCCATTTAAGTGGAAACAGGGCCCAGTCAAAGTGAGGCTTGGAGTTAGGGCAAACTGATGGGGGGATGAAGGAGGAGGGGCAGAGAGAGGACCCGGCAAGGGAAACCAAGGGAAGGAGAGTGGAGAGGTTGACAGGGCACAAAGAGATGGAGCAGAGAGGAAGAGGAGCAAACAGCAGAGGTTGCAAACTCCTCTGTCTACGGAGCCCAGCAGGGAAGATGATCATGATGCTGGTTAGAGGGGAGAGTGGGGAGTGGTGGCCCTTTGCACCTGAGCACAACCCACAGTTATCCAGGGGGAAGACGATTCCAAAAGCTGACAGTCTAGATTTTTATGCAAAATCTCTAATTTAAAAAATGTTGGCAACAAATTAAACGTGTTGAAAGCACTGGGGGAAAATAACCCTCTTGGGCCGCCCGGACGACCCCAGGTAAGTGAGTCCTCAGGGAAGTGGGGAGAGGGAGCCACGGGGAAGGAGCAGGGGAGGCGGGGAGGCAGGCAGGCTGGCAGGAACAGCAGCAGAGGTGAGGGCGAGTGACACAGAGGGACAAAGAAGGGAGGCACAGAGAGCGGTGTCGAGCAGAGACAGAAATAGAGGCAGGTTTCACAGCAGATGGGGTGGGAGAGGGAAAGACTGATGAATGAGTCCACAGACTAGACGGATGGGCCAGGTCAGCAAGACACTGGGGGCTGGGAGGGCGAAGGGTCAGTCCCAGGGAAGATGAGGGGAGATGGAGAGGCGAGACGGCTTGACAGAGACAGGAGGTCCAGGTGACACCTCGAGACAGATGCCCGGCCAGAGAGAGTGGGGTGGGAAGGGATGAAATGCAGGGAGAGAGGATGGAGAGAGAGAACCAGTGTGAGCTACACAGCAGGTGTCCTAGCAGGTGAGACAGGTGATTGAGGGGGTGGGGACCCTGGCAAGAAAGCAGGGCCAGGGTTCCGGAAGGGACTGAGGATTCAGCGGCCACCACCCCCCCAATCCCCAACCCACAGCACCTCTGCCTGAAGATCGGCCTCTCTGCATGGGCCCTGAGGGTGTGTGTGCAGGCACATGTGTGCACAGGCTCTGCTTGTGAGAGATGCCAGCGCCCTCTGATACCTGATGTCTTAATTCTGCTGACCTCTCGGACGGGGAGGAGGTCCCTGAGGAGCCCTGTGGCGAGAGGGACACTCTCAGGGCTGTCTCTGAGTGGGATTAAGGGTGACTGCTGGATGGGGCTGGCCCTCCCTGCAGTGCACACACGTGCCCCCGACGCTGGCACTCGGTTTGGTGTGTGCGCCACAGCGCACAGCTCTGTGACTGTCTTAGCGGCACCTGGGGCTGCATCTCTGTAGCTCTGGGGCCACCTCCCTGCCTTTTGCCTTGTGTCTGTCCGTGAGCGTGAGGCCACGAGGCCACAGGACCACAAGGCAAGGGCCTCCTGCCTTTGTCTCTCCCTCCAGGTCTGTGTACGAAGGACTGTGTGTGTCTCTGTGTGACACACGACTACAGGTCTGGGGACTGCTCCTTGTCTCTCCTGACCACTGGCTGACTGAGTGTGGGGGCTGCGTCTGCAACTGGGCCTCTCTGGTTCCATATCGGGGTCTCTGGCTGCCAGTGAATGACTGTGTGCTCTCGTGTGTGTGTGTGTGTGTGTGTGTGTGTGTGTGTGTACCTGCCAGGGGAATCTTTGCCTCCACGTGCCCCGTGTCTTCCTCGCACGCTCCCACTGTCTGTCACTGACTTGCTGACTTGGGGTCCCTCTGACAAGTCAGAAGCGGCCTCTAATCCCCCAGAACTCTGGTGGCCAGTGTCCCCCGGCTCCCTGCTGGCCCCAGCAGGCACCCCGCGGGTGTGTCCCACCCTCCCTGAGTCTGTGGCTCCCTGCGTCTCTGCCTCACCCGCGTGTCTGCTCTCTGGGTGGGAGTGGCGTGTGTCCCCGGCTCCCCGACTCTTTCTTTCGGAAATTAAGTGAGTAACTCCGTGACTCCGTGCTGATGCCCTAATTGCCTGTATGTCTGTTTCGGAGGCTGGGTCCCTTCTCTCCCTCTGTGCCTCCCTCCCTGGCTCCCACTCTTCCCTTCCTTGGGTCTCTCTCCCCGCCTTTCGGCGGCTTCACTCTCTGTCCCTCCTTTCTCTGTGTGCGTTTGGACAATCCGGTGGCCAGGAGGAGAGGAGCCCCAGGGAGGAGGAGGAGGAGGAAGGTGGGAAGGGGAAGTGGAGGCTGCGGAAAGGCAGGTTAGAAGGCGAAGGCTGCGGAAGATGCTACAGGAAGAGGGAGGTGCGGTCCTGGCCGCGGTCCGGGGGTGGGGGGCGGGAGTTTTCAGGCTCCTGGACCAGGAGGGAAGCCGGCTCCGGCTACTCCCAGCTGCCTGGAGCCCGAGTTCCTGTCTGGCGGCTGCGCGGCCGGGACTTGGGATGTGAGGCGCATAGCAATGGGGCGCTGCGGAGGCGCCACTGCAGCTCCCAGCTGGAGAGGGGGGCGGGGAGGGGGCCGAGGGGCAGCCCCGAGGCTCCCTTCCCCCTCCCCCTTCCCAGCTGGGCTCTCCCCAGGGGAATTCCCCACCCCGACAGAAAGTCACCAGAGGCTGCGGGGAGGGGGCAGGGAGGAGGGGAGGGCGCCTAGGAGGAGAGCAGAGGTGAGGAGGTCTGGGGAAGGAGATGGGGGTGCAGAGAGGAGGCGAAGGGGTGGAGGGGTGGGCAAGAGGCCATCCTGGGCTCTGGAGACTCGAGTCCTGGAGAGAGACTGGCTGGGCCCCTGGCAGGACAGGACCCTAGGGAGGCAGGGGCATAGAGATGGGGGGAACCCTGAGAGCCCGGGATTGATGGTGAGTTGGAAGGAGAGGCTCCCAAAAGGAGAGAGCTAGGATTGGGGGGGTCTGAGATTGGGGAGTACTATGGGGTGAGGAGACAACGATGGAGGGGGTCTCTGAGTGATGAAAGGTCATAGAAGGATGTTTCAGAGAGTGATGGGCTAAGGAGAAGGCGACTGGGGGTGTTGGGGAGAAAGGGGAGAGGCTGGGGTGGAAGGCCCAAAGAGGGGCGGGGAGGGAGTGGGAGGAGGGAGCTAGAGGAGAGGGCGGCTGAAGTGAGGGTCTCCTGGACAGAAGGTCTGGAGAGGGATATCTGGGGGATTGTCAGAGATGGGGGTTAGAGAATCCTGAGGAGCAGATGCCGTGTCTTAGAAGGTCCTAGAAGAGCAGGTGTGAGGGTCGGAAGCCTGGGGAGGAGGCAGCAAATGGGGGGCGGGGGTCTCCAGGAGGAGAGGTTTCCAGGAGGGGAGGGCGGAGGGAGGTGGGAGAGGCAGTGGTCCTGGAGAGACACGTGCCCAAGGATAGAAGGCCCCAAAGCCTAGTGGGGTCAGGGAACGGGGGGTCTTGGAGAGACAGAGGGGCAGGGGTCCGAGCCGCCCACCAGGAGAGGCGGGGTGACCCCAGAGGGAGAAGGGCTGAAGACTGGGGAGGGGGTTGTCTCACTCCCCAATCACCCCCTCCGTCTTTCCCATTTTCACTTCCCAAACTCCCCGGTTCTCCCCGGTTGCCACGGCAACCGCTCTTGCCAGGCGCGGTCACCAAGGAAACCCCGTGCCCGCCTCTCCCCCCTCCCCATCACTGGCGTGCCCCCCCCCACCCCAAGCAGCAGCGGTGTGGAGGGTGGGAGGGGCCATGGGGAGAGGAAGAACCTGGACTCCCGCCCCAGAAAGGGGGGCCCGGACCTACGCCCGGAGAGCCCCCCACCCTAAGCCTACTTCCTCAGCCCCACAGCTGGATACGCAGCGACCGCCGGACGCACCCCCCACAACCTGTCCCCAGGCAGCAGCGACAACCACCCCCCCCCCCACAGCAAAGAACTCGCCCTGCCCGGAGAACCCCCACCCAGTCGCCTCCCCCACCGGCTTCTGCCTCCCATTAGGCCCCGCCCCCTGTCCTCTGCCATCCCCCCCATCCCGGAGGAGGCCTAAGACCACTGTTCCCCAATTAGCGAATGCCCCCCACCCACCCCCCGCGGTTCCGCCTCCGGCCCCCGCCCCCGACCCGTGCCCCTTGGCGGCTACTCACAGCGAGGAGAGGGGTTCCTTCCGGGGGGCAGCATGCCCGGCCCGTGGGGGGAGGACCCCCCCAATGAGGCTCAGGAATTTGGGGTGCAAGGCCCGCTGCGGGGAGGCGCGGGGGGCGGGGCTGCGGCCGGGCCTGGAGCCTCTCGCGCTCTCCCCCCTCCCCGGCTCCTGGGTGGGGAGGGGGCTTCCGCAGCGGCGGCGGTGGGGCTGGGGGGGCCGCTCTGCCTCCTCGCCTCGCGCCCGCCTGCCGTCCGGCCCGGCGCCCTCGCCCGCCGCCCGCCTTCCTTCTTGCTTTCCTTTCTTTCCTTCTTTCTTTCCTGGCTTCCTTCCTTCCAGCCTTCCTTCCTTCCTTCCTCCCTCCTCGGGCCCGCCGGCGCCGCTCTCCCCCCACCCCACCCCCCCCCAGGCCCCGGCCCCGGCCCCGGCCCCCGCCTCGGACGGTGCGGCAGCGACCGAGAGCAGCCGAGAGCGGCGGAGACGGGAGCGGAATACTGATGATGGTGGGAGCGGGCGGGCGGAGGGAGGGAGCAGGGAGGGAGGCCCGGGAGGAGAGGAGGGGGGAGAGAGGGAGGGGAGGGAGGGCAGCGTGGAGAGGGAGGAAGGAAAGAGGGGGGAAGAACCGGAGAGGATGGGAGAGGGAGGGAAGATGGGAGAGGGAGGGAAGAAAGGAGAGGGAGACGGGAGGGAAGGGGAAGGGGGGAGGAAAGAAGAGGGAAGGGGAGGAAAGAAGGAAGGAAGTGGGAAGGGGGTGGAAGAAAGAAGAGGGGGAGAAAAAGGGGAGGGAGCAGGGGAGAGAGGAGGGAAAGGGGAGAGGGTGTGGGAGGGGAGGGGAGAGGAGGGGGTAACTCCTGCAATAAGGTCCTGGATGAAGGGGAGGGGAGGGCGGGGGAGCAGGGGGAGTGGGTAGAGGAAGAGGAAAGGAGGGAGAGGAGGAGTGGAGGGAGAGATGGGTAGAGAGATGGGCAGGAGAGGCCCAGGGGCAGGGAAGTGTGGGGAAAGAGGAGGTAGGGAAGGCCTAACTTTGAGGGCTGCAGGGGACAGAGGGGCCTGGAGGGCGGAGGGGGCTGTGGGGAGAAGAATGGGGGGTGCGGTGTGTGTTGTCAGGAAGAGCAGGGGAAGCTGGCAGGACCCGGAAGAGGCAGGAGGATCTAAGTGGGACAGAGATGAGAGGATGGAAGAGGGAGGGAAGGACCCGTCGGGGGGGAGGGGGGAGGAGAAAGATCTCGGGGGAGAGGAGAGAAGCTGGGGAGCTGGAGCTTTGAGGGCCCAAGACTGGGTGGCAAGAGCCCGGGGAGTAGACAGAGTGGGGGAGGGGACAGAGGGCCTTTCTTGAACTCCGCTGTATGCCCGCTTCGTCCGCCCCTCCACCTCATGAAGAGAAGAACCTTCAAACCCATTTTCCAGAAGAGACCACTGAGCTCTTGGAGGAGCCAGGATGGGGTTTGAATGCAGTCTTGGGCTGGGGATACCCTGAGGGAGATGGAGAATAGGTCAGTTCCTAGCTTTCGTCCCTGGTCCAGACTTGGCAGGTGGAGGCACCTGGGAGGGGCAGAGGGCACAGCCTGCAGCCTCCCTACTCACTCTCCTCTGAGGTGCCCCAGGTGTTGGCAGCGGGTGCTGGGGATGCATTTAGAGCTGTGAAGCTGAGCTGCATCTTGGGTGCAGGGAGGGGGAGGGCAGATGCAGAGGCCTCTGGGAGGTCACCGTGACCCTCCCCTCTACCTCCCCGGTCCACTACCCCAAAAGCTTGGGCCCCAAGGAAGGGGGACATCGGGAATCAGGGGCAGAGAAATCCAGAAGGAGGGGTGGCCCCTGTCCAGGACACTGAAGATCCTTCCAGATGTTAAAATTAGCACAGAAGTTTCACCCCTTCCTTGTTATCCCCCAAAACACTGACTAATAACTGAGGACTCAGGAGAGAGAGAAGAAAGATGAAGGTTCCTTCTTTCAGTGCCAGGGGACCCGGGACAGACTCTCCCTCTTCGCCTTCTCCTCGGAGAGCCCCAGGGAGGGAAAGTGTGGCCGTACCCCTGCAGGCAGAGCCTGGGGAGAGTCAGGGTTGGAAGCTGGAAGGAAAGTGGGCCAGACACATCTATAATGAGCCAGGGTTCCCGAGAGAAGCCAGGTCACAGATGGGTTCGGAAGAGGCGATTTTGGGTGGGCGCTGGTGGGTGCTGAGCCCTGACAGCTGCCGAGAGGGGAAACTGAGAAGGGGCTGGGCGAGGGCCAGGGAGTGGCAGGTGGCAGTGGTGCTTCGGGTTTCACCCGCCCCTGGCGCCGCTCAAGTCTAGTTCGTGAGACTGGACCAGTGAATGTGTGTGTGCACCAGGGTCCAGCACAGAGTAGGCCAGGACCGATGGTGATACCAGCAAAACAGAATCACATGGTGGCAGCCCGCGGTTCCTCCTGGTCTCCCACAGGCCAGATGCTGTGCCCAGCACCTCACAAGCGTGGCATCGATCCTGCAACCATGCGGTACCAACTCCTAGGGATGGTGGTACCTGGTGGGCACAGGTGAGAGCAGGCCCCTGATGAGCCCTGAGTTAACCCTTTCATTACAAGAGGGTCTCGGCCGGGCATGGTGGCTCGCACCTGTAATCCCAGCACTTTGGGAGGCCGAGGCGGGAGGATCACTTGAGGTCGGGAGTTCGAGACCAGCCTGGCCAACATGGTGAAACCCCATCTCTACTAAAAATACAAAAATTAGCCAGGCATGGTGGTGCACGCCTGTAATCCCAGCTACTCGGGAGGCTGAGGCACGAGAATCACTTGAACTTGGGAGGTCTCCAGAGGTTGCAGTGAGCCGAGATCACGTTATTGCACTCCAGCCTGGGTGACAGAGCGAAACTCAGTCTCAAAAAACAAACAAACAAACCAAGAGGGTCTCAGGTGAGAGGCCAAGCCGTGTCAGGTGGGGCCGTTAGAGAAGCAGGGAAGTATTCCAATATTTGAACAACCAGCGAACCGTCTTGGTCCATGCAGCCTAAGTCTCAGCCCTGCCTGGAGGGTATGACTGCCCCTGTTTTACTGAAGGAGAAATGATTTGCCGTCAACCCCCAGAGCTCATCAAGGGTCTTCAGCACCGGGCACTGTTCAGGGCTTTGAGAGCCCGGCCGGAGAACAGTAAGGAGACAGCCCCTGTCCCCGTGGAACTGACCCTCCAGCAGAGAGGATAACTCAAGGTCCTATTTCCAAGAGCAGTGTGAGCAATGAAGAAAATAAGAGGACAATTAGGGAGGAGAGAAGTTGGTGGGCGGTCAGGAGGACAGACTTGAGGTGATCAGGGGAGGCCTCCTGGAGGAGGTGTCTTTTGTGGTGAGGCCAAAATAAGGAGATAGCTCATTGCGTGCACAGGGGCAAGCACCTGGGGCAGAGGCCCCCAGATGGCAGCAAGCCGGGCCCGTTTGAGAGACGGGAGCCAGACAGGTGTGGCGTGGAGGAAGAAGAGAAGCAGAGTGGAAAAATATGAGGATGCGGCCCCAGCTTTGGCTCAAACACAAAACCAAATCTTAACGCTTCCCACTGTCCCCTAAACCTTGCCCTAAGGCTTAACTCTAATCTCCCACTCAGGTGACTGTCCTGAGCAACTGGAACACTGATCCTCAGTTTTGATGCATGTTGTCAACATGGACTGGGGCCTCTGATGTCCCAGAAATGGTATTAGGTAAGAGACAGGGACAGTGACCCTCCACAGTAATGAGTGCTCAAAGGTATTTTCACCATTTCAAAAAATAAAACCAAAAAACAAAAACAGACAAAAAAAAAAATGGAAGTTGTACATTTCCTTCGGGATGGGATTTCAGAGGTTAAATTTCAAATTTCTTTGCTTCAGGCTGTAAAAAAAATTATCCACTCAGTGTGTTCACTGCCTGTCTCACCCCAATCAGAAGCTATGATCGGCAGTTTGGTATACCTTTGATAAATAAAATATGGGAAAATGAATGAACTTTTCACTTAATGTAGTTTGGTTTGCTCAGAAAAATCTCTCAAAGTGGGACTCATGGGGGACAATGGCTAAAGGAATCACAGCCACTCAGGTGTTCCTGTTATTTAGTTCCACACAGTTGCACTGGACAACTCCCAGGCACCTTTCACCTGGGCTGCGATATAACAAGACTGCCACCCACGATAGGAAGCTATGGGAAGGTGGCTCACACCACCATGGGTGCTAAGCTGCTTGGCCTTATGCCTTACCCCAATTCTCCTTTTTTATTTTTTTTGAGACAGGGCCTCGCTCTGTCACCCAGGCTGGAGTGCAGTGGTGCAATGTTGGCTCACCGCAACCTCCACCTCCCATTCTCGTGCCTCAGCCTCCGAGTAGCTGGGACTACAGGCACGCACAACCATGCCCGGCTAAGTTTTATATTTTTAGTAGAGATGGGGTTTCACCATGTCGGCCAGGCTGGTCTTGAACTCCTGGCCTCAGGTGATCACCTGCCTCAGCCTCCCAAAGTTCTGGGTTTACAGGCACGAGCTGCTGCACCCAGGCCCTTACCCCCAATTCTGACCATCACTAACTGCTATGATCTGAATATGTTCCCCCAAAATTCCTATATTGAAACTTAATTGCCAATGTGACAGTATTAACAGGTGGGTCCTTTATGAGGTGATTAAGTTGCAAGGATAGAGCCCTCATGAATGCCATTAGTGACTTTATTTATTTATTTATTGGAGATAGTCTCACGCTGTCGCCCAGGCTGGAGTGCAGTGGCAAGATCTCTGCTCATTGCAACCTCTGCCTCCTGGGCTCAAGCAGTTCTCGTGCCTCAACCTCCCAAGTAGCTGGGACTACTTGCCCCTGCTACCAAGCCCAGCTTTTTTTTTGTATTTTAGTAGAGACGGGGTTTCACCACGTTGCCTAGGGTGTCTTGAACTCCTGAGCTCAGGTAATCCACCCATATCAGCCTCCCAAAGTGCTATGATTACAACCATGGGCCACCACGCTCAGCTGCATTAGTGGCTTTATAACAGAGGTTTGGCCAGGCACAGTGGCTCAGACCTGTAATCCCAGCAATTTGGGAGGCCGAGGTGGGAGGATCACTTGAGCCCAAGAGTTTGAGAGCAGTCTGGGTAATACGGCAAAACCCATAAAAAATACAAAAAATTAGCCAGTATAGTGGCATGTGCCTGTAGTCCCAGCTACTCAGGAGGCTGAGATGGGAGGATGGCTTGAACCTGGGAGTTGCTGGTTCCAGTGAGCTGAGATTTCACCACTGCACTCCAGCCTGGGGGACAGAGTGAGATCCTGTCTCAAACAACAACAACAACAACAAAACAACAAAAAAAACTGAGAAGTTTGAGTGAGCTGTATTCCCTTTTGCTATGTGAAGACACAGCAGGAAGGCACCATCTATGAGGAACAGCTCTTCTCCAGACACTGAATCTGCTGGCGCCTTGATCTTAGAATTCGCAGCCTTCAGAACTGTGAGAGAAAATTCCCATTGTTTATAAATTACCCAATCTAGGCTGGGCGTGGTTGTTCACACCTGTAATCCCAGCACTTTGGGAGGCCAAGGTGGGCGGATCACTTGAGGTCAGGAGTTCAAGACCGGCCTGGCTAACATGGTGAAACCCCATCCATCTCTACTAAAAATACAAAAATTGGCTGGGCATGGTGGCAGGTGCCTGTAATCCTAGCTACTCAGGAGGCTGAGGCAGGAGAACTGCTTGAGCCCAGGAGGTGTGGAGGTTGCAGTGAGCCAAGATTGTGCCACTGCACTCCGGCCTGGGCAACAGAGCAAAACTCTGTCTCAAAATAAATAAATAAATAAATAAATAAATAAATAAATAAATAAATAAAATTACCCAATCTAAGGTATTTTTCTGTAGCAGCCCCAATGGACGAAGACACTGTGCCTCTAATCCAAACCCTAACCCTCACTGTTAGGAGAGATGAGTGGCCACTGAAATAGAAGCACAGAGCTGGGTGCTCCATCCTCACAGCACGGTAACATCCCTATTGCCCGCTTGTCTGGTTTCCAGAACGTCTGTATTTGTCCTGAGTCAGTGTGACAGGCTACATTTCCTGAAGATAGCTGTAATCATCGCCCCGTCCCTCAGGCTCTTCTTACGATGAGACTGACACTTTCCCCTGTCTCATCCCATCAAAGTGCTGATTGGCAGTGAGGTATACCTTGATAAATAAAAGCCCTTGAAACCGGGAGGGCTTTTGTGACTTTTTCAGCCAATGGCCTGTGGCCGCCAAAAAGATGTAGCTTCTGTTTTATTTGCTAAAATATTAACTCCAGCCTTTGGCAGCTCTATGAGCTGACTGACTGCCCCGAGGTAGTTACGCTGTGAGGCGGCTCAGACTAACCTGATATAGTTGGGTATTTTTTTATTTTTTTTTTATTTTTTGAGGCGATGTCTCACTCTGTCACCCAGGCTGGAGTGCAGTGATGCAATCATGGCTTAACCACAGCCTTGACCCAAGGGGTTCAAGTGATCCTCCCACCTAAGCCTCCCAAGTAGCTGGGACTATAGGTATGTGCCACCACACATGCCTAATTTTTAAGCTTTTTGTAGAGATGGGGTCTCACTATGTTGCCCAGGCCGGTCTCAAATTCCTGGGCTCAAGCTGTCCTCCTGCCTTGGCCACTCCAAGTGCTGGCATTACAGGCATGAGCCACACCTGGCCAAGTTTAGATACTTGTCCCTTCCAAATCTGATTTAGAAATGTGATCCCCAATGTTGGAGGTGGGGCCTGGGGGGAGGTGTCTGGGTCCCAGAGGCAGACCCCCTCATGAATGTCTTGGTGCCATTCCTGCAGCAATGAATGAGTTCTTGCTCTATTAGTTCACTGAGGTCTAGTTGTTAAAAAGGGCCTGGCGCCTCCCTCCTCACTGTCTTTTTTGCTCCTTCTCTCACCATGTGACATACCAGCTTCCCCTCGCCTTTCACCCTCTTCTATGATTGAAAGCTTCCTGGCCGGGTGCAGTGGTTCACGCCTGTAATCCCAGCACTTTGGGAGGCAGAGGTGGGAGGATCCCCTGAGGTCAGGAGCTGGAGACCAGCCTGGCCAACATGGCAAAATCCCATCTCTACTAAAAATACAAAAATTAGCCAGGCATGGTGGCATGCACCGGTAGTTCCAGCTACTCGGGAGGCTGAGGCAGGAGAATTGCTTGAACCCAGGAGGTGGAGGTTGCAGTGAGCCAAGATCGTGCCACTGCACTCCAGCCTGGATGACAGAGCAAGACTCCGTCTTGGGAAAAAACAAAAACAAAAACAGAGCATCACTTATGACGTTTTCTTGCCAAGAGCATTTAAAGTAAATCTAATTAAGCCCCAAGACCTATGGTTCCCAAACTAGATGCCAAGACACCCTGGGGGGACTACAGCAAATTCATAGCAGGCCACAGCAGTGCCATGCAGGTAAACGTTTATCAGCCGGTTCTCAACATTTGCTAGAGAAGAGACGTACTTTTTTTGCTTCTGTTTGCAAAGCCAGCATTCGCTGGCTCCAGCACACAACTGGTTACAGGATCTTTAAATTTTTCAAGTGAAACACAGTGATAGTTGACATCTCTCAGACACCACCATGACCTCATGGCTTGGGACAGTCCACAGTTTCAACATTAGATTATGCTATATTTGGGGGATGATATTATCTCTGTAAAGCTGAGTTTTTGGCAGTTCCGTGATTAAAAGTAAGCACTACCTGTTTGTGGAACAGGAAAGGAGGGTGGTAGTGTCCAATCTGATTCCAAAGTGTGATAGGTTGTACAGTGCCCAACAGGTGCGTATACCCTTTTAGTAAGTAATCAGTGCCATTTAAGACTGAAATAAAGGCCGGGCACGGTGGCTCATGCCTATAATCCCAGCACTTTGGGAGGCCAAGGGGGGCAGATCATTTGAGACCAGGAGTTCGAGACAAGCCTGGCCAACATGGCAAAACCCATTGGTGAAACCCCGTCTCTACTAAAAATACAAAAAGTAGCCAGGCGTGGTGGCGCACGCCTGCAGCCTCAGCTACTCTGGTGCCTGAAGCAGGAGGATCACTTGGACCCCAGAGGCGGAGGTTACAGTGAGCCGAGATTGCACCACTGCACTCCAGGCTGGGTGACAAAGCAAGACTCTGTATCAGTTAAAAAAAAAAAAGGATGAAATACAATATTTTTTCTTTCAATTTGTGTGCATTACTTTTTCAACTGGTGCTAAGTTGCTAGAACATAATACTTCTTAAGTTGTGTGAACATAACTGCTTAATAACGGCCACCACGTATTTCTTTCTGGGTCAGGGACACCATGAGAAAATGACTGAGGTGCTGTAAACTGAGAATGTGGGGGATCCTCTGCACGAGCTCTCTTGTCCATCTACAGGAATCAGGAGAGAGAAACAAGCTGGAAGACACTGTGAAGGAACAATCAGGCAAATCCAGAATGTGGGGCATTCTAGGAGACAATCAGCCTGGTCCCTCCAAAAAGTCCCCATGATGGGGCAGAGAAACTGGCTGGAGTGGTTGCTCTAAGTTAAAATAGATTAAGGAGATATAACCACCACATGCAATGCTTGAGCCTTGCTTGGATCCTGGTTTGCAACATTTCTTTTTTCTTTTTTTTTTTTGGGAGATGGGGGTCTCACTTTTTTGCTTAAGCTGGAGTGCAGTGGCACAATCATAGCTCACTGGAGCCTCCAACTCCTGGGCTTAAGTGAGCCTCCTGCCACAGCCTTCTGAGTAGCGGGGATTACAGGCAGGTGCCACCACACCTGGCTAATTTTTTGTTGTTGTTGAGATGGAGTCTTGCTCTGTCGCCCAGGCTGGAGTGCAGTGGCATGATCTCAGCTCACTGCAACCTCCACCTTCCAGGCTCAATCCATTCTCCTGCCTCAGCCTCCCAAGTAGCTGAAACTGCAGGCGCACACCACTATGCCTGGGTAATTTTTTTTCTTTTGTATTTTTAGTAGAGATGAGGTTTCACCATGTTGGTCAGGCTGGTCCCAAACTCCTGACCTCAAGTGATCTGCCCGCCTCAGCCTCCCAAAGTGCTGTGATTACAAGTGGCAGCTACTGCACCTGGCTAATTTTTAAAACTTTTTTTTTTTTTTTAGAGATGGGGTCTTGCTATGTTGCCCAGGCTGGTCTTCAACTCCTGGCCTCACGTGATCCTCCTGCCTTGGCCTCTCAAAGCACTAGGATTATAGATGTGGGCCACTGTGCCCAGCCCATAGTATGTTTTAAAAGTCCTAAAAGACAATCTCTGGACAAGTGGGATAATGTGAATTTGGACTCGATCTTAGAAGCACTAGGGAATTAAGTTTACTCTTCTTGGGTGTGATATGATATAATATTGTAGTTATGTAGGAGAATGTTCTTATTCTTTTCTTTCTTTCTTTTTTTTTTTTTTTTGATTTTTGTTTTTGAGACAAGGTCTCACTCTGTTGCCCAGGCCAGAGTGCAGTGGCACAGTCTTGGCTTGGTGTAACCTCTGCCTCCCAGGTTCAAGCCATCTTCTCTTTTCAGCCTCCTGGGTAGCTGGGACTACAGGTGTGCACCACCATGGCTGGCTAATTTTTGTATTTTTTGTAGAGTTTCCTCATGTTTCTCTACATTGCCCAGGCTGGTCTTGAACTCCTGGCCACAAGCGATCTGCCTGTCTCAGCCTCCCAAAGTGCTGGGATTACAGGCATGAGCCACCACATCTGGCCTAGAATGTTCTTATCTTAGGAGATTCGTATGGAAGCATTTGCATCTGCAACCTCTTCTCAAATCATTCAGCATCTCAAATATTAACAACGATGGAATCAAAGTGGTGGGCATATGGATGCTCAATGGTTTTTTCAACTTTCTGGATATATGACATTTTTCATAAAAAATTTGGGGGAGATTCATCTGAGAGAAGTCACATTTAGGGCAGGTTGTTGCTTGCAATTAACCACTCCCCTCCTGCATAAACGCTTTGCCCTGTCTGCACCAGCATTTAAGATTTCCCCAGTATCTCCCGTCTTAAAGAGGAACCACCCCATCATGCCCTCCTCTGACACGTCTCCCCGCAGTGACCACCCCCTTCTCTTGTTCTTCTCAGCAAAACTTCACAAAAGCTACCTCTCCTTCTTCATCTCATAGTCCCTCTGCAAACACCAGCTGGGCTTCTGCATCCCACCCCCGACCAAGCTGTCCTTGTCCAAGGCCACCAATGGCCTCCGTACTGCACATTCAATGGCCACTTCTCTACCCGCATCCCACTCTTCCACTTGGCAGCACTGGCCACAGAACCTCCTGGAAACCAATGTCTTTTCATGGCTTCAGTGACTTCAAACCCTCCTCACTTTCCTCCTCTTTCACCTGGCTGAGCCTTCTGGGACTTGTCTGCCAGTTCCCCTCCTTTGCTTGCTCCCTAAATGTGGGAGGAAAGCCACTGGATCCCAGCCCTCTTTGTGCTCTGTTCTCTACCCCTAGGTGACCCAGTTCTGTGGCTTTAAACCCAGACAGCCGGGCCGGGCGTAGTGGCTCAGGCCTGTAATCCCAGCACTTTGGGAGGCAGAGGCGGGCAGATCACTTGAGGCCAGGAGTTCAAGACCAGCCTGACCAACATGGTGAAACCCTTTCTCTAATAACAATACAAAAATTAGCTGGGTGTGGTGGTGGGCGCCTGTAATCTCAGCTACTCGGGAGGCTGAGGCGGGAGGATCACGTGAACCCGGGAGGCGGAGGTTGCAGTGAGCCAAGATCGCACCACTGCACTCCAGCCTGGGTGACAGAGTGAGACCCTGTCTCAGAAAACGAAACAAACCAAACAAACAAAAAATCCAGGCAGCTGATGACTCCCCAGTATGGGTGTCCAACTCTGAACTCTGCGCCGAGCTCCTCCTGCAGGTATACAAATGGCTCCTTGACATCTCTTCTTAAATGTAGCGGCCAAAGTCGGGCTCCTGACTCCCGGCCCCTGCCCACACACACTTGCTTTGCTTCCAGTCTTCCTTATCTCAGTAAACTGTACCATCCTCCACTCAGCTGTTGACTTCAAGACGTAGAAATTGTTCTTGATGGCACTCTTTTCTCACTCCCTCTGTCCAGTCCATCATCCAGTGACTCTACCTTTAAAGTACATTTCCAAGCATCCCTTCTTTTCATCCCTTCTGGCACCACGGTAGCAAAAGCCACCATCCTCTCTCCCATGGCCGACTGAAGGCCTCCTCCCTGGCCTTACTGCTTTTTTTAATTGTTGTTGTTTTTGTTTTTTTGAGATGGAGTCTCACTCTGTCGCTCAGGCTGGAATGCAGTGGCGTGATCTCAGCTCACTGCAACCTCCATCTCCTGGGTTCAAGCTATTCTCCTGCCTCAGCCTCCCAAGTAGCTGGGATTACAGGCACCTGCCACCACGCCCGGCTAACTTTTGTATTTTTAGTAGAGGCGGAGTTTCACCATATTGGTCAGGCTGGTCTTGAACTCCTGACCTCAAGTGATCCACCCATCTCGGCCTCCCAAAGTGCTGGGATTACAGGCGTGAGCCACCATGCCCAGCCTAGCCTTATTGCCTTTGCTCTTGCCTCCCTACAATCCATTCTCCACACAGCAGCCAGGGTGAAACTTGCTGAAAAACATAATCAGGGCCGGGCGCAGTGGCTCACACCTGTAATCCCAGCACTTTGGGAGGCTGAGGCGGGTGGATCACGAGGTCAGGAGATGGAGACCATGTTGGCTAACACAGTGAAACCTCGTCTCTACTAAAAATACAAAAAAAGGCCGGGCACGGTGGTTCACGTCTGTAATCCCAGCACTTTGGGAGGCCGAGGCAGGCGCATCATGAGGTCAGGAGATCAAGATCATCCTGGCTAACACGGTGAAACCCCATCTCTACTAAAAATACAAAAAATTAGCCGGGCGTAGTGGTGGGTGCCTGTAGTCCCAGCTACTCGGGAGGCTGAGGCAGGAGAATGGCGTGAACCTGGGAGGTGGAGCTTGCAGTGAGCCGAGATTGTGCCACTGCACTCCAGCCTGGGCGACAGAGCGAGACTCCGTCTCAAAAAAAAAAACAAACAAAAAACAAAAAACAAAAAAAAAAGTAGCTGGGCGTGGTGGCGGGCACCTGTAGTCCCAGCTACTCAGGAGGCCGAGGCAGGAGAATGGCGTGACCCCGGGAGGTGGAGCTTGCAGTGAGCCAAGATTGCACCACTACACTCCAGCCGGGGCAATAGAGCAAGACTCCATCTCAAAAAAAAAAAAAAAAAGAAAAACGATATCAGATCACATTAACCTCCAACTTAAAATAGTCGGAGGACTTCTCACTGCATTTGGGATTCATTCCTCCTTCCCATGACTGCTAAAGTCCTGAGCGGTCTGGGCCTTGATGCTGCCCCACCCTCACCTCCCACCTCTCCCCACTCCAGCTTCTCCAGGACAGTGTGCTCATTCCCACCACAGGGCCTTGGCACCTGTTCCTCTCTGCCGGAACGCTCTTCTCCCACATCGTCACATGCTGGCTTCCGATTTTCAGGTTTCAGTTCAAATATCACCTTCTCAGAGGGGCCTTCCTTGTCCCGCTGATTTAGAGACACTCTCCTACCTGTTCCTGGTAACTCTTTGCAACACAATTGTGTTCTGTTTTCTTCACAGCTCTCATTGATAACTGAAATTTTCCTCTTTTCTTTTGCTTCCTTCCTTCCTTTCTCTCTCTCTTTCTCTCTTTTTTCTCTTTCTTTCTTTTCTTTCTCTTTTTCTTTCTTTCTCTCTCTCTTTCTTTCTTTTCTTTCTCTTTTTCTTTCTTTCTCTCTCTCTTTCTTTCTTTCTTCCTTTCTCTCTTTCTTTCTTTCTTTTTTGAGACAGTCTCCCTCTGTTGCCCAGGCTGAAGTGTGGTGGCGCCATCTCGGCTCCCTGCAACCTCTGCCTCCCAGCTTCAAGCAATTCTTGTGCCTCAGCCTCCTGAGTACCTGGGATTATAGGCGTGTACCACCACGCCAGGCTAATTTTTGTATTTTTAGTAGAGAAGGGGTTTTGTCATGTTGGCCAGGCTGGTCTCGAACTCCTGACCTCAAGTGATCTGCCCTCCTCGGCCTCCCAGAATGCTGTGATTACAGGCATGAGCCACGGCGCCCAGTCTGAAATTTTCTTCGCTTCTATCATTGCTACTCACTGTCTTCCCTCACTTGAAGGCAAACTCCATGAGAACAAAGACCTGGTCTATTTTCAGTGATGACTACATTCCCAGTGTCTGGAAAATGCCAGGAGAACTGAGTATTTTCATGGAATTTGTGGAATTTTACATACAATCCATGCAGGCTTCTCTGCACTTTAAATACCTTTCCTGAAACAGAATCATCCTTCCCCATAACAAAACATTAATTGTTCTTGTTGGTCTGCCGTGCATGAGATAAGTGCTTGGATTACCTCTGACCCCACCAACAATCCTGCAAGGAAGGTGCTATTAATATCCTCCTCTCCACTTTACAGAGAAGACTCAAGTGCAAAGAGCTGAGGTGCTTACACAAGACCACCGCACAGGAACGAAGCGTCGGAGTGTGGAATCGAGACCTGTTCTACTGCACTCCAGAGCACATGTTCTTTCTACTCTGCCATAATGTTTGGGACAAAATTGAATCATGAGGGTTTTTCCATTACAAATGTAACACATCGCTCCTGCGTACGGCTGGGATGAGTCACTGGCACCAGACGTGCCCTCCTGCGAAAAACAGCTATGAAACTGGACAAAATACAGGAGGGCCACTGTTTTCAGGCGTTGAACAGTGGAAAGAGGACTGCGATCCTTGAGAAGAGACGATGGTGAAGGTGAGCCCATGTGTTGGCCCAAGTTCCTCACTGGGAGCCCTGTCCCTACCACAGCACAGAGATACGGGGCTAAAACAATGCAGTTGTTTTTTTGTGTTTTCTCTTCTCTTCTTTCTATTATCTTCTTTTTTTTTTTTTTTTTTTGAGACCGAGTCTCGCTGTTGCCCAGGCTGGAGTGCAATGGCATGATCTCAGCTAAATGCAACCTCCACCTCCTGGGTTCAAGCGGTTCTCCTGCCTCAGCCTGTCGAGTAGCTGGGATTATAGACTCGTGTCATCATGCCTGGGTAATTTTTTTTTAAAATTTTTTAGTATTTATTGATCATTCTTGGGTGTTTCTCGGAGAGGGGGATGTGGCAGGGTCATACGATAATAGTGGAGAGAAGGTCAGCAGATAAACACGTGAACAAAGGTCTCTGGTTTTCCTAGGCAGAGGACCCTGCGGCCTTCCACAGTGTTTGTGTCCCTGGGTACTTGAGATTAGGGAGTGGTGATGACTCTTAAGGAGCATGCGGCCTTCAAGCATCTGTTTAACAAAGCACATCTTGCACCGCCCTTAATCCATTTAACCCTGAGTGGACACAGCCCATGTTTCAGAGAGCACGGGGTTGGGGGTAAGGTTATAGATTAACAGCATCCCAAGGCAGAATTTTTCTTAGCACAGAACAAAATGGAGTCTCCTATGTCTACTTCTTTCTACACAGACGCAGTAACAATCTGATCTCTCTTTCTTTTCCCCACATTTCCCCCTTTTCTTTTCGACGAAACCGCCATCGTCATCATGGCCCGTTCTCAATGAGCCGTTGGGTACACCTGCAGAAAGGCTGTCACTTCACACTTGGAAGATTGCATGGCGGCCAGGCAGAGGCACTCCTCACTTCCCAGACGGGGTGGCGGCCGGGCAGAGGGGCTCCTCACTTCCTAGACGGGGCGGCCGGGCAGAGGCGCTCCTCACTTCACGCCTGGGTAATTTTTGTATTTTTAGTAGAGACAGGGTTTTGCTATGTTGCCAAAACTGGTCTTGAACTCCTGGCCTCAAGGGATCTACCCGTCTCAGCTTCCCAAAGCGTTGGGATTACAGGCGTGAGCCACCGTGCCTGGCCCAGAGCAGTCTTACTGAGCCGAGGAGACAGAGAGAGGGCTCTGGGGGCTGCTGACAAGGCTGGAATTTGCCGGATAGGGCAGTGGGGAAAAGGGAGCCTCATGAGGTGGGCCCCCAGAAGCCTGTGTGGAGTTCACCATAGGTCCTTGGCTAAGGACTGGACGGTGTCTGCAGAGGACAAGACTCCATGAGTCCCAGTCGGGGGTAGCTGCTACAAAGATGAGAGATGAACAGAAATAAAAGCCGTCATGCAGCGCTAGGAGATGAGTCTCCAGCCCAGCCAGAGTGGGAGGGCCTCACTAAGCTCCCGGGCACTCAGTTGAAAGCTCAGGAAGGCCATGCTTTAGGAGTAAGGCCCCGACTTAATATTCTGTTGAGTGGATACAGCATGGTTAATTTAACCATTCCTTTCTAGTTGGATACTCTGGTAATTTTATTTTTCAAAAACTAGGCCTGGCATGGTGGCTCATGCCTATAATCCCAGAACTCTGGGAGGCTGAGGTGGGTGGATCTGTTGAGCTCAGGAGTTTGAGGCCAGCCTGGCTAACATGGTAAAACCCCGTCTCCACTAAAAATACAAAAATTAGCCAGGTTTGGTGGTGCGTGCCTATAGTCCCAGCTACTTGGGAAGCTGAAGTAGGAGAATCGCTTAAACCGGGGAGGTGGAGGTTGCAGTGAGCCGAGATGGTACCACTGCACCCATCCAGCCTGGGTGACAGAGCAAGACTCTGTTCAAAAAAGAAATAAAAATAAAAAATAAAAATAAAGGCCAGGCACAGTGGCTCACACCTGTAATCCCAGCACTTTGGGAGGCTAAGATGGGCAGATCACGTGAGGTCAGGAGGTCGAGACCAGCCTGGACAAGATGACGAAACCCTGTCTCTACTAAAAATACAAAAATTAGCTGAGCATGGTGGCGCGCGCCTGTAGTCCCAGCTTCTCAGGAGGCTGAGGCAGGAGAATCGCTTGAAACTGAGAGGCCGAGGTTGCAGTGAGCCAAGATTACACCACTGCACTCCAGCCTGGGTGAGAGGAGCAAGACTCCATCTCAAAAAACAAAACAAAACAAAAAAAACTATTTAATATCACGACGAACCTCTTTGTAAGCTTCTGACTTTCAGGTGAATTCCCAGGCATGGGATATTTTCAGGGTATGGACATTGTTCCTGTATTTGACACCTTTCACCAATTTGCTTTCCAAAATTGTGGTGGCAATTTACCTTCTGACAACTGAGTATCAGCATGCATGTCTGTTTGGCTGCACTCTCTCTAGCATTCGGTAGAAGCTTAAAACATTTGTTGCTCATTTGATGGGCAGAGGAAGGAATCACTGAGCTGTTTTAATGCTATGCCTTTGGGCTTTATAAAAGGAACTAAATGAAACAGTTAATGTGAAAATTGCTTTAGCTTCTGCAGAAAACTTTTGTTAATGACCCAGCAATTCAACTCATAGGAACTTACATTCAGGAAGTCATCAGAGAGGTAGACAAAAATATACACACAGAGATGTATCTCATAGAATCATTTATTACAGCCAAATCTGAAAAAAACTTAAGTGTTAAAAATTAATGGAGTACGTGTGATCTGGGGATGCTGCTTTACCTGTAGACTGTTTTCATTTCACTCCTACGTTATTTATTTATTTTATTTATTTTTATTTTTATTTTTTATTTTTAGAGACACAGCCTCACTCTGTTGTCCAGGCTGGAGTGCGGTGGCACAATCTCAGCTCATTGCAACCTTTGCCTCCCAGGTTCAAGCGATTCTCCTGCCTCAGCCTCCAGAGTAGCTGGGACTACAGGCCTGTACCACCATGCCCGGCTAATTTGTGTATTTTTAGTAGAGATGGGGTTTCACCATGTTGGCCAGACTCGTCTCAAACTCCTGACCTCAGATGATCCGCCTGATTCAGCCTCCCAAAGTGCTGGGATTACAGGCATGAGCTTCTGTTCCGGCCCTGCCTTCTCCTTCTCCTTCTCCTTCTCCTTCTCCTTCTCCTTCTCCTTCTCCTTCTCCTTCTCCTTCTCCTTCTCCTTCTCCTTCTCCTTCTCCTTCTCCTCCTTCTCCTTCTCCTTCTCCTTCTTCATTTTGAGATAGAGTCTTGCTGTCGCCCACAGGCGCCTGCCACCATGCCCGGCTAATTTTTCTATTTTTTTGTAGAGATGGGGTTTTGTCATGTTGCCCTGGCTGGTCTCAAACTCTTGGGCTCAAGCCCCCTGGGCTCAAGTGATCCACCCACCTTGGCCTCCCAAAGTGCTGGGATTATAGGCGTAAGCCACCATTTCTGGCCACTCCTGCCTTATTGACTAATAATTTTATTATTATTATTATTGTTATTGAAACAGAGTCTCTGTCACCCAGGCTGGAGTGCAGCGGTGCAATCTTAGCTCACTCCAACCTCCACCTCCTTGGTTCAAGTGATTCTCTTGCCTTTGTCTCCCAAGTAGCTGGGATTACAGGTGCCCGCCACCATACCCAGCTAATTTTTGTATTTATGGGGTTTCACCATGTTGCCCAGGCTGGTCTCGAACTCCTGGGCTCAAATGATCTGCCCTCCTCAGCCTCCCAAAATGCTGGGATTACAGGCGTGGGCAACCACACCCAGCCACTCCTGACTTATTGACTAATAATTTTATTATTTTTATTTTTTTGAGACAGAGTGACCTATAATTTTAGCACTTAGGAAGGCCAGGGTGGGAGGATAGCTTGAGCCCAGGAGTTTGAGACCAGCCTGGGAAACATAGGGAGACCCCTGTCTCTGCAAAGAATCAGAAAAATTAGCCAGGCGTGGTGATACGTGCCTGCTCAGGAGGCTGAGGTGGAGGATCTCTTATACCTGGGAGGTTGAGGGTGCCATGAGCTGTGATCGCACCGCTGCACTCCAGCCCGGGCAACACAGCAAGACCCTGCCTCAAAAAAAAAAAAAAAAAAAAAAAAAAAAAAATCACCGAGAGTGGCAGGCTCTTCCACCTGGTACTTTCCCTCTACTTCGTGCTGCGTTTTGGCTGACAGTAGCCTTAAGGGAGAGGAAATCAATATATATTCCCCCCATAGGACTGGCAAAACGAGTTAACTGGTGTAGTAAGCATTGATGAGATGGGCTGGGCCGGTGGCTCACTCCTGTAATCCCAGCACTTTGGGAGGCCGACGCAGGCGGATCACTTGAGGTCAGGAGTTCCAGACCAGCCTGGCCAACATGGTGAAATCCCGTCTCTACTAAAAATACAAAAATTAGCTGGGCATAGTGGCAAGCGCCTGTAATCCCAGCTACTTGGGAGGCTGAGGCAGGAGAACCGCTTGAATCCAGGAGGCGGAGGTTGTGGCGAGCTGAGATCGCACCGCTGCACTCCAGCCTGGGCAACAGACAGAGGCTCAGCTTAAAAAAAAAAAAGCATTGATGAGAATGTAGGGGAACAGGTCCTCTGTCTCATTACCAGCAGAAAGAAAATCAGGCTGGGCGCAGTGGCTCACGCCTGTAATCCCAGAACTTTGGGAGGCTGAGGCGGGCGGATCACCTGAGGTCAGGAGTTGGAGACCAGCCTGGTCAACATGGCGAAACCCCGTCTCTACTAAAAATACCAAATTAGCTGGGTGTGATGGCGGGCACCTGTAATCCCAGCAACTCAGGAGGCTGAAGCATAAGGAGCAGTTGAACCCGGGAGGCGGAGGCTGCAGTGAGCCAAGATCGCGCCTTTGCACTCCAGCCTGGGTGACAGAGCGATACCCTGTCATGAACACACACACACAAAGTGAAAATCAGTATGTCTACCAATGGTTCCACACCCTTGTCATGGCCTCATCGTGTGTGTGGGGTGCTTCCTTGCCCTTTAACTCTGCACAGTTAACTTGACTTGACTTGCTTTGGCCAATGGCATGTGGGTGGATGCACCAGTGTCTTTGTCTAGGCTTTCAGAAGCCTTGCATCTGCCTCTAGTCTGCTTGTGCCCCAACTGTCACCACGAGACGCTCTCCCTGGCAGCCAACCTTCTCTCAGGCTGGGCCCCAGAATGAGACGCTTGGAGCGGACCTGAGCCAGCCAGACCCGCAGCTTCAAGCAGAGTAGCCCTAGAAAAGTCTGGCTAGGCCGGGCGCAGTGGCTCACGCCTGTAATCCCAGCACTTTGGGAGGCCAAGGCAGGTGGATCACTTGAGGTCAGGAGTTCAAAACCAGCCTGGCCAACATATAGTGAAACCCTGTCTCTACTAAAAATACAAAAATTAGCCAGGCGTGGTGGTGCATGCCTGTAGTCCCAGCTACTTGGGAAGCTGAGGCAGGAGAATCACTTGAACCCGGGGGGCGGAGGTTGCAGTGAGCCGAGGTTGTGCCATTGCACTCCAGCCTGGGCGACAGAGAGAGACTCTGTCTCAAAACAAAACAAAACAAAAAATAAACAAAAAAACAGAAAAGCCTGGCTAGATCAAGAACACATGAAGTTGCTGAGTTTTTGGTATTTGTTATGTAGAAATACTTGACAGTTCCAGGAATTGTTTATTAAAATTAAAATGAATACATTCATATAACTTGATAATTCTAACTCTCCTTATTAGACATGTCTCCAAGGAAACTCGTGTAAAGATGTTCATAGCAACATTGTTTATAAGAGCAAAGAAACCAAGAATAACCCAAATGTCCAGCAAGAGGAGAGCGGACAAAGAAACGCCGAGTTCTATGGAATACTACTGCAGCTTTTAAAAGGAAGAGGACAAGCTCTTTAAATAAATCTGGATAGATTTCCAAGACATATTGTTGAGTTAAAAAAGCAAGCTGCAGAACAATATGTACAGTAGGATCCCATTTATGTTAAAAGACACTCTTATGCTTGCTCAAAACAATACTACTCATTTACTATACAATACTATGCATATACTCTATTACCACACACGCACACACATGCACACACATGCACACACACACACACAAGCAGCATGCACTCACTTTTAGACAAAGATCCAGAAGGATCAACCATAAACCAATAATCATGGTTACTTCCAGAGAAGAGATGTAGATGAGAGAGAGGTGACCAAAGAGAATTTTAGCTTTGCCTGTAAGCTTTTTTTAAGAAGCAAGGAAAGTCTATCTGTATATTATTTGTACAATTTAAAAGTAATTTTCCTTTTTTTCTTTTCTTTTCTTTTTTTTTTTTGAGATAGGGTCTTGCTCTATCACCCAGACTGGAGTGCTGTGGCGTGATCATGGCTTCACTGCAGCTTCAAACTCCTGGGCTCAAGTGATCCTCCCACCTCGGACTCTCCAGTAGCTGGGACTACAGGTGCGCGCCACCATGCCCAGCTAATTTTTGCTTTTTTTTTTCTGTAGAGATGGGGTCTTGCCATGTTGTCCATGTCGGTCTTGAACTCCTGGGCTCAAGTGATCCTCCCACCTCGGCCTCCCAAAGTGCTGGGATTACAGGTGTGAGCCGCTGCGCCCAGCCTAAAAATAATTTTGTAAAAGGAAGAAATATATATGAATATATACATCCATGCATACTATGAATATAAACATAGGGCCTTATTTTAAATGTCCTTTGTGGCAGACAGGCCTGAATTCAAATCCTGCTACTGCCACCAGCTAACTGTGTCACTAGACAAGTCCATTCTTTCACTTGGAACCTCTGTTTCCTCGTATGTAAAACGGGGATACTCATTTATATGTAATAGGGTTGTCATCAAAGTAAATTATAATGTTTGTAAAGTTCCAAGAGCAGGCTGGGCATGGTGGCTCACGCCTGTAATCCCAGCACTTTGGGAGGCTGAGGTGAGTGGATCACCTGAGGTCAGGAGTTCGAGACCAGCCTGGGCAACATGGCAAAACCCTGTCTCTACTAAAAATATAAAAATTAGCCGGGTATGGTGGCAGGCGCCTGTAATCCCAGCTACTCTGGAGGCTGAGGCAGGAGAATCACTTGAAACCCGGAGGTGGAGGTTGCAGTGAGCCGAGATCGCATCACTGTACTCCAGTCTGGGTGACAGAGTGAGACTCTGTCTCAACAACAACAACAACAGCAACAACAAAAAAGTTCCAAGAGCAGTGTCTGACAACCAGTGTATGTTCAATTAAATACGAATTCCTTTCCCTTCCACTTCCCAGTCCCTGCTACCCCTAACCTTGCTCCTAAGCCATGAGTCATGCTGTGGTGACTATTTTGTAGGTGCCTCCTTAGCACTTACATTCCCTAGGGTAGGCGGAATAATTACTCCCCAAAGATGTCCTCATCCCCAGAACCCGTGAATATGTTTGATTACATAGCAAAGAGGAAGTAAGGCAGCTGGCGGAATTAAGGTTGCTAATCAGCTGACGTTAAGATAGGGAAAGTAGGCCGGGCGCGGTGGCTCACGTCTGTAATCCCAGCACTTTGGGAGGCCGAGGCGGGCAGATCACAAGGTCAGGAGATCAAGACCATCCTGGCTAACATGGTGAAACCCCGTCTCTACTAAAAACACAAAAAATTAGCCAGACGTGGTGGCACACGCCTGTAGTCCCAGCTACTCGGGAGGCTGAGGCAGGAGAATCGCTCCCAGAACTCGGGAGGCAGAGGTTGCAGTGAGCCGAGATATGCCGCTGCACTCCAGCCTGGGTGACAGAGCAAGATTCCATCTAAAAACAGAAAAAAAAAAAAACGTTAGGGAAAGTATCCTGGAGTACACAGACATGCCCTATGCAGTAAGAATCCTTCCAAGTGGAAGAGGGAGGCCAGAAGGAAAGAATCAGAAAAACGTGGGACAATGGAAGCAGGGTTAGAAAAATGCTACACTGCTGACTTTGAAAATGGAAGGTGCTATCAGCCGAGGCAGCCTTTAGAAGCTGGAAAGGACAATTAAACAGATGTTCCCCTAGAGCCTCCAGAAGAAATGCAGTCCTGCTGCCATCTTGATTTTAGCCCAGTGAGACCCATGTTGGACTTCTGAACTACGGAACTGTTAAGATAATGAATTTGCACTAGATGGCGGGGCTCGTTGGCTCATGCCTGTAATCCCAGCACTTTGGGAGGCTGAGGTGGGCGGATCTCCTGAGGTCAGGAGTTCAAGACCAGCCTGGCCAACATGGTGAAACCCCATCTCTATTAAAAATAGAAAAATTAGCCAGGCATGGTGGTGGGTGCCTGTAATCCCAGCTACTTGGGAGGTTGAGGCAGGAGAATTGCTTGAACCCGGGAGGCAGAGGTTGCAATGAGCTGAGATTGGGCCATTTTACTCCAGCCTGGGTGAGAAGAGTGACACTCTGTCTCAAAAAAAAAAAAAAAAAAAATTGCATTGCTACGGTAGCAACAAAAAACAATGCAACTTTGTGTGTGTGTGTGTGTGTGAGAGAGAGAGAGAGAGAGAGAGACAGGGTCTCAACTCTGTCACCCAGGCTGGGGTGCAGTGGTGCCATCTCAGCTCACTGAAACCTCTGCTTCGCTGGCTCAAGCAATCCTCCCACCTCAGCCTCCCGAGTAACTAGGACCACAGACATACACACTAATACGCCCAGCTAATTTTTGCATTTTTTGTAGAGATGGGGTTTTGCCATGTTGCCCAAGCTGGTCCGAAACTCCTGGGCTCAAATATCCACCCACCTCAGCCTCCCCAAGTGCTGGGATTACAGGGGTGAGTCACCACACCCAGCCCAATGCAACCTTTGATTCCTACAAAGGCATCTCTATTTTTGGTGGCAGAACTACCTTTCTCTCCAAATAGCCCATGTGTCCTTCCTGGACATATCTCTTTGGATACACTGGGTCCTCTCAGCTTCAGACAGAGGACTCAGGCTTGGTTAATCAGAGAATTTACAATCTCTGGCCATACTGACTGGTTCAAGGATGGTCATGTGAGCAAAACTGGGCCAAAGCAGAGAATTAAGCCAAAGTTCCTAAGGGGGTTGGATATGAGCCTGATAATACTGATGGTCATATTTCCAGCATGAGGGAACAGCTTATGTGAAGCGAAGCCAGTCAGAGGGAATGAGGACTCAGAGATGCAGAGGCACATTCCCCACGACATCGTTTGGGTGCTTGGATCTAGTCCTGCCTGAAGCTCTAGGCTAGCCATGACTTTTCAGCTACATGAGCCAATACATTCAATAAATCTCCCACAATTTTTTTTTTTTTTGAGACAGAGTCTCACTCTATCACCCAGGTTGGAGTGCAGTGGCACGATCTGAGCTCACTGCAACCTCTGCCTCTGAGGTTCAAGCGATTCTCCTGCCTCAGCCTCCAGAGTAGCTGGGACTGCAGGCACGCACCACCACTCCTGGCTATTTTTTTGCATTTTTAGTAGAGACAGGGTCTCACCATGTTGGCCAGGCTGGTCTCGAACTCCTGACCTCCAGCGATCTGCCGACCTCGGCCTCCCAAATTGCTGGGATTACAGGTGTGAGCCACCATGTCCGGCCATGAACCTCCTTTTTAAAATTGAGCCAATTTGAATTGGGGTCTGTCTTTTGCAAGTGGACTAATCCTTTGAGAATCTGATGACAGCTATAAATTTTTTTTCCTTGAGAAAAACGCATGTGGACAAACCTTTATATACAATTTCAGGGAAACTTTTGACCCCTGAAGTCAGGCCCCAGCTTATGAAGTCCTGCTGTGTTCCAGGCTGTATCGCCAGCAAGGCATCAAAAAGGAGAGAAGAGACAGAGTATCTTCAGGGAGCCCAGGATGCCCAGTCCTTCTCTCCAATCCTGAAGAGGAGTTTTGATATAGGTCATAAACCACTGGATCAAGGAATGAAAGGTGGGAGTTCTCTGCGGGAGGCATAAAAAGGCTCTTTGCGATCACTGCACTCAGCCTCTTTGAGAGAATCTCTCAGCCCTACTTTTGGAATCTACTGATTCCAATCTACTTTTGGAATCTAAGAGCCTCTCTTGGATCTCTTTCCTGGATTATGATTATATTTCTCTTTCCCCTCTTTCCACACTTGGAAGAACCCAAGATCAGAGTGGCACAGTACGTGCCCAAGATACACAGCAAAGATATGAAGCGGGTTTTGAATTCTGGCCTCGTTAGCTCTTTTACACATAGAAGGTCTTTCTTTTTCTTTCTTTTCTTTTCTTTTTTCTCTCTTTCTTTCTTTCTTTTTTTTTTTTTTTGAGGTTAACAGTGGAGGTTTAATAGGTTAAAGAGAAAAGCTCTCTCTCCTGCAGAGAGGGAGGGGCTCCCAAGTGGGTCATCTGGTTCCCTGGTGAAATGAACTGGGTTTTATAGGTGAGCTTGGGGAGGTGGAGTGTGATTTACATAGAGGATGAGAGATTGGTGGGACCAGGTGTGCCATTTGCATAGCGTGCCGAGGGAATCTTTTATTATGCAGATGGGCTCTCTACCTGGCGGGCACCATGTTGCCTGCTCTTTTTTTTTTTTTTTTTGAGACGGAGTCTCGCTTTGTTGCCAGGCTGGAGTGCAGTGGCCCCACTCCACCTCCCGGGTTCAAGCGATTCCCCTGCCTCAGCCTCCCGAGTAGCTGAGACTACAGGTACGCACCACCACACCCGGCTAATTTTTTGTATTTTAGTAGAGACGGGGTTTCACCATGTTGGCCAGGATGGTCTAGATATCCTGACCTCACGATCCACCCGCCTCGGCCTCCCAAAGTGGTGGGGTTACAGGCGTGAGCCACTGCGCCCGACCTACCTGCTTCTTTACTGCACACGTGGTCGACAAAGAAAAGGAAAGCTGGAGCCTCCGTGTTGAACATGCCTGGTCCCCAGGTAGCTTTTTCCTGTTGGCACAGCTGCCTGCATTCACCCGAGCAAGCTCCTAGCTTGCTTTTTATAGAGAGTGTTTCAATGGCTTCCCTTCCCTCTTAGAATACAAAAGCAGGATCTCACTGTGGCCACCGGGCCTTATAAGATTTGTCGCTTGTCTCTATGCCCTCGTTTGGAGTCCCTCTCACCGTCATTCATTAGGCTCCTTCCAGCCATGTTGGTTTTCTGTCTGTCCCTCAAATGTGCCAAACATGCTCCTTTGTCCCTGCTCCTCCCTGTGCCTACAGCTGATGCTGGATAATCCAAGATGCAGACCACAAACATGCTCAAGAAACCAGCAAAGTGTGGGCTCGCCCAAATTATTTCTTGAAAAAAGTTTCATATTGTAAAGAAGTCGTCACGGGAAAAAACAAAATGTAGATTCCTTTTTTGGCCTATCATACTCTCATTGTCAGATTTTGGTATTAAAGTTAGGCCAGCTGGATCTTCTGGCTGGTTGCTCCTCCTCCTCCTCCTCCTTCTTTCTTCTTTTCCTTACCCCTTCCTTCCTTCCTTCCTCCCTCCCTCCTTCCCTCCTTCCCTCCCTTCCCTCCTTCCCTCCCTTCCTTCCTTCCCTCCCTTCCTTCCTTCCCTCCCTTCTTCCTCCCTTCCTTCCTTCCCTCCTTCCTCCCTTCTCTCTTCTCTCCCTTCCTTCCTTCTCTCTTCCCTCCCTTCCTTCCTTCTCTCCCTTCCCTCTTCCCTCCCTCCCTCCCTTCCTCCCTTCTCTCTTCTCTCCCTTCCTTCCTTCTCTCCCTTCCCTCTTCCCTCCCTCCCTCCCTTCCTCCCTTCTCTCTTCTCTCCCTTCCTTCCTTCTCTCCCTTCCCTCTTCCCTCCCTCCCTCCCTTCTTTCCTTCCTCTTTCCCTCCCTCCCTTCCTTCCTTCTTTCCTTCCTTCCTTCCTCCTTTCTTATTCCTTTCTTCAAGACAGAGTCTCGCTCTGTCGCCTAGGCTGGAGTGCAGTGGTGCAATCTCAGCCCGCTGCAACCTCTGCCTCCCGCAATCAAGCGATTCTTGTGCGTCATCCAGCATAGCTGGAATCACAGGCAGGCGCTACTGTGCCTGGCTAATTTTTGTATTTTGAGTAGAGACAAGGTTTTGCCATGTTGGCCAGGCTGGTCTTGAACTCCTGCCCTCAAGTGATCTTCCTACCTCCCAAAGTGCTGGATTACAGGTGTGAACCACTGTGCCTGGCCTGGAATTATTTCCTCTTTAAATGTTTAGCAACATTTAGTGCCAGTGACACTGTATGGACCCAGAATTTTCTTTGCGGTTAATCTTTTAAAAATTACTGATTTGATTTGTTTCATGGTTTTGGACTAACTGAATGCTATATTTTATCTTGAGTCATTTTTGGTAAGTTATAGCTTTCCAGGAATTTGTCCATTTCAGCTATATTTTAAAATTTGTTAGCGTAAAGTTGTTCTTAACACACAGTTTTACTCCTTTGTTATCTGGATCCCATGTAGTAAAGTTCCCTTTTAAAAATTCCTGATATTGGCTATTTGTGCTTTTTTCTTTCTCTTTTTAATCACTATCACTAGAGGTTTGACTATCTTACTAGGCTTTTCAAGTAACCAACTTTGGTGTAGTTGATTATCCTAACTCTATGTTTGTTTTCTATATGACTTTTTTCATTTTTATTATTTTTTCCATTTCCTTATTTTTTTGGATTTTTTTAGTTATTCTTTTTCTAACTCCTTGAGATGAATGTATTTAGTGCCATGAATTTCCCTTGAAGTTCTGCTTTATGCATTCACATTTAAAAATATATAGTATTTTTTTTTACCATACAGTTAAAAGTGTTTTACAGCTTCCATTAGGATTTCTTCATTGACCCAGGAGTTATTTAAAAGAACATTTTTTAATTTGTGAGAATTTTTTTTTTTTTTTTTTTTTTGATGAGGTCACACTCTATCACCCAGGCTGGAGTACAGTGGCCAGATCTCTGTTCACTGCAACCTCTGCCTCCCCGGACTCAAGTGATCCTCCCACCTCAACCTTCTGAGTAGCTGGGACTACAGGCATGTGCCACCAGGCCTGGCTACTTCTGAATTTTTTTTTGTAGACACAGGGTCTCCCCATGTTGCCCAGGTTGATCTAAAGGTCCTGAGTTCAAGTGACCCTCCCGCCTCAGCCTTCCAAAGTGCTGGAATTACAGGCGTGAACCACCACACCCAGGACATGAGATTTTTATTTATTATTATTATTAATTTTTTTTTTTTTGAGACGGAGTTTGGCTCTTGTTGCCCAAGCTGGAGTGCAATGGCACAATCTCGGCTCACCGCAACCTCTGCCTCCTGGGTTCAAGCGATTCTCCTGCCTCAGCCTCCTGAGTATCTGGGATTGCAGGCATGCGCCACCACGCCCGGCGAATTTTGTATTTTTAATAGAGATGGGGTTTCTCCATGTTGGTCAGGCTGGTCTCGAACTCCTGACCTCAGGTCATCTGCCCGCCTCTGCCTCCCAAAGTGCTGGGATTACAGGCATGAACCACCACACCCAGGATATGAGAATTTTTAAAGTTATCTTTTTTTTTTTTTTGAGACAGAGTCTCGCTCTGTCATCCAGGCTGGAGTGCAATGGCAATCTCAGCTCACTGCAACTTCCACCTCCCCAGCTTAAGCAATTCTCCTGCCTCAGCCTCCAGGCAGGAGATTACAGGCGCCTGCCACTAAGCCCGGCTAATTTTTAGTATTTTTAGTAGAAATGGGGTTTTGCCATGTTGGTCAGGCTGGTCTTAAATTCCTGACCTCAGATGATCCATCTGTCTTGGCCTCACAAAGTGCTGGGATTACAGATGTGAGCCACCGTGCCCAACCTAAAGTTATCATTTTTTTTTTTTTTTTTTTTTTTTTTTTAGAGACAGACTTTTGCTGTGTCGCCCAGGCTAGAGTGCAGTGGTGCGATCTCTGCTCACTGCAAGCTCTGCCTCCCGGCTTCACACCATTCTCCTGCCTCAGCCTCCGGAGTAGCTGGGACTACAGGCGCCCGCCACCACATTCGCCAGGATGGTCTCGATCTCCTGACCTCGTGATCCACCCACCTCAGCATCCACCCACCTCGGCCTCCCAAAGTGCTGGGATTATAGGCATGAGCCATCGCGCCCGGCCAAGTTATCTTTTTATTATTAACTTATAACAACCTACCTATGGTAATGACCATATTTATTCTGTATGATGTCAGGTCAAACATTTGAAATGTGTTACTGCGTGTATATCTCATTTTATTGCTCCTTGCTTTATTGTACTTTGCAGATTTTTTTTCCTACAAATTGAAGTTCTGCTGTGTTGAGTCTGTCTATCAGCACCATTTTAACAACAGCGTGTGCTCCCTTAATGTCTCTGTGTCACATTTTGGTAATTCTCCCAATATTTCAAATTTTTCATTATCATTCTGTTATGGTGATCTGTGATCAATGATTTTTTTTTGAGATGCAGTCTCACTCTGTCGCCTAGGCTGGAGTACCGCGGTGCGATCTTGGCTCACTGCTGCTCCGCCTCCCGGGTCCAAGCGATTCTCCCGCCTCAGCCTCTTGAGTAGCTGGGATTACAGGCGTGCACCACCATGCTCAGCTAATTTTTGTATTTTTAGTAGAGACGGGGTTTCACCATGTTGGTCAGACTGGTCTCGACCTCCTGACCTCGTGATCTGCCTGCCTTGGCCTCCCAAAGTGCTGGGATTACAGGCGTGAGCCACTGTGCCCGGGTGATCAGTGATCTTTGGTGTTGCTATTGTAATTGTTTTGGGATGCCATGAACCACATCCATATCAGATGGTGAACTTCATCCATAAATGGTGTGTGTGTTGTGGCTTTTATACCAACTGGCCTTTCCCTTGTCTTTCTCCCTCTCCCTGGGCCTCCTCATTTCCTGAGACACAACAGTATTAAAATTAGGCCAATTGATAACTCTACAGTGGACTCTAAGCATTTAAGTGAAAGGAAGAGTCACATGTCTTTCACTTTAAATCAAAAGCTAAAAATGATTAAGTTCAGTAAGGAAGGCACGTTAGAAGCTTAGACAGGCCAAAGGCAAGGCCTCTTGCCTTTAGCCAAGGTGGAAATGCAAAGGAAAAGTTCTTGAAGGACATGAAAAGTGTGATTCCAGTGAATGGCTGAATCATAAGAAAGCCAAACAGCCTTACTGCTGATATGAAGAAAGTTTTCGTGGTCTGGATAGAAGATCAAACCAGCCACAGTTTTCCCCTAAGCCAAAGCCTAATCCAGAGCAAGGCCTTAACTCTCTTCAATTCTACAAAGGCTAAGAGAGGTAAGGAAGCCACAGAAGAAAAGTTGGAAGCTAGCAAAGGTTGGTTCATGAGGTTTAAGGAAAGAGGCTATCTCTGTAATATAGAAGTGCAAGGTGAGGCCAGGCGCGGTGGCTCGTGCCTGTAATCCTAGGACTTTGGGAGGCCAAGGTGGGTCGATCACGAGGTCACGAGTTTGAGACCAGCCTGGCCAACATGGTGAAACACTGTCTCTACTAAGAATACAAAAATTGGCCGGGCGTGGTGGCATGCACCTGTAATCCCAGCTACTTGGGAGGCTGAGGCAGGAGAATTACTTGAACCCAGGAGGCGGAGATTGCAGTGAACTGAGATCACACCACTGCACTCCAGCCTGGGTGACGGAGTGAGACTCTGTCTCGGAAAAAAAAAAGAATAAAAGAAAAAGAAGTGCAAGGTGAAGCACCAAGTGCTGATGGAGAAGCTGCAACAAGTTATCCAGAAAGCCTGGCTAAGATAATTGATGAAGGCAGCTATACTAAACAACAGATTTTCAATGTAAATGAAACAGCCTACAGCCTTCTATGAAAAGAACATGCCATCTAGGGCTTTTATAGCTAGAGAGGAAAATTCAATATTTGGCTTCAAAGTTCCAAAGGACAGGTTGACTCTCGTTTTAGGGGTTCATGCAGCTGATGACTTTAATCGAAGCCAGTGCTCATTGGCCATTCTGAATATTCTAAGGCCCTTAAGAATTTTGCAGAATCTACTAGGCCTGTGCTCAAGGAATAGAACAACAAAGCCTGAATACAACACATCTGTTTACTTCATGCTTTACTGAATATTTTAAGCCCATTGTTGAGATCTGCTCAGAAAAAAATATTATTTCTTTCCAAATATTACTGCTCATTAATAATATATCTGGTCAGCCAAGAGCTCTGATGGAGAGATACAAGAAGATTAGTGTCGGCTGGGCGTGGTGGCTCACACCTGCAATCCCAGCACTTTGGGAGGCCGAGGTGGGCGGATCACGAGGTCAGGAGTTCAAGACCAGCCTGGCCAACATGGTGAAACCATCTCTACCAAAGATACAACAAATTAGCTGGGCATGGTGGCATGCACCTGTAATCCCAGCTACTCAGGAGGCTGAGGCAGGAGAATTGCTTGAGCCTGGGAGGTGGAGGTTGCAGTGAGCCGAGATCCTGCCATTGCACTCCAGCCTGGGTGACAGGGTGAGACTCCATCTCAAAAAAAAAAAAAAAAAAAAGAAAAGAAAATTAGTGTAATTTTCATGCCTGCTAACACAACATCCATTTTATAGCCCGTGGATCAATGAGTAATTTTAATTTTCAGGTCTTATTATTTCAGCAATACACTTCATAAGGGCATGGCTGCCATAGATAGTGATTCCTCTGATGGATCTGGTCAAAGTCCATTGGAAACCTTCTGGAAGGGATTCACCATTCTAGATGCCATTAAGAACATTTGTGATTCATGGGAGGAGGTCCAAAATCAACGTTAACAGGAGTTTGGAAGAAGTTGATTCCAGCTGTCATGATGACTTTGACAGAAGTTCAAGACCTCAGTGGAAGAAGTCACAGCAGATGTGGTGGAAATAGCAAGGGAACTGGAATTTGAAGTAGAGCCTGAAGATTCTACTACTGAATTGACTGAATTGTGGCAATCTCATAATAAAATTTGAATACATGGGGAGTTGCTCCTTATGGACGAGGAAAGAAAGTGGTTTCTTTTTTTTTTTCTCTGAGATGGAGTCTTGCTCTGTCACCCAGGCTGGAGTGCAGTGGTGTGATCTTGGCTCACTGCAACTTCTGCCTCCCGGGTTCAAGCGATTCTCTTGCCTCAGCCTCCTGACTAGCTGGGATTACAGGCGCACACCACCCTGCTAATTTTTGTATTTTTAGTAGAGAAGGGGTTTCACCAGGTTGGTCAGGCAGGTGTCGAGCTCCTGACCTCGTGATCTGCCTGCCTCGGCCTCCCAAAGTGCTGGGGTTACAGACATGAGCCACTGTGCCGGCCAAGAAAGTGGTTTCTTGAGATGGAGTCTACTCCTGGTAAAGATGCTGTGAACATTGTTGAAATGACAAACAAAAGATTTAGAATATTACATAAACTTAGTTGATAAAGCAATGGCATGGTTTGAGAGGACTGACTCCAATTTTAAAACAAATTCTACTGTGGGTAAAATGCTATCAAACAGCATGCATACGTATCTATGTATGTATAGAACAATTGGAACATGTCAACATCATTCTTGAAATATATTTTCACTGGCTGGGCATGGTGACTCATGCCTGTAATTCTAGGATTTTGGGAGGCCGAGGCTGGTGCATCGCTTGAGCTCAGGAGTTGAAGACCAGCCTGGCCAACATGGTGAAAACCTGTCTCTACTAAAAATACAAAAATTAGCCGGGTGTGGTGGCGCGTGCCTGTAGTCCCAGCTACTCAGGAGGCTGAGGCAGGAGAACTGCTTGAACCCGGGAGGCAGAGGTTGCAGTGAGCTGGGATCATGCCATTGCACTTCAGCCTGGGTGACAGAGTAAGACTTCATCTCTCTCTCTCTCTATATATATATATTATAGATTATATATATTATCTATAATATATTATAGATATATAATATAATATTATATATTATAGATATATATTATATATTATATATAATATATATTATATTATGTATAATATAATATATATTATATATAATATATATTATATATGTTATATATAATATAATATATATTATATTATATATTATATATAATATAATATATATTATATATATAATATGTATTTTACTGTATATTAAATATATAATATATATTATATATATATTTTACTGGATATTAAATTGACAGTTGTTATTTTCTATCAGCACATTGATCTTATTCTAGATTCCATTGTTACTGATGTAACAATGTCAGTTGTTATACAAATTATTTATTTTTTTAAAAGCCAGTCCAATTTAGCAGTAAGGGGTTGTATAACAACTCGCAGTGAATTTCTTTTTTAAGAAAGTTCTCACTCTATTGCCAAGGCTAGGATGCAGTGGTGCAGTCATGGCTCACTGCAGCCGCGACCTCTTGGGCTCAAATGATTCTCCTGCCTCAGCCTCCTAAGTGAGTAGCTGGGACTACAGGCTGTGCCACCATGCCTGGCTAAGTTTTTTAAAAAATTTTTGTAGAGACAGTCTTGCTATGTTGCCTAGGCTGGTCTCAAACTCCTGGCCTTAAGCAATCCTGCCCAGAGGCTTCCCCGAGTGCTGGGATAACTGATGTGAGGCACCACACCTGGCCCTCCAACTATTGATCTTTTAAAGGACATCTGTCTTTTTTCTCTAGCTGCTGATGAGATCTCTTTGCCTTTAGTGTTCTGCAAACATACTGCCGCGGGTGCGACTGCTGGGGCCGGTGTCACAGTCATTAAAGGAATTTACCGAGACAGTCATAGCTAAAGAAAGGCAGATTTATTGGAGAAAGTATGAAGATACATTGCAAGGTTGCAATGGGCTGCACAGCAGAGAAGCGGCTGTTTGCAAAGAGGCAGGGGCTAGAGGGATGAGTTTATGCTGCTGAGGTTACGTGCGGAGTGAGGTATTTGGGAGCAGGATGTTGTGCCAGCCTGTTGTCTGTGATTAGTCATCTCTCAGAACAATTGTTTTCCCCAACCTGGGACCCCTTTCTTTTTGCTTGCTTATTTTGTCAGGACTCCATGCATATTAATACAATGATGTTTCTAAGTGTAGATTTCTTTATACTTATGATTCATTAGTCTTCTTGAATCTTTGAATTAGATTCTCTCCTCAATTTTGGAAAATTTGAAAAATCCGCCATTATTTTCTTAAATATTCTTTCTGCCATATTCTCTTTATCCCCTCTTTTGGGACTCAGAATATAGATAAGACTCTCTGTCTTATGTATACTCCATGCCACTTAACCTCTTTTACATGTTTCCTGCTTTGTCTCTTATGGTGAATTGTGGATAACTTCTATTGATCTATGTTCCAATTCACTATGTCTCTACTCAGCTGTTGCTTTTACTTTTAATCCTCTTTTAGAGTTTTTGTCATTTTCAAAGTACCTAGATAATTTTTTATAGTTTCTCGGTCCCTTGCCATTGCAAAACAATGGCAATCTTATATTTTATATGAACAAACCACACTGTTTTATGTCCCTCTGATAGTTCTAAAATCACAAGGATTAGTGGGTCTGTTTACAGTGTCTCTTATTTCTGCTAGTTCTTGCTCCTGGTACTTTGTGTTCTTGGTTATACCTGCGTGCTGCTCACGTTCCTTGGGAAAAAAAATATGTTTACAGGAATAATTTGAGGCCTTCAATGAAGATTATTTTCACCAGAGAGAATTATCTGTGTGTTGTCATCAAGAGTTTAAAAATACTTCCACTTGGGGACATTAAGTCCACAACTTGAGGTCTTTCGGACCACCCATGGAATAGGCTGCCAAGTAACAAACCAGGGCCAATTTACTTCTAGTTCCCCCTTACCCTGAGGGCATAGCCGTTGCTTTCTCAGCTCAATGTGGACTCCCCACCTTGCTTGGGCCCTAGCTTTTTTTTGTATTCCTTCCATCTAAGAAGCCATCCAAATAAAAGTTTAAATTTGCCAGGGTTATAAAATTCCCTTAGGGTAGAAGTACTCTGATTACTTCTCTGAGTCCCCAATTTTCCATCAGTTACAGCCTGATAAATCCTGTGAGCCTTCGGTGGTTTTTTTTTTAAGTTACAGAAATTCTTTTAGAGACAGGGTCTTGCTATATTACCCATGCTGGAATGCAGTGGCTATTCACGAGCATATTCATTGTGCACTACAGCCTCGAACTCCTGGCCTCAAGGGGTCCTCCTGCCTCAGCCTCCTAGGTAGCTGGGACTACAAGTACAGGCCACTGTGCCAGGCCAATGCCTTCAAGATTTAAAAAAACGCATCCAGCATTTTTAGTTGCTTTTAGTGGGAATGTTGGTCTGAATAACCTAGCCTGCCATTATCAGCAACCTCAATTACTCTGTCCTCTCATCTTTGCTTAATTTCTCTTCTTAGCATTTAACACTACTTGACATTATATATTTATTTGTCCACCAACTAGGCTGAAAGCTGCATGGGTGCATGTACTTTGTTTGCTGCTGTCGTCTCCCTGGCACCCACAATAATGCCTGGAAAATAGTGAATACTCAATAGTTGTTGAATGAATGAATGAAAAAAGAATGATTTTGCTTACTGCTTTGTGCCATGGCTACTGTGGGCCAAAGAAAGAGGACTGGGGGATTCAGTGTCAAGATCCTTCAAATCACAATTCCAAATCAAGGTCACAACTTAACCAAACTGGCAGAAGGAACCTCAAGCGTTCTTGGCTTTCAGTACTTCCCAGGTTTAGGTACTGAGCTGAGTGGCAGGTCTCAGCTACCGACGGGTTTGTGGGTTCCCGTCACTCTCTCTGGGTCTTTGCTCGGTTCGCCCATCTTTGCTTTTGTCTGTTGTCGTCACCCCTTACCAAGTCTCAGACAGCTCTGACCCTCTCATTTCCTTTCTTTGCCCTTTCTCTCTATTCATCTCTGTGACTCAGTCTCTGTGTCCTTATCTTTCTGTAGTGGGTCTTGATCATGTTCTTCCCATCACTCTCCTCCCCCGTAAGATACAATTCTAATGGTTTCTGACTTTGCCCGCACCCCTAATCTCTAGCTGCAGGATGTCTGACAAGCCATCTTCCATCTACCCCCCCGTCTTGCCTCATGACTTTTCTCTATCACCCCCTTTTTATGTTACCATCCCTTCTGTCTGACGTCACGCTCTCTGCCTTTATATCTTCACTGCTCTCTGTCTCATTGAATGAACTCTGTTATGTTCATCCTGGTAGTGTCACCACAACTGCCCTCCACTCAGAGTCTGTGCATTCTGTTGCCATTCCTCCTGGCTCTGTCTCCTCTCACTCTGAATCCTCCATCTCTGTCCCTTGCTTGGCTTCTGTCTCCTCTATTTCTGTTGGAGCCTCTTTCTCTGAGTTCTACCTTCTATCTCTGTCTCTGTCCCCTCAGCTTCTGTTCCACTTCTCTCTTTGCTATTCTCTTTTCTTTTCTTTCTTTTTGACAGAGTCTCACTCTGTTGCCCAGACGAGGCTGGAGTGCAGTGGTGCGAACACCATGCACTGCAGCCTCCAACTCTCAGGCTGTAGTGATCCTCCCACCTCAGCCTCCCAGGTAGCTAGGACCACAGATGTGTGTCACTATCACCACGCCTGGCTAATTTTAAACATTTTTGTAGGGACACGGTCTCCTTTTGTTGCCCAGGTTGGAGGGTAGTGGCATCAACATAGCTCACTGCAGCCTTCACCTCCCTGGCTCAAGTGATCCTCCTGCCTCAGCCTCCCAAATGGCTGAGACCACAGGCGCACAACACCATGCCCAGTGAACTTTTATATGTTTTTTTGTAGAGACAGGCTTTTGCCACGTTGGCCGGGCTGGTCTTGAACTCCTGACCTCAAGTGATCTGCCCACCTCTGCCTCCCAAAGTGCTGGGATTACATTCATGAGCCACCGTGCCCGGCCTGTCTTTGCTATTTGCCACCAGCTCTTTGTGCCCTCTGTGCACGCTTAATCTAGTATTGCTTCCTGAATCTCTGATATTGACACCATTATCTCTGCCCCATCCATCTGAGTTTGTTCTCTTTGCCTCACTCGCTGTTGCCTCAGATTTTGTCTCTGGCACCATCTCCATTTTTGTCACTTGTCCCTGTATCACTTCTGTTATCTCTGCCATGTGTCTAGCACAGTCCACTATATCTTTATAGCCTTTGGGTCTCTGTCTTCTCTGTCTCTATGGCTGTCACCTTCTCTGTGTCGGCCACATCCCCTTATCTCTTTCTCCCCTATCACTGTCCCCTAGTCTCTGTCCCTTCTGTCACAGTCCTCCCTGTTTCTATTACTGTCCCCTTGGTCTCTCTCCCATCTTCCTCCTTCCTCTTCTTCCCCTCTCCTTCTCCTTCTCCTTCCCCTTCTCCCTCTCCTCTCCCTCTCCTTCTTCTCTCTTTCTCTCACTTACTCTTTCTTTTTCGTTGTTGTTGTTGTTGCTTTGTGTTTTTTTGACGTAGTCTCACCCTGTCGCCCAGGCTGGAGTGCAGTGACACAATCTTGGTAAACTGCAACCTTTGCCTCCCGGGTTCAAGCGATTCTCCTGCCTCAGCCTCTCCAGTAGCTGGAACTCTCCAGTAGCAGGCACTACAGGCGCCGCCACCAGACCCGCCTAATTTTTGTATTTTTAGTAGAGATGGGGTTTCCCCGTGTTGGCCAGGATGGTCCTGAACTTCCGGCATCAAGTGATCCTCCTGCCTTGACGTCCCAAAGTGTTGGGTTTACAGTTGTGAGCCACCACGCCTGGTCCTCTTTCCCGTCTTTCTTAGACCTCTTGACCTCTCTCCTGGACCGTGGGGTCTTTGTCTTCGTCCCCTCTCTAGTTCGCTCCCATCAGATTCACTGTCTTCTCTCTCTGGTCCTCTCCCCTTTGCCTCGGACTGTATCCTCTTCGTCGCTGTTTATCCCACTGCTGCACTGTCCTCGCTGCTGTCTTCTCCCAGTCCTGTCGCCATCCCCATCCCCATCCCCTGCCTCAGTCCCCTGTGCCGTCGGCCGCTCCACCTGTGACCGTGGAGTCTTTTTCTGACCCCTGCGTCTCTGTCACATCGTCTCTTGTCGCTCCTGGTCGGAGGCCCTGCCTCCCTCGCCTCAGGGCCCTTCCCGGTCTCCTTCTCTTCCTGTCATCCCTGGCTCCTTCCCAGCGTCTTTCCTTCCTTCTCCGAATCGTCCTCTGCTCCTCTGGGTTTGCGCCTGCTGGGAGCTCTGCCCCGGGAGCTGTTTCCTCCGCTCAGTCTCTGGGTGTTTCCTAGGGGGTCACATGCTCTTCTAGGCCTGTCCTGGGGCAGAGGGGCCACCCTGAGGTCCATCAGTCAGTCTGACCATCTCCTTCGAACCTCGAGCCTCTCGCCTCGCCTCGCCGGACGCCCTTTCCCACCCTTTATCTTTCCCTTCAGGATAAAAAATAAAAAGGGTCGGAAGCATCAGCGCATAGGGCCCAATCGCCACTCCGGAACAGGTGCGCGCGGCGGGCCCGCGGGCTGGCGGGAGCTCACACGAACTCACGCGCGAGCTCGCAGGCCGCGGCGGCCGGCTGGCCACTAGTGACGTCGCAGGGGCTTGTCCCTGCCTTACTGGCTGCCTTCGACCAGCGCGCGCTTGCTGGAGTAGACGGCCGCGCCTTGCCAAGCGCCAGGGGGCGCTCAGCGCTAGAGCTCACTGACCCTGGGAGCCCTATGGAGAGACTCGTGTCATCGTGGCAACCCTGTCCTACCTGATTGGATACCTGCTGCAGTTCGTTGGATCCATTACTCTGATCGGATGCCTGGTGGGTCAAGGCTTGTACATAACTGGATGCCTGGAAATGTGGATCTACCCTACCTTTGGCATGTCTCTCTCTTAGCGGGATTTCTTCCGCAAGCACTGGGGTTGTGGACATGGAAGGTGACTGGCGTCTGCGTGGTGGAGTGAGGGGTGTTGCACACGGTGCAGGTACCCGGCCCGAGTTAGAGATCCCTATTGGCTGCTCTCTCTCAGATACAGGTCACTTTCCTCCTGCCAAGGTCCGCCATGGAACGCAGGGCCCTCGCTGGCCCTGGGGACTGGGTGATGTCAGGGGTGAGCCTGTCGTGATTGCCTCTATCGCTGTGCCTAAGACCAAAGGAAAGAAAGGAGAGCCCGGACAGCTGGATCCGCCGTGGTTCAGGGTACACGTTATAGGCCAACGTGGTCAACAATGATTTAAAAAAAAGTTTTTTATTGTTCCCTATATCATAACAACAAAATATAAAGGGAGGAAGACTTCAGAGGAAGAAATTGCGTCTTCCTAGCCGTTTTTAAATTACTTCAAAAAAAAATTTTTTTTTGGACGAAGTCTTGCTTTGTCACCCAGGCTGGAGTGCAGTGGTGTGATCTTGGCTCACTGCAATCTCCGCCTCCTGGGTTCCAACGGGTCTCCTGTCTCATTCTGCCAGGTGGTTGGGATTACAGGCACACGCCACCGCGCCTGGCTAATTTTTGTATTTTTAGTGGAGACGGAGTTTCACCATGTTGCGGAGGCTGGTCTCAAACTTCTGACCTCAAGAGATCCTCGCCTCTTGGCCTCCCAAAAAGCTGGGATTATAGGGGTGAGGCACCTTGCCTGGCCGCCTCTCCGGTATTTCTTAGACCCCTTCATCTCTGTCCTGGCCCCTGGGATCTTTGTCTTTGTCACCTCTCTAGTTCGCTCCCATCTGATTCACTGTCTTCTCTCTCTGGTCCTGTCCCGTTTGCCTACCAATGTATCCTCTTTATTGCTGTTGATCCCACTTCTGCACTGTCCTCGCTGCTGCCTTCTGCCTGTCCTGTCGCCGTCCCCATCCTCTTTCTCAGTCCCCTGTGCCGTCGGGCGCTCCACCTGTGACCGTGGAGTCTTTTTCTGTCCCCTCGGTGCCTGTCACAACCCCTCTTGTCGCTCCTCCCCTGCCTCCCTCGCCTCAGGGCCCTTCCCCGTCTCCTTCTCTTCCTGTCATCCCTGGCTCCTTCCCAGCGTCTTTTCTTCCTTTTCCGAATCGTCGTCTGCTCCTCTGGGTTTGCGCCTGTTGGGGACTCTGCCCCTGGGAGAGAGAAATGCGAAACGTATTTCTGGGAGCTGGGAGCTGTTTCCTCCATTCAGTCTCTGGATGTTTTCTAGGTGACCACAGCCTCTTATAGGCCTGTCCTGGGGCAGAGCGGCCACCTTGAGGTCCATCAGTCAGTCTGATCATCTCTGTAGAACCTCGAACCTGTCGCCTCGCCTCGCCTGACGCCCTTTCCTGCCCTTTATCTCTCCCTTCGGAATTAAAAAAAAAAAAAAAAAAAAAAGACAGTCGGAAGCAGCAGCGCATGCGCCCCAATCACCACTCTGAAACAGGTGCGCGCGGTGGCCTGCGGGCTCGCGGGAGCTCACGCGAACTCACGCGCGAGCTCACAAGCTGTGGCGGCCGGCTAGGCGACTAGTGACGTCACCGAGGCTTGTCCCTGCCTTATTGGCTGCCTTCGACCAGCGCGCGTTTGCTGGAGTAGTCGGCCACGCCTTGCCAATCGCCAGGGGGCGCTCAGCGCTAGAGCTCCGCGACCCTGCGACCCCTATAGAGAGACTCGTGTCATCATGGCAACCCTGCCCTACCTAATTGGATACCTGCTCCAGTTCGTTGGATCCATTACTCTGATTGGATGCCTGGCGAGTCAAGGCTTGTATATAATTGGATGCCGGAAATTTGGATCTTTTCTGCGTTTCGCATCTCTCTTAGCCGGATTTCTTCCGCAAGCACTGGGGATGTGGAGATTGAAAGTAACTTGAGTCTCCGTGGGGGAGTGATGGGTGTTGGGCACGGTATGGGAACCTGGCCCGAGTCTGCGGACCCGATTGGCTGCTGTCTCTCAGATACAGGTCCCTTTCCTCCCGCCAAGGGGGGCCATGGAACGTAGGGCCCTCTCTGTCCCTGGGGACTGGGTGATGTCAGGGGTGATTGGCTACATCGCTCCCCAGAAGGTCAAATGGAAAAATTGAGAGCACTTTCCCACCAGCTTCGGTGGCTCCGTCAGGTTGTCCTGGCACACAAGCTGGCGATACTATGTGTTTGAAGCTAACCTGGGCAAAATTGAAAAAAAATTGTTTTTTCATTGTTCCGTCATAAAGGGAGGTCTCGACAGGAAGAAATTGCATTTCCAATAGAATTGTTTTTAAATTACTGCAATATATCTTTTGAGATGGAGTCTTGCTCTATTGCCTAGGGTGGAGTGCAGTCTTATGATCTCGTCTCACTGTAACCTCTGCCTCTTGGGTTGAAGAGAGTCTCCTCTCTCACCCTGAGGCTACAGGCGCACACTACCACACTTGGCTAATTTTTGAATTTTGGCTTCTTTTTGAGATGGAGTCTTGCTCCGTCGCTGAGGCTCAAGGGCAGTGGTGCGATCTTGGCTGACGGCAACCTCTGCCTTCCGGGTTCAAGTGATTCATCTGCCTCAGCCTCCCGAGTAGCTGGGACTACAGGCACGTGCCACCACGCCTAGCTAATTCTTTGTATTTTTAGTAGAGAAAGGGTTTCACTGTGTTAGGATGGTCTCTATCTCCTGACCTTGTGATCTGCCCACCTCGGCCTCCCAAAGTGGTGGGATTACAGGTGTGAGCCACCGCTACCCGGCCTTTTAAAAATTTTATTTATTTATTTATTTATTTTTATTTTGAGGCGGAGTCTTACTCTGTTGCCCAGGCTGGAGTGCAGTGGTGCAATTTTGGCTCACTGCAACCCCCGCCTCCCGGGTTCAAGCAATTCCTTTGCCTCAGCGACCCAAGTAGCTGGGATTACAGGCGCGTGCCACCATGTCTGGCAATTTTGTGTATTTTTAATAGAGACGAGGTTTCCCCATTTTGGCCAGGCTGGTCTTCAACTCCCGACCTCAGGTGATCCGCCCGCCTCCGCTTTCCAGACTGCTGGGCTTACAGGCGTGAACCACTGCGCCAGCCTCTTTGTCCCTTCTATACTGCATACCCCAAGTTGCAAACTGTTATTAGAGTGAATACCTAGGGGCAACTTGGATCCTTATAATGGACACCTGATATTTTTGCCTGAGTGACATCTGTTATCTCTGATTTTCTTCTTCATTAATAATTTTTTTGGAGCAGTCTTAGGTTTACAGGAAAAAATCGAATGAAAAGTACCAAGAGTTTCTACATCCCCCTTCATCCCTTCATTGCCCCTCATCTTCCCTGTTAACATCTTGTGTTACTGTGCTACGTTTGTTACAATTAATAAGCCAGTGTTGATACATTATTATTAGCTGAAATCTGTAGTTTACATTAAGGTCCACTCCTTGTGTGATACCTTGTACAGTCTATTTTTTTTTTTAATAAAGCATTTTTTTGTTTGTTTTTTTTGAGATGGAGTCTTGCTCTGTCACCCAGGCTGGAGTGCAGTGGCGCGATCTCGGCTCACTGCAAGCTCCACCTCCTGGGTTCACACCATTCTCCCGCCTCAGCCTCCTGAGTAGCTGGGACTACAGGAGCCTGCAATCACGCCTGGCTAATTGTTTGTATTTTTAGTAGAGACGGGGTTTCACCGTGTTATCCAGGATGGTCTCGATCTCCTGACCTCGTGATCTGCCCACCTTGGCCTCCCAAAGTGCTGGGATTACAGGCGTGAGCCACCGCGCCAGGCCATTTTTTTTTTTTTTTTCAGTTTTAAAATCACAGCAAAATTGAGAGGAAAGTCCATAGTTTACATTCAGTTTCTCTCTTAGTGTTTTATTGTCTATGGGTTTGAACAAATTTATAATGACATGTGTCCACCATTATAGTATTATGCAGAGTAGTTTCACTGTCCTAAAACTCGTCTGGGCTCTGCTGATTCATCCTTCCCTCCTCCCAAACCCCTAAAAACCAATGATTTTTTTTAACTGTCTCTATAGTGTTTCCTTTTCCAGAATGTGGTATAGTTGGAATCATACCATATGTAGCCGTTTCGTATTGGCTTCTTTCACTTAACAATATGCATTTTAGGTTCCTCCATATCTTTTCATGGCTTATTATAACTGATTAATATTCCATTGTATGGATGTACTGCAGTTTGTTCATCTACTGAAGGACATCTTGGTTGCTTCCAAGTTTTGGCAATTATGTACAGAGCCGCTATGAATATTTGTCTTCAGGTTTTTGTGTGGATGTAAGTTTTGAGCTCATTTGAGTAAATACCAAGGAACATGAGTGCTGCAATATATGGTAAGAGTGTTTAGTTTTGTAAGGAAGTGCCAAATTGTCTTCTAAAGTGGCTGCACCATTTTGCATTACTGCCAGAGATGAATAAGAGTTCCTGACGTTCCTCATCCTCATCAGCACTTGGTGTTATTCATGTTTTGGATTTTCACCATTCTAATAGGTGGTTGTCGTATGTCATCGTTGCTGTAATTTGCAATTTCCTAATGCCATTTGATGTTGAGCCCCCTTTTTTTTTGGAGACGGAGTCTTGCTCTGTCGCCGAGGCTGAAGTGCAATGGCATGATCTCGGCTCACTGCAACTTCTGCCTCCCGGGTTCAAGTGATTCTCCTGTCTCAGCCTCCCAAGTAGCTGGGATTACAGGCATGCGCCACCACGCCTGGCTAATTTTGTATTTTTAGTAGACATGGGGTTTCTCCATGTTGATCAGGCTGGTCTCGAATGCCTGACCTCAGGTGATCTGCCCACCTTGGCCTCCCAAAGTGCTGGGATTACAGGTGTGAGCCACCACGCCCGGCCCAAGTACCTTTTATTTATTTGTTTGTTTGTTTATTTATTTATTTTAAGAAACAGGGTCTCTGTTGCCCAGGCTGGAGTACAGCAGTGCAATCATAGCTCACTGCCGCCTCCAACTCTTAGATCCTCCTTCTCAGCCTCCCCAGTAGCTGGGACTACAGTTGTGTGCTGTCACACCTGGCTATTTTTTTATTTCTATTTTTATTATTTTATTTATTTATTTATTTATTTAGAAACAGGGTCTCGCTCTGTCATCCAGGCTGGAATGCAGTGGCACTGGAATCTCTGCTGACTGCAACCTCTGCCTCCTAGACTCAAGTGATCCTCCGACCTCACCCTTCCAAGTAGCTGAGACCACAGGTGTGCACCACCACACCTGGCTAGTTTTTTGTATTTTTCGTAGAGATGGGGTTTCACCACGTTGCCTGGCTGGTCTTGACCTCCTGAGCTCAAGGGAATTACCAGCTGTGGCCTCCCAAAGTGCTGGGATTGCAGGTGTGAGCCACCACATCTGACCTTTTTATTTTTATTTTTTGTAGAGATGGCGTCTCAGTGTGTTGCCTAGGTTGGTCTGAAACTCTTGGCCTCAAATGATCCTCCTGCCCCAGCCTCCCAAAGTGTTGGGATTATAAGCGGGAGCCACCACACCTGGCCAACTATCTTTTTATTTACTTATTTGCCATCTGCATATCTTCTTTGTTGAAGTGTCTGTTCAGATCTGTTCCCTATTTTTAAATTGGGTTGTTTGTTTTCCTATTGTTGAGTTTTAGTTCTTTGTATACCAGCTTTCTTTTTTCTTTTTCTTTCTTTCTTTTTTTTTTTTTTTCAGACAAAGTCTTGCTCTGTTGCCCAGGCTGGAGTGCAATGGCGCAATCTCGGCTCACTGCCACCTCCGCCTCCCAGGTTCAAGTGATTCTCTTGCTTCAGACTCCCGAGTAGCTGGGATTACAGGCGCCCACCACCATGACTGGCTAATTTTTGTATTTTTAGTAGAGACAGCATTTTGCCACGTTGGCCAGGCTGGTCTCAAACTCCTGACCTCAGGTGATCCGCCCACCTCGGCCTCTCAAAATGCTGGGATTACAGATGTGAGCCACCACACCTGGCCTGGATACCAGCTTTTTGTCTGAAAGGTGTTTTGAAAAGATTTTCTCACAATCTATAGCTTCTCTTTTTGTTCTCTTAAACATCTGATTTTCCTATCACTCCTCCCCATGCAAAATATACATTTTTTAACTGGATCTTGCCAGGGATTTCAGAGTGAGAACGAGAGTCAGACCTGGCCAATCTGAGTGCTTCATGACCTTGGTTATGATGTGCAGTAGTTTGGATGTATGTCCCATCCAATTTTTTTTTTTTTTTTTTTGAGACAGAGTTTTGCTTTGTCACCCAGGCTGGAGTGCAGTTGCACAATCTTGGCTCAGTGCAACCTCCACCTCCTGGGTTCAAGTGACCCTTCTGCCTCCGCCTCCTGAGTAGCTGGGATTACAGGCACATGCCATGCCCGGCTAATTTTTGTATTTTTAGGAGAGACGGGGTTTTCCCGTGTTGGCCAGGCTGCCTTCTAAATTTCATTGTTGAAATTTGATCCCCAATGTTGGAGATGGGGTCCTAATGAGAGGTGTTTGGGTCACAGGGGTGGACCCCTCACAAATAGATTAATGCTCTCCCTGGGAGTGTGGCTGAGTGAGTTGTTCCTCCATTAGTTCCCATTAGAGTTGGTTGTTAAAGAGAGGCTGACACCTGCCTCTCTTGCTTCCTCTATTGTCACGTGATCCCTGCTTTCTTTCTCCTTCCACCAAGAGTGGAAGCAGCTCGAGACTTTCTCTGCATGCCCAATCTTCCAGCCAGCAGAATCATAAGCCAAATACACCTTTTTCTCTTTATAAATTACCCAGCCTCGTGGATCACTTTAGGTCAGGAGTTCGAGACCAGCCTGGCTAACATGGTGAAACCCTGTCTCTACTAAAAATACAAAAAATTAGCCAGGTGTGGTGGTGGGCACCTGTCATACCAGCTACACTGGAGGCAGGAGAATCACTTGTACCTGGGAGGCGGACATTGTAGTGAGCCAAGATTGCGCCACTGCACTCCAGCCTGGGTGACAGAGCAAGATCCTGTCTCAAAAAAAAAATAATAAAATAAAATAAAAATTACCCAGCATCAGGTTTTCCTTTATAGCAAGACAACATGGACTAAGACACATGGTTGCTATAGAAATGGACATGTGACCCAAGTTGGGCCAATGAGAGCTAACCTTGAGACTTTGGTATCACCATTCAGGAAAGCAGTACCTCTTTTCTGCTAGGTTGTTAAAATGATAAGCTAGGTTGTTAAAATGATAGTATGGAAGCTTCGAGCTGCTGTGGGGCCTGTTTGTCACCGTGAGGGAAGAGATTCTGCCTGAGAGGGAAGTCAAGATACAGAAAAGTAAAGCCCAGATGGGAAATGAGCTGTATTGCTAAAGATTCATTTTAGTGCCTGGATCCAGTTATGCCTGAAGCTAGTTATATAGCTCGGTTCTATAAGTCAACAAATTCCCTTTGTTAAAAACAAAAAAAAGCCAGAGTACTTTCCAGAGAGCAAGGCTTATTATGATAATAATTAAAGCAGCATACTCTTGCGAGGAAAAACAAATAGGCCAAAAGAACAAGATGGAAAAATCAGGAAAAGTTCACACATATACGGTAACTTGGTTTATGACAAAAGCAACATTTCAGTGCAGTGAGAAGCAAAAGATGATCTTTTTGAATCAATAGGGCTGAGCCAGTTGATAGCCATATGACCTCTTCCTCACACCATACACAAAAATTGATTCCAGATGTGTTGTAGATCTAAATGTTAAAGCTTAAACAATAAAACTTCTAGAAGAAAATATCATAGAGTATCTTCAGAACCTTCAGGGTAAGAAAATATTTCTTTTATTTACTTGTTTGTGTTAATAGAGATAGGGTCTTGCTATGTTGCCCAGGCTGGTCTCGAACTCCTAGGCTCATGTGATCCTCCCTCCTCAGCCTCCCAAAGTGCTGAGATTACAGGCATGAGCCATCGTGCCTGGCCAGAAAATATTTCTTAAACCAGAAACAAAGGAGCCTTAACTTTAAAGGAAAATGTTGATAAATTGGACTATATTAAAATAGAAACTGATCCTCATCAAAAAATACCACTAAGAGAATGAAAAGACAAGCCAGAGAGTGGGAGAAGAATATGTATTCTAACAAAAGACTCATAAGAAAAATAAAGAAAGAACTCCTACTAACCTGTTTTTTAAGAAAGGCAGAAAAACCAGTCGAAAAGTGGACAAATGGTGTGAATTGACATTTCACAAAGTAGCATATTCATATGGCCAATAAATATTTGAAATGGTGTTAAATTTCTTTCTATTTTTTTTTTTTTTTTTGAGACTGAGTCTCGCTCTGTCTCCCAGGCTGGAGTGCAGTGGCGTGATCTTGGCTCACTGCAAGCTCCGCCTTCCAGGTTCACGCCATTCTCCTGCCTCAGCCTCCTGAGTAGCTGGGACTACAGGCACCCGCCACCGCGCCCAGCTAATTTTTTGTATTTTTAGTAGAGACGGGGTTTCACCGTGGTCTCGATCTCCTGACCTCGTGATCCACCCGCCTCGGCCTCCCAAAGTGCTGGGATTACAGGCATGAGCCACTGCGCCTGGCCCGAAACGGTGTTAAATTTCTTTAGGCATTGGGCTAAAGGTAAATTAAAACCATAATAAAACACGGCTACAGCCCCACCAGAATTGCTAAAATTGAAAGGACTAACAATACCAAATGTTGGCGAGCAACTGAAATTCTCAGAGACTGCTGGCGGGTGTATAAATGGAGAAAATTAGTTTGAAAACCTGGTTGGCAGTGTCTATGAAGGATGAACATGAAGCTGGGAATGGTGACTCATGCCTGTAATTCCAACACTTTGGGAGGCGGCAGATCACCTGAGGTCAAGACCAGCCTGGCCACTCCCATCTCAAAAAAAAAAAAAAAAAGATGAACATGCACACACCATGCATACACCCTGGGACCCAGCAATTACACTTCTAGGTATATACCCAACAGAAATACAGAAATGCCTACATATGTTCACCAAAATTCAATGTATATAGCAGTACTATAAGTGATCATGCCAAATCAGAAGGCACCTAAATGTCAATCAACAGTAGAATGGATACATAGATTATTATGTATTCCCATAACACACTTTTTTTTTTTTTGAGACAAGATTGTCCTCTGTCACCCAGGCTGTAGTGCAGTGGTGTGATCTCAGCTCACTGCAATTTCTGCCTCCCAAGCTCAAGCCATCCTCCCACCTCAGCTTCCCAAGTAGCCGAGATGACAGGCACGCACCACCACACCCCACTAATTTTTGTATTTTTTTTGTAGAGACGGGGTCTTGCTGTGTTGCTCAGGCTGGTCTTGAACTCCTGTGCTCAAGCTATCTGCTTGCCTCACCCTCCTAAAGTGCTAGGATTATAGGCATGAGCCACTGTGCCTGGCTCATAACACACTCTTATACAGCAATGACAATGAACAACCTCCAACAATCAGCAACTACATGGACAAATCTCATAGACGTATGATGAATAAAACAATTCAGGCCAGGTGCAATGGCTCACGCCTGTAATTCCAACACTCTGGGAGGCCAAGATGGGCAGATCACGAGGTCAAGAAATAGAAACCATCCTGGCCAACATGGTGAAACCCTGTCTCTACTAAAAATACAAAAAATTAGCCGGGTGTGGTAGTGCGCACCTGTAATCCCAGCTACTCAGGAGGCTGAGGCAGGAGAATCGTTTGAACCTGGGAGGCGAAGGTTGCAGTGAGCTGAGATCATGCCACTGCACTCCAGTCTGGTGACAGAGCGACTCTCCGTCTCAAAAAAAAAAAAAAAGAATTCCAACACACAAGTCTCTATGCTTGTAGGATTCCAAGCAGATTAGAATAAAAAACAAGGCAAACTGACTTATGGTGTCAGAAATCAGGGTAGTAGTTACTTTTGAGGTAAAGAAGTGACTGACAAGGGGCCGGGCGCGGTGGCTTACGCCTGTAATCCCAACACTTTGGGAGGCCGAGGTGGGCAGATCATGAGGTCAGGAGATCGAGACCATCCTGGCTAACACGGTGAAACCCCATCTCTACTAAAAATACAAAAAAATTAGCCAGGCATAGTGGCGGGCGCCTGTAGTCCCGGCTACTCGGGAGGCCGAGGCAGGAGAATGGTGTGAACCCAGGAGGCGGAGCTTGCAGTGAGCCAAGATAGCGCCACTGCACTCCAGCCAGGGCGACAGAGCGAGACTCTGTCTCAAAAAAAAAAAAAAAAAAAAAACCCACAAAAAAGTGACTGACAAGGAGCATGAGGGGTTTGGAGAGCTGGTAACGTTCTAGTTCCTGACCCAGGGCTGGTTACCCATGGTTACATGGTGTGCTCAGTCTGTTATCTGATCCATACTTACTGGGTATTTGTGAGTTTCTTTGTGAGTATGTTGTACTTCAATAATTTTTTTTTTGAAACTGGGTCTCTGTCGTCCAGACTGGACTGCAGTGGCTCAACCATGGCTCACTGCAGCCTTGACCTCCTGGGCTCAAGCGATCCTCCCACCTGAGTAGCTGGGACTACAGGTGCACACCATGGCACTTGGCTATTTATATATATATATATTTAAAGAGATGGAGTCTTGCTATGTTGCCAAGGCTGGGTCTCGAACTCCTGGGCTCTAGTGATCCTCCCATCTTAGCCTCTCAAAGTGCTGGGATTACAGGCATGAGCCACCGAGCTTGGCAATAATTTTTTAAAGGGCCAGTTTTTTGTCTCTTGAAAGTGGAGGAGTCTTGGCAAGTCCAGCAAATGGCATATACGATTTTGTTTCTCTTCCCTCCCCTTTCAAGTAAGAATTGTGATTGTTTTCTTGTTTTTCCTCCACTGTTATACACAGGGGTGGGTTGCTGAGGGGGCTACAATTTCATTTAACATAAATTTTTTTTTTAGATGGAGTCTTGCTCTGTCACCAGGCTGGAGTGCAGTGGCACAATCTCCGCTGACTGCAACCTCCGCCTCCCAGGTTCAAGTGATTCTTCTGCCTCAGCCTACCGAGTAGCTGGGATTATAGGTGTGAGCCACCATGCCGGGCTAATTTTTGTACTTTTAGTAGAGACAGGGTTTCACCATGTTGGCCAGGCTGGTCTTGAACTCCTGACCTCAGGTGATCCACTTGCCTTGGCCTCCCAAAGTGCTGGGATTACAGGTGTGAGCTACCGTGCCCAGCCTTAACATTAATTTTCAGGATCAAGAGAGACTTCATGTGCCCTTGATGAAAGGAATAGCCAATATCCAGAAATCTTGGTCTGAGGATTGGATGTGGCTTTGGGATCCCTCCCTTTGCAGAAGGGGTGAAAGCTTCTGCAGTTGCACTAGAGATAGTTATATTATGTTAGGTGGGAGTATTAGTTTTAGCCAACTTTATCAAAATATAACTTGTGTACAAGAAAATGTATCAATATTTCAAAAAGATATTTGCAACCCACTTTCATAGCAGCATTATTTACAATACCCAAAAGGTGAAGGAGGCAACCCAGCTGTTCATCAACGAATAAATGGTTCGACAAAATGTGGTATATACACATAATGGATTTTTTTTTTGAGATGGAGTCTCGCTCTGTCGCCCAGGCTAGAGTGCAGTGGTGCAATCTTGGCTCACTGCAACCTCCGCCTCCCGGGTTTAAGTGATTCCCCTGCCTCAGCCTCCTGAGTAGCTGGGACTACAGGCGCCTGCCACCACGCCCGGCTAATTTTTTGTAGTTTAGTAGAGATGGGGTTTCACCATGTTGACCAGGATGGTCTCGATCTCCTGACCTCGTGATCCGCCTGCCTCTTCCTCCCAAAGTGCTGGGATTACAGGTGTGAGCCACTGCGCCTGGCCCATAATGGAAAATTATTTAACCTTAAAAAGGAAGGAAATGCTAACACATGCTAAAACATGGGTGAAGCCTGAGGACATTCATGCTAAGTGAAACAATCCCATCACAAAAAGACAGATGCTGTATGATTCCACTTACATGAGGTACCTAGAGTAGTCAAATTCATAGGGAATTTCCCAGAGAGTAGAACGTGCTTCCCAGGGGCTGGGAAGGGAAGGCAGTGGGAGTTGCTTGATGGGAACAGTTTCAATTCTACAAGAGGAAAGAGTGGAGATGAGTAGGGGTGATGATTGCACAACAATGCAACTGTACACTTAAAATTGGCTAAGTCCTGGGGAGGTGGCTCATGCCTGTAATCTCAGCTACTCTGGAAGCTGAGGCAGGAGAATCGCTTGAACCGGGGAAGCGGAGGTTGCAGTGAGCCAAGATCATGCCATTGCACTCCAGCCTGGGCACTGCAGCGAGACTCCGTCTCAAAAAAAAAAAAAAAAAATTGGCTAAGATGATAAAGTTTGTGTTATGTGTATTTTGCAACAATATACAAGAATTTAAATGAGCCAATTTTAAGCGCAATGAATTTTGACAAATGTATTCGGTTGTGTGATCACTTCCATCATCCGGAAAGTTTCCCTGTGTCCACTAGTAATCAGTCTCTCCATAACCACTGCCACTGCCCCCAGTCAACCACTAATCCATTTTCTGCCCCTGCACATTAGCCTTTTCTTTTCTCTTTTCTTCTCTTCTCTTCTTTTCTTTTACTCTGTCACTCAGGCTGAAGTTCAGTGGTGTGATCTCAGCTCACTACAACCTCCGCCTCCCAGGTTCAAGCCATTCTCCTGCCTCAGCCTCCAAAGTAGCTGGGATTACAGGCACTTGCTACCACACCCGGTTAATTTTTGTATTTTTAGTAGAGATGGGGTTTTACCATGTTGGCCAGGCTGGTCTTGAACTCCTGACCTCGTGATCCACCTGCCTTGGCCTCCCAAAGTGCTGGGATTACAGGGTGAGCCACTGTGCCTGGCCTCTGGCCTCTTTCTTTCTTTCTCTTTCTTTCTTTCTTTCTTTCTTTTCTTTTTTCTTTCTTTCTCTCTCTCTCTCCTTCCTTCCTTCCTTCTCTCTCTTTCTTTCTCTCTTTTTTGAGTTGGAGTCTCACTCTGTTGCCCAGGCTGGAGTGCAGTGGCGTGATTGGCTCACTGCAACCTCCGCCTACCGATTCTCCTACCTCAGCCTCCCAAGTAGCTGGGATTACAGGTGCCAGGCTGCTTTTGAACTTCTGATCTCAAGTAATCCGCCTGCCTCAGCCTCCCAAAGTGCTAGGATTACAGGCGTGAGCCACCATGCCCTGCCCATATTAGTGTTTTCTTTCTACAATTTCACAAAAGTGGAATCCTACAGCATATACCCTTGTATCTGGCTGTATCACATGGCATCATGTTTTTCAGATGCAGTGCAGCGGTGCCATCACAGCTCCCTGCAGCCTCAAACTCCTGGGCTCAAGTGATCCTCCTGCCTCAGCCACCAGAGTAGCTGGGACTACAGGTGAGCACCATCATGCCTGGATAATTTTATTATTATTATTATTATTATTATTATTATTATTACTACTACTACTACTACTACTATTATTTGTAGAGACAGGGTCTTGCTATGCTGCCCAGGCTGGTCTCAAACTCCTGAGCTCGAGCAATACTCCCACCTCGACCTCCAAAGTAGCTGGGACTACAAGTGAACATCACCATGCCCGGCCAATTTTTTTTTTTTTTTAAGAGAATCTCACCATGTTACCTGGTGTCAAACTCCTGGGCTTGAGCGATCCTCCTGCCACAGCCTCCCAAAGTGCTGGGATTTACAGGCATGAGCCACTGTGCCTGGTGGTTACTACCACATTGACTTCAGACTTCTGGCCTCCAGAGCTGTGAGAGAATAAATTTCTGTTGTTTTCAGCTAGGTTATTGTAACTTGTTACATCAGTCCTAGCAAACTGACACAGTGATTGGACCAATTTTTGCAGTGGGAGTTTTTGAAATGTTGTGTCCCGGAATGTAGATGTGAATTAGTGTGAAGTAGCTGAGGGTAGAATGTAGTGGACACCTACTGCTTTGAGGGACTGTCCCTTGCCCATTGCCGTGTGATTCATTTGGAACTGTCAGTCAAGGGACCCCTACATATATGGCTTCCAGGAGATGAATTCATCCCTCCAGCAAAAAGGGATGAGGTCCAGAGGGGCTTTGGACTAATCCTGGGCAAGATGGGCAGGGGAGGAGGAGGAGGAGTCAGCAAAGGCAGGAGGCGGGCCCAAGAGTCGGCTCCAAACTGGACCCAATGATTGGCCCGGGGTGTCTCCAAGGTCTGCGCTGGACCAATCAGAATCCTGTTCCTGAATGACACAGCAGCTGAGAGCCAGCTGATTCTCACATTGTTTCCTCTGAAGTTATCTGCTCTGAAGGCAATTACAAGTCCTGTTAATTTCTTGCAATGGCAGCAGATCCTGTTAATTTCCTACCCAACAATAGTTCCCCTCCCCGTGCTTCCTCTAGGCAAAGCCCGCACCCCACCATGGGGACTGGAAATGACAGATGTTCACTACCCAGACCGCTTTGCAACTCAGGGTAGCCACACAGCCGGGTTCTGGCAAGAGAGAAATAAGGAGAATTATTCTGAGGAGGAAAAAAGGGGAACACAGAAGGGGAGGCCCCGGTCTACACTGCCTGATTTAGATGCCAGTGTGTGAGAACATGATGCTGCTATAGACAGTTTGTACTCAGGAGGGGAACGAACACCAGTCTCAGAGATGCCAACCAGAGCCTAATGTTGTTGAGCAGCTGAACCAACCCTGGGACTGTCTTTGAAAAATCTGATATGCAAACATGCAAAAAAATCTTTCTCTTTCAGTTGGGAAGGTTTTTTTTTTTTTTTTTTCCAGCCGAAGGTATCATAACAGATACAGCATTATACACCTGGAGCTCCAAGTGACCATCTCATTGCCACTGCAAACACCTACCTGAGAGAGAAGCCAATAGCCAGGCACGGTGGCTCACGCCTGTAATCCCAGCACTTTGGGAGGCCAAGGTGGGCAGATCACAGGAGGTCAGGAGTTCGAGACCAGCCTGCCAACATGGTGAAACCCCGTCTCTACTAAAAATACAAAAAATTAGCCAGGCGTGGTGGCGAGCGGCTGTAATCCCAGCTACTCAGGAGGCCGAGGCAGGAGAATCGCTTGAAACCGCGAGGTTGCAGTGAGCCGAGATCACACCACTGCACTCCAGCCTGGGCAACAAGAGTGAAACTCCATCCAAAAAAAAAAAAAAAAAGAGGAAAGCAGAAGTGAGAGTCCCTTGAACAGCTGGATCTAACCATGCCTGAAGTCCCTCTGTGTTCAATGTGTTCATAGGCTTTCCATGGACAGAGGTCTTTCAATTCTGTTTACGGCTTTGGGTTGAATTTTGTGTTCTGTACTCACAATGATCCTGACTAACACCATTTTTATAAACTGAGGCTCAGAGAGATCATTAAGTTGCCCAGTCATTGAAAGAAACACAAATTTGTCTGCTTGCAGAGCCAGCATGTTCCAATCCGGTTTCCCAGTCTCAGAGAGGACAGGAGGCCCAGTTGGAGTGAGACCCACGGAGTGTGTTTATTCTGGCGTTGATAGCAGCAGCAGTGGGGGGACCGGCCAGACGCAGGGTGTGGCGAACAGAAGGGGTGGACACAGGTGTGTGTGTGTCTGAAAGGACAGAGAGGATTGGCCCATTGACATTCACGGCGAGAACAAGGGTCGGGACACTGAGTCTTGGACAAACAGCAAAGAGACAGAGACAGACAGAGGGTTTTGGGGGGCAGGGGTCCCCCAGACATGCATGGCCCCTCGCCTCGAGGGGGAGCCCCAGGGAAGAAAAGACAGACACAGTGGAGGCTGAATGCCCCCCACCCTGAAAGAAGGAGCTGGGCCGGCCTCCTCTCATCCTCTCGCTTCCAGGGGTAGGAAGCCTAGGGCCAGGGCTGCCCTGCACCAGCAGCTCGGACGTTATGGCTTCAAGGAGATGAATTCACGGTCCGGGCAGGAAAGGATGGGGTCCTGAGGGAGCCTGGTCCAATCCCGGGCCTAGGCCAGACCTGCACGATGGAGCAGGAAAGGAGGGGTCAGCAATGGCAGAGAACTGCACCACGACTTCCTGTAGCTCCATCACCACCCAGAGATCCAGGAGTCCCAGGCGCAGCCTCTCCTCCCTCAGACCCAGGAGTCCAGGCCCCAGGCTCTCCTCCCTCAGACCCAGAAGTCCAGGCCCCCAGCCCCTCCTCCCTCAGACGCAGGCATCTCCACCCCCAGCCCCTTCCCTGTGGCCAGGCTACTTACCCCTCACTCGGAGTTCTCTTTCTCTGATAGTCCTTTGCTGCCTTTTGTGAAGCTGGTCAAAGTCTTTTCCTAAAGGAGAAAGTCCAGAAGGTTCGGGAGTGAGGGACAGAGAGTTGAAACAGATGCTAATCATCAACAGGAGAAGACGTCAATCCTGTTTCATTATTTAGGATGCGCTTTCTCACTTGGCCCTGAAGTGATGGACAGATGGTATTACAATTCCATTCTATAGATGGGGAAATGGAGGCACAAAAAAGAGGAGTCTCTGCCAATGCGAGGAGAGATGAGGCTGTAGGGATGAGTGGGGCAGGTCCTGCATGGTATCAGAGGGGCTGAGACTCTGTCCTGGGGCCACTGGGGAGCCACGGGAGGGCTGTGAGCAAGGAAGGGGAGGGGAAGCTCTGGGTGTAGAAGGATCTTCTGGGGCCACAGGGAGCATGAGGGGCTGAAATTCATGGGCAGTGTCAGGACTCGGCCTAGACTCTGTGCCGCCAGCGTTGCCCAACATGGGCAGTGGCTCACCAGAAACTCCTGGGAAGGTTTGTGGGATGAATTAATGAATGGATGAATGAGTGAATGACAGGAGGAGGGAGTAGCCTCCATCCTATCCACCTTAGTAGAGTCCCCGTCTTTTCCAATCTCAAATCTGAGTTCTGTGCCCAGCTGTCGGGTCCCTCATGATCACTGGAAAAAAGCCCACAGCAGGGCCAGACTAAATCTGGTGATGTGGTGAAAGTTTCACCCAGTACCAAATGTAAATGTGTGCCCCAAATGCAGCAATCAAGATAAAGAATATTTCATGCAATATTGGCCAGGCGCGGTGGCTCACGCCTGTAATCCCAGCACTTTGGGAGCCCAAGGTGGGTGGATCACTTGAGGTCGGAAGTTTGAGACCAGCCTGGCCAACATGGCAAAACCCTGTCTCTAAAAAAAAAAAAATTAGCAGGGTGAGGTGGCACACGCCTGTAGTCCCAGCTACTTGGGAGGCTGAAGCAGGAGAATCACTTGAACTCAGGGAGGGGGAGGTTGCAGTGAGCCAAGATTGCAACACTGCACTCCAGCCTGGGTGACAGAGTGAGACTGTCTCAATAATAACAATAATAATAATAATGCAAGATTTTAAAAAAATCAAAATTAATGCAAAAAAACAATGATGAAGAAAATATCAAATTTTAAAAAAAGGCCAGTCTCATGCCACATCAGACTGCTATTTCAAAGGAAATGTATGTGCCCTCATATACTTGCTTTTTTTTTTTTTAAGGAGAGGGGTTCCTGCTCCATTGCCCAGGCTGGAGTGTGGTGGTAAGATCATAGCTCACTGCAGTAACAAGCTCCTGGGCTCAAGAGATCCTCCTGCCTCAGCCTCCTGAGTAGCTGGGACTATAAGCACACACTACCATGCCTAGCTAATTCCTAAATTATTTTTGTAGAGACAGGCTCTCCCCATGTTGCTCAGGCTAGTCTTAAACTCCCAGGCTCAAGTGATCCACCCACCTTGGCCTCCCAAGGCCTGTGCTGGGATTTCAGGCATGAGCCACTGTGCCCTGCCCAAGTTTTTATATATTTTTTCTAAATTTATTTTTCCTGGAATGCTAAACTAGTTGAAAAATACTGAAAAATGAAGTAAGTGTGTTGAAATTCACAACATTATTTTACATTTAAATCTTTCATATATACCCTAGACAGAATTTGAATAATTTGACTTTCTTAGCTTTTAATGGAGGCAAATCTGCCAATAACACTTTCTAAAGCTACTTCTTTGCTCCTCTTGTTTTCTATTGAGAGAATGGCCATGTTTGATTATTTCTCCTGATCAAGCGATAATCTTAAATGACTTTTTTTTTTTTTTTTGAGACAGAGTCTTGCTCTGTCGCCCAGGCTGGAGTGCAATGGCGCCACCTCAGCTCACCGCAACCTCTGCCTCCCAGGTTCAAGCGATTCTCCTGCCTCAGCCTCCCAAGTAGCTGGGATTACAGGCGTGCGCCACCACGCCCAGCTAATTTTGTATTTTTAGTAGAGACAGGGTTTCTCCATGTTGGTCAGGCTGGTCTCAAACTCCTGACCTCAGGTGATCCACCCTCCTCGGCCTCCCAAAGTGCTGGGATTACAGGCGTGAGCCACCACGCCCAGCCCCCTCTATTTTCAACTTAGCCTCATGGGTAACAACAGCAGCGACCACTTACAGAACGTTTAACTCAGCACATCTCACCTCTATCCTAACAGAAGATGCTATCAACAGTCCCATTTCCTAGTGGGTAAATTGAGGCACAGAGCGCTTGGGTAACTGGCTCTAAGCCGCACAGCTAAAGTTGGCACAGCAGGGATTGAAACCTAGGACGCCTGGTTCTGCGACTCATAAACATGCAGGGCGTTCGTTGCATGGATGAAGGGGCCGAGGGTGCACGGGTGCTTGTCAGGGGTCGGTGTGGGACCCCTACTCACCTCCACTAGCTGATGCCAGTGCTCCACGGGCTTGCGGGGATTGGCCAGCATCTCTGCCCAGTGCTCGCGGCCGTGCGGGTCGGCAGCGTCGGGGCCCACGCGGCACACGCCGATCACCTCGTTGTGCCCGATGCTGGGGGTTGGGGTCAGTGAGGACCGTGGAGGGTGGTGGGAGGGCTTGTCCCCACCCCAGCCCTCCTGCCTGACCCCCACCCGGGCCGCGCCCCTCACCAGTCGTAGTCCACCACGGCGATGCTGAGCCCCACGTTCTCCACGCTCTCGGGGGCCACGTCGAACACCAGCGCCTCATTATAGGTGGGGTTCAGCGTGTTCTTCTTGATGGAGGTTTTCCGCTTCTTCAGACGCCGCCCCTCGCTGATCAGGGAGGCCTTCACGTAGGGGTCTGGGAACAGCAATGAAGTAAGGAACAGAGACTCCCTCCCTCAGACCTAGGGGTCCAGGACCCCAGGCCCCGAGCCCCTCCTCCCTCAGACCCAGAGGTCTGGGGCCCCAGGCCCCCAGCCCCTCCTTCCTCAGACCCAAGAGTCCAGACCCCAGGTCCTCCTCTCTCCGACCCAGGAGTCCAGGCCCCTGGCCCCTCCTCCCTCAGACCCAGGAGTCCAGATCCCCAGCTCCTCCTCCCTCAGACCCAGGAGTCCAGGCCCCCAGCCCTCCTCCCTCAGACCCAGGACCCTCACCTGAGAAGCCAGTGAGGTCCATCGCTTTGAGGTTAGAGGCTTTGATGATGGTCACGGTGAGGCGCCCGGCCGTGGGGAGGTAGCAGAGTGAGAAGTTGAGCTCCCCAAGATCTGCTTTTTCCTGCAGTTGGGGAAAAGGTCAGCGATATCTTGCCTCAGCCCCTCTTCAACTCTCCCTGATTTTCTCTCCGGTCGGAGCCTCCTGCTTTACACCCTGACATCCAGGGCTCAGGCTTCTCATCCACTTAGCAATCTGACTCTTGGGACAAGGCCCAGTAATTCCCTGGCCACAGCTGCCCATGACCATCAAAGCTTATTTGTTCTGCAGGAAAGACTGGAAGAAGCATGAGTGAGGGGAGAGAGAGAGGAGGGGAGAGACAGAGAAGGTGAGAGAGAGAGAAAACACAAAGAGAAATAGACTGAAACAGAAGCCAAAACACTGAGGGATACAGCTGGAAAGACAGACCCACAGGCAAAGTTCTCAAGTCAGAGGGACAGAGGCCCAGAGACAGACACAGAGAGAGACCCAGAGAGAGGGAGACAGAGACCCAGACAGAGAGGGAGACAGAGACCCAGAGAGAGAGGGGGACAGAGGCCCAGAGAGAGAGAGGGGGACAGAGACCCAGAGAGGAGGACAGAGACCCAGAGAGAGAGGAGGACAGAGGCCCAGAGAGAGAGGAGGACAGAGGCCCAGAGAGAGAGGGGGACAGAGACCCAGAGAGAGGAGGACAGAGACCCAGAGAGAGAAAGGGGCAGAGACCCAGAGAGAGAGGGGGACAGAGACCCAGAGACAGAGAGATAGAGACCTAGAGAGAGACAGAAGCCCAGAGACAGGGGGTACAGAGACCCAGAGAGAGAAAGAGAGAGAGATATAGAGAGAGAGAGACTCAGAGAGAGACAGAGGCCCAGAGAGAGAGAGGGACAGAGACAGTGGGTTGGGGGTGCATAAAGACCCAGAGAGAGTGATAGTTACCTAGAATTAGAGTGGAGGGGCAGAGACCAGAGAGCGAGAGAGAAACCTAGACTCAGATACCCTACTCCCTGCACCAAGAGGAAGAGAGAGAGAGAGAGAGAGGCTGACTCAGACAGAGTGGGACAAAGACCAAGCAGACACACACACATAAACCAGCCTGAGAGAGGGCAGGAGATTCATCAACCTCCACCGAACTTTCCAGGACTGCCCCCAACCCTGACACACAGGCTGGAGCCACGCTGGAGCTAGCTGGGAGCTTTGACCAACCTGGCCTAGCCCTGCGGCCTCCCAACTGTCCCAGGACTCTCTCCTTGCTCCCCTCAGGGCATCTGCCCAGGCTGTCCCTCTGCCAGAACACTCTTCCCTCTATCTCCTCCTTGGCCTTTGAGCCTCCCCTCGTTCCACAAGCTCCCAGATCCCCCACAGCCCTGCAGAGGCTCCTCCTGTGCCTCCCCATAACCCTGGCCCCTGACACAAGGCCCGACCATCTAGACATGGAGCTGCCGAGGGCTGCCTGGGGTCCCCAGGCCCTGCTCCTGAAAAAAACAGTGGTTGAAGAAATGAATGAAGGCTGGGTGCAGTGGCTGATGCCTGTAATCCCAGCACTTTGGGAGGCTGAGGTGGGCGGTTAACCTGAGCTCAGGAGTTCGAGACCAGCCTGGCCAGCATGGCGAAACCCTGTCTCTACTAAAAATACAAAAATTAGCCGGGCATGGTGGCAGGTGCCTGTAATCCCAGCTACTTGGGTGACTGAAGCATGAGAATCACAATCACTTGAACCCGGGAGGTGGAGGTTGCAGTGAGCTGAGATTGTGCCACTGTACTCCAGCCTCGGTGACAGAGAGAGACTCTGTCTCAAAAAAAAAAAAAAAATGAGAGAGAGAGAGAGAATGTATGAATCAATGGAATGAGTGAGGAAAACCTCAATTGATGATGATGGAGAGAGAAAATGAGAAGGGTGAGCACAAGAATTAGGCCAGCATGGATACAGAGAGAAGGCCCTGGCATGGGGCTGCCATGGGTGATGACTGGGAGTAGGAGCTGGTGGAATACACAGGGGCCCTGGGACCTTGGAACTGGGCACTTCAATCTCAAAGGCTGGGCTTGGGGGCCAAGCAGGCAGGCTGGGGAGGGCCCCATGAAGAAGCCTACCCAAAGAGCTATAGGCACCCAGCTCAACTGGACATCTGTCATTGAACAGATGGGGAAACTGAGGCTCAGAAAAGGAAAGAACCTTGAGGAGGTCTAGTCCTCTCCTGATATGAAGGCCGCCCTCCCCACAACACACACACAGCTACCCCAGATTGGCAGAGAACTGCAATGTTGGATAATCCACAAATTAGGTTGGAGCGGGGGCGCTGTAGAGTTGAGGATCTGAGATTTGGTGGGGCAGAAGGGCTCAGGACACACACACGAGAAGTACCTAAGAATGCGGCTGGGGAGGGATTGGAGGTACAGGGAGAATGAGATACCAGAGGGCAGGGGTCGCAAGGAATAAGGAAGAAGCCATTGGGCCCTATAATCTGGATGCTGGGAGAATTGAGGAGTGTCTGCATATTGGGGATCCCAGGATGGCTGAGGCCTGGGGGATCAAGCTATCAGCATTCGGGCAGGGACCATGAAAAAACAGAGGGTCAGAATATGAAAGAGTTCCAATGTCAGGGGTTGGGAAAATTCAGAAGTTCAGAGATTAGAGAGGGATTGGGGCTTTCAGAAGTTCAGAGATTAGAGAGGGACTGGGGCTTCCAGAAGTCCAGACATTGGAAAGTCAGGAAGTTAGGAAGGTAAGAAGTCTGGGGTGAGAGGGGAGAAGTCATAGGGTTGAGGCAGGAAGGCATCCTATGGCAAAGCGGGTGAGAGGTTGGAAAATCGGATCCAGGCCTGATGCTAACATTTGGCGATGTTGAGGAGAGGAACGGTGTCCATTGTATCATTATCTGTTCTTTTTTTTTTTTTTTGAGACGGAGTTTCGCTCTTGTTGCCTAGGCTGGAGTGCAATGGCATGATCTCTGCTCACCACAACCTCCACTTCCTGGTGCAAGCGATTCTCCTGCCTCATCCTCCTAAGTAGCTGGGATTACAGGCATGTGCCTCCATGCCCGGCTAATTTTTGTATTTTTAGTAGAGATGGGGTTTCTCCATGTTGGCCAGGCTGGTCTCGAACTCCCAACCTCAAGTGATCTGCCCACCTGGCCTCCCAAAGTGCTGGGATTATAGGCATGAGCTACCGCGCCCGGCTCATTCTCTATTCTTGCCTGTAAGTTTGCAGTCTTCCCCAGTGTGATACATTTTAACAGAAAAATGTGGGGACAAGAAGTGAGGAAGTTATGAACTCTGAGGGCAGGGGGCTTGCAACCCGGGGGGTCTCAGGGCCCTGGGAAGGGGAAGGTCAGGGGAGAGGGCCACTGACCGAGCCGCCCTCCACGATGTCCCTCCAGAGCGGGCGGTCAGGGGGCTGCTCGGCCAGCTCCAGGAGGTTGTCCAGCACCACCTGGCCGATGAGGTCGTGCCGCGAGAAGCGGTCAAAGTCATAGACGCTGAAGTGCAGTTTGCGTTGGGCCAGCTCGGCCAGGGGCACCGAGAATTGAAACGTCTCATTGAAGACGGGGTTCAGGGTCTTCCTGTGCACCTGGTGGTGGTGGGCGACAGGAGACAGACACCGTGCCCATAAGCCCCTCCTCCACAGGATCCAGGAGTCCAGCCCCCAGCCCCTCCTCTCTCAGACCCAGGAGTCCAGGCCCAGCACCTCCTCCCTCAGACCCGGGAGTCCAGGCCCCCAGCCCCTCCTCCACAGGATCCAGGAGTCCAGCCCCCAGCCCCTCCTCCCTCAGACCCAGGAGTCCAGGCCCCCAGCCCCTCCTCCCTCAGACCCAGGAGTCCAGGCCCCCAGCCCCTCCTCCCTCAGACCTGGGAGTCCAGGCCCCCAGCCCCTCCTCCCTCAGACCCGGGAGTCCAGGCCCCCAGCCCCTCCTCCTTCAGACCCAGGAGTCCAGGACAAGCCCCTCCTCCCTCAGACCCAGGAGTCCAGGCCCCCAGCCCCTCCTCCCTCAGACCCAGAAGTCCAGACCCCCAGCCCCTCCTCCCTCAGACCCAGGAGTCCAGAGCCCTAGCTCCCTCTCTGTGGGAACCCGGTGTCCAGCCCGCTGCTCCGGACCTTGGTCTGAAACTTTTTCTTGCGGTCAGGCAGCAGGTAGATCTTGACGTAGGGGTCTGAGAAGCCGTTGGAGTCCTTGGCAGGGAGGTCCAGGGCCTGCAGGATCCTCACCACCAGCTGGTCCGAGCCATACAGGTACCGCAGGGCGAAGCTGATACGGCCACAGGGTGCCCCTGTGCCTGCCTCTCCAGAGCCTGGGCCCCCACCGCTCCGCCGGCCACCAGGGCCAGTCCCCTGGTACAGCTCTGGCTTAATCTGCCCAATGAGTTTGGCTTTTTCCTCGCCTCCAGGCAGGGGTAAGGGCAGGGCAGGTGGCCGCTCCTCACTGCTGGGGTCCGGCTGGGAGGTCAGAGTCTGCTGGGTGAGGGGTCGGGGCAGGGCTGGGTACCTGTAGGGGGTGGGGGGGAGACCAAGGTGAGGTCAGTGGCTCTGATCTTTGACTGCGTGCAGAGACCTGGGAGACTCCTCCCTGCCTTTCCCTCCATCCCCCAGCCAGGTGGCCACAAGTCCCCTCCTTTGCTCACTGTGTGAGCTTGAGGAAGCCACTGTGCTCTCTGAGTCTCAGATTCCCCATTGGTATCTGGGGGCATTCCTTCTCTCCTTCCCTCCCTCCCTCCCTCCCTCCCTCCCTCCCTTCTTTCCTTCCTTCCTTCTTTCCTTTTCTTTTGAGACGAAGTTTTGCTCTTGTCATCCAGGCTGGAGTGCAAAGGCGCGATCTCGGCCCACTGCAAACTCTGCCTCCCAGGTTCAAGTGATTATCCTGCCTCAGCCTCCCGAGTGACTGGGATTACAGGCACGCACCACCATATCCGGCTAATTTTTATATTTTTAGCAGAGATGGGGTTTCACCATGTTGGTCAGGCTGGTCTTAAACTCCTGACCTCAGATGATCTGCCCGCCTCGGCCTCCCAAAGTGCTGGGATTACAGGCGTGAGCCACCACACCCAGCCTCATTCTCCCCATTTCAAAGCTAGCTCCAGCCCAGACCTGTGCATGCACCAGCTTCCAGTAACCTCTTTTGGACCTCAAGCTGGTGACCCAGGATGCTTCTCCATGGACCCCTGGCAGACCTTCTTTGAATGCTCTTCTGCCCTTCTCTTAATCTCCCCGGCTGTCTCTCCTCTCTATCCCCACTGTCCTGGTCACAGCTCAGGCCTTGTCCTCTCCTGGACTCTCAGCCTCCAGTGTCTCCCTCCAGCCCACTCCCATATGGCCCCAGAGGGTTCCTTCTACACCCAGAGCTGAGCCTGCCCCTCCCCTGCTCACAGCCCTCCCACGGCTCCTCAGTGCCCTCAGGACAAAGTCCCAGACCCTCAGGCGGGCACTCAAAGCCCCATGTGGTCTGGTGTCTGTAGTCACATCTCTGAAGTTTTCTTTTTCTTTTTTCTTTCTTTCTTTTTTTTTTTTTTTTTTTTTGAGATGGAGTCTCACTCTGCTGCCCAGGCTGGAGTACAGTGGTGCAATCTTGGCTCCCAGGTTCAAGAGATTCTCCTGTCTCAGCCTCCCGAGTAGCTGGGATTACAGACACACACAACCATGCCCGGCTATTTTTGTTTGTTTGTTTTTGTATTTTTAGTAGAGATGGGGTTTCACCATATTGGCCAGGCTGGTCTCGAACTGCTGACCTCAAGTGATCTGCCCACCTCGGCCTCCCAAAGTGCTGGGATTACAGGCATGAGCCACTGCGCCCAGCCTGAAGTTTTCCGTTTTTCAAACTTATTCTCATGCCTTGGTGACTAAGGCTTGGTGCCCTGGCTGTCCCCTTGGTGTGGGCTGTCCTCACAATGCACTAGGATCTCGTTCTCCTCTTGTCTTTGCCTGGGCCGCTCCTTTCACCTGGAATGCCCAGGTCACAGCCCTGCCTCTTTGCCTTCCCAACTCTCCCTCAGCCTGCAGGTCTCAGCTGAGACATCTCCACCTCCAGGAAGCTCCCAGCCTTCTCCCAGCTGCGGTTCCCTGAGTCGCTTTCCTGTCTCACCAACCTGGCTACACCAGGACAGCCAGTCTGGGGGTCGCCTCCCCTGCGCTGTGAGTGACAGGAGGGCAGAGTCTGGTGTTTTCCTAACACCCCTCTCAGGCCTAGTTTATATCAGTGCTCAATATACATTTACATGTATATTGAGAAATAATGAATGAAGGAACTCCAGGTCCCACTACCAATCCTGGCTTAGGGTGAAAGGGGGTGAACTGCCTTGTGCCACAGGGGACTTGGGGATCCAACCTTATTCTCCTCTACTTTCCTGTCCTAAGTCCTGCCCCCAGTCTCCTCCCTCTGGACCCAGGAATTCAGGCCCCCAGTCCCCTACTCCTTCTGGTCCAAGGGGTCTAGACCCCACAGCCCCAACCTCCCTCAGATCCAGGAGTCTAGGGCCCCAGCCTCCTCTTTCCCTAAGATCCAGGAGTCAATACCCCGATTCCCCTCCAAATCCCAAACTCATAAGAGCTATAGATAGGAAAGAGACACAGAGGAGGAGCAGAAGTTCAGAGTGGACCCCCAACCCAGTATCCTCTCTCACCTGGTAGTGGGTGCCAGGCTTGTGACCTGCTGATGTGACTGGGCACTGGGCAAGCCCCCACCACTGGGGGGCAGCAGGAGCAACCCAGAGCCTGCTCCCCCCTCAGAGGGCAGCTCAGGGGATGTTTGGCTCGGTTTGACCCCAGCAGCCACTGCTGCTGCTGCAGCCTCTGGATACGAGTCCATGTCCAAGTAGGAGGGCTCAGGGGTGTCAGAACCCCCCAGGCTGCCTGGCTCCAGCAGCTCAGCAAAGGGTGGATGGTGGGCGGCATGGGCATGGTGGTGTGGGCCGCCCAGCAGAGGATGGCCACCCAGGCCAGCCCCCAGGTGGTGCCCGCCTCCGCCTACCAGGCCTGCCAGCCCGACACCAGGGCCTAGGTCTTTGCGCAGGGGGCCACCGCCCACTGCCGAGCCTCCCTTGTCCCGCCAGGGCACCCAGCACAACTTCCAGGACACGAAGAGAGAGACACCCAGAAGGACAATGCCACAGAATGTCACGATGACCGACAGCAGGCTCACGGAGATGTCTGGAGAGAACGAGGACAGAGGTAGGGGTCAGGATGGGGTCACAGTACATCCTCCCTCTGCTGTCCCCAAAGAGTTAACCCTTCATATTTGCCATGCAATTGTCCATGCAATTGCAAGTGCCAGGCACTTTACATGTATTACTTAATTTATGTTCTACAATCTACAAGGTTAAGTATTGTATTTTTTTAAAGAGATGGAATCTCTGTTACTCAGGCTGGAGTGCAGTGGCATAATCACAGCTCACTGCACCCTCGAACTCTTGGGCTCAAGCAATCCTCTTACCTCAGCCTCCCAAGAAGCTGGAACTACAGGTATGTGCTATCACACCTGGCTAACTTTTAAATTTTTCTGTAGAGATGAGGTCTTGCTATGTTGCCCAGGCTGGTCTCGAACTCCTGGCCTCAAGCAATCTTCCCACCTTGGCCTCCCAAAGTGCTGTGATTACAGATGTGGCCACTGTGCCCAGCCCAGTAGTTCTATATGACCATTTTAAAGATGAGGAAACTGAGACACAGAGAGATTCTGTGATTTGTTTAAGGTTTTACAAGTAATAAATGACAGTTCTGAGATTTGAATCCAGCAGTCTCTCTCCAGATTTTATTCTCTTAATCACTAGACTTTGCTACCTCTCTATAATAGAACACAACATGTGAGGTAGCACCGAGGTCCTCCAAAATGCTCAGAGATGGTCAAGGAAGCATGGACCTTGCACGACACAGTTAGGCAGGGCAGGGTTTAAATCACGCTTGCTGTGTGGCCTTGGGAACATATCTTAACCACTCTGAACCTTACATTTCCCATTTTCCAAGTAGGAAAAATCAGTTCTTCCCTCTTACAGTAGTTTGAAGGAATGCAGAAGGTAAATCACATGTGGAAGATAATAACAAACATATCTTGAGGGGTGATTACATGCCAAATAGCTCAGTACTTTATAGAGATCAGGTTATTTAAGCCTGCCAGGCACTACATGAGGTTGGCAACATATTTATCCCTGTTTTCCACAAAAGAAAACTGAGGTCTGTATACCCATAGTTACCTGCTCAAAGTCCATAGCTGGTAGGTGGTAGAGTCAGGATTTAAGTCTGGGAAGCCTGGCTTCAGAGCCCATGGTCTTTACTATGATGCTATCACACCTCAACGCTTCCCAATAAATGGTAGTTCAAATGTGAATTTTTATTAGAATAATAAATCCTATTGCTGCCACTATGTGCGTCCAACACCATCAACAAGATAGCTAACGCATTCTGAATGCCACATATGTGCTGATATGCCTTGCAGAGAAACCCAAGTACAGAATTGTTCTTACAATCAAAGGTTTTAGGCTTCTTCAGTAATTGGTACCAGGAGTGGGGTTTTTCAGAAATGACCTTCAAGGAATGGGAATTTGTTTTGAAATGGACTTCTGGGTGTTGACAAAGTGAAAGACAGGGAAAATCCCTACTCCTGACAGACAGTGGGTTATGGTGGGGAAGCAGGTAGCTAGGCCATTGCCGGCAAGGACAGCTGAGTGGAATGGCTGTGTCCAGTTATATTAGGGGACACACAGCAGGAAGGGGTTGCCTTCTGGTCCTGTACTGCTTAGTGAAGCTATAGTGGTGTGTGACATTAATCCTTATGACATTATATAACTTTGGAATGACTTATCCCATTTTACAGATGAGAAAACAGGCTCTGAGAGAGAGGAAGTGGCCCTGCAGGGACATATACCAGGCACTGGCAGAAGAACTCTGGGTTTCCTTCCCCCCTCCCTCTTCTCTTGGGGTGCTTTTTTTTTTTTTTTTTTTTTGAGGCAGAGTCTTGCTCTGTCATCCATGTTGGAGTGCAGTGGCATGATCTCGGTTCACTGCAGCCTCCACCTCCCAGGTTCAAGCACTTCCTGTGCCTGAGCCTCCTGAGTAGCTGGAACAACAAGTGGGCACCAGCACGCCTGGCTAATTTTTGTATTTTTGGAATAGACGGGGGCACCAGCACGCCTGGCTAATTTTTGTATTTTTGGAATAGACGGAGTTTTGTTATGTTGGCCAGGCTGGTCTTGAACTCCTGGCCTCAGATCCATCCACCTTGGCTTCCCAAAGTACTGGGATTACAGGCATGCACCACCATGCCTGGCCAGAGTGCTCCTTCTTTTTTTTTTGAGACGGAGTCTCGCTGTGTCACCCAGGCTGGAGTGCAGTGATGCGATCTCTGCGGAGTGCAGTGGTGTGATCTTGGCTCACTGCAAGCTCCACCTCCTGGGTTGATGCCGTTCTCCTGCCTCAGCCTCCCAAGTAGCTGGGACTACAGGCGCCTGCCACCATGCCCAGCTAATTTTTTGTTTTTGTATTTTTAGTAGAGATAGGGTTTTACCATGGATGGTCTCGATCTCCTGACCTTGTGATCCGCCCACCTCAGCCTCCCAAAGTGCTGGGATTACAGGTGTGAGCCACCACACCTGGCCCAGAGTGCTCCTTTTTAAGTGACCAACACTCACTAAGCATTCTGGGTGGCCTGTTAGAAACCAGAGGCAAGGACTTTACGAGCCTCCTGAACACAGGTTGAGTTGAGAAAACAGGGTCATTGTGGAGAAAAATTAAACAGATGCTTTCCCCTACCGCCAGCCTGATTCAGACCCTGTCCAACTCAAAACATGAATCCCACAAACCCTGACAGATTCCCCATTCCTGTCTGCACAGACTGGGGAGCTATTTGGGCGTGGAGAGGTGGTGTAGTTGCGCAGTAGAAGATTCACCTTGCCCAGAGAAAGGTTTGGCCCTTGATCAGCTCCCGGGAGGGAACCTCTAAGCCCATGGAATGTCCTGCCTGATTAGAGTGTCTTTGTTTACCTGGGGCCTTGGATCATGTGGCATAGTCTATGTTAACACTGTGATATATGCTGGAGGCCTCCAGCTCAGCCTCTGGAGGAGCTGGAGACTAAAGTCAGCCACACCAGCAATCAGTCACGTATATGAGACTGACCCCCAATAAAAACCCTGCCCACCAAGGCTCAGGTGAGCTTCCCTGGTTCGTAATAGACTGTGCATGCTGTCACACGTCGTTGCTGGGAAAATTAAGCACTGTCCATGTGACTCCACTGGGAGAGGATGACTGGAAGCTCACCCCTGGTCTGTCCTGGACTCTGCCCTGGGTGCCTCTTCCCTTTGCTGACTTCAGTCTGTATCCTTTCACTGTCATAAACCATAACCATGAGTATAACAGTTTCCAGCCAGGCGTGGTGGCTCATGCCTGTAATCCCAGCACTTTGGGAGGCTGGGGCGGATGGATCACTTGAGGTCAGGAGTTCGAGACCAGCCTGGCGAACAGGATGAAACCCTGTCTCTACTGAAAATACAAAAAATTAACTGGGCATGGTGGCAGACGCCTGTAATCCCAGCTACTCTGGAGGCTGAGGCAGGAGAATCACTTGAACCTGGGAGGTGGAGGATGCAGTGAGCCGAGATCCCACCATTAATTACACTCCAGCCTGGGCAACAAGAGTGAAACTCCATCTCAAAAACAGACAGACAAACAAAAACAGTTTCCTGAGTTCTGTGAGTCAATGATTCTAGCAAATCATTGAACCTGAGGGTGGTCATGGGCACCTCCAGACTACAGTGCTGTACTAGACTATGCAGGATTCAGTTCTGCCTCTGCTACCATTGAGCCTCTGGGCAAGCAACTGCTGCTCTCTCGGCCTTATCCCTCATGACTGTCACCTGGACATCCTGCACATGAGGTGCCAGGCCCTGCCCTGGTGCTCAGCAAGTGTGACTGTGGTTGTAATCACTCAGCACATGCTTCCTCTGGTCACCGTTTCCTCATCTGGACAATGGCACTCATAATGTTTCCTCATTCCCAGAAACCTGCTGCTTTCTAGCTGTGTGACCTTGGACAGGTCACTTCACCCTTCTCAGCCTCAGTTTCCTCTGTTGAAAATGGGGATTATATGTTCCACAAAGGGTCACTGTGAGTAATCATTGAGATGTGCAGAGGACCTCGCATGCTGCCTGGACCACAGTTGGTGCTCAGTAAGTGAATCCCAGCATTGTTCTAAGTGCTTCGTAGGTGTTATATCATTTAAGTCTTTCATCTGCTCTATGAAGCATCCCTTTTATTATCCCCATTTTCCAGATGAGGAGACTGAGTCCCAGAAGAAGAGTCACTTACCTACAGCCATGCAGTATTAATAAAGTGAGGGAGATGGGACTTGAACCCAAACAAGTCAGTCTGACTCAAGAGCCTGACATTTGCACAAGATGCAGAGAGATATCTGAAGGGGGCATTTGGTGGTGGTAGTCGGAGGGAGGCCCACAGGGCAAAACTCAAAAAGCAGACCACACAGCTCCTTCTCCTTGGATCAGAGATTTGGGAGAAGGGCAGCAGCAGGCAGGATGGGGGCAAGACTCTATGAGGGACTGACCCCACAAGCAATGGAAAGCTGAGCAGTTCTGCTCCGAGTCTCCTGGCCATAGTGCAAGCAGGGGGCTGGCCAAGACAGGCAGGGGTGCTGACCTGCATCTGGACCCCGGGGATAGCCTCGGATTCGGTCATTGAACTCCTGGCACCTGTCGTTGGTGTCAGCATCTCGGACCCGCGCACAGAGGTCCGAGACCAGGATGAGTGCCCGCCGGCAGAGGTCATCCTCGTAGTCTCCTGACATGGTGGCCGTCTGGTCCTGTGCGTGGGAGGGATGGGGCAAGGGTGCAGATGGGAAACAGAATGGGAGTGCAGGGTGGGCAGGTGTGGAGATAAGGGTGGAAAGAGACACCGAGCAAAGGAAGGATGGGCAAAGGGGACAGAGATTAGGGGCAGATGGATTAGGGATGGAGATTCGAGGAAGAAGGACAAGGTGACAGGTATTAGGGATGGACAAGGAAAAGGAATTAGGAGTAGACAGACAAGAGGGCAGAAATTAGGGATGGAGATAGTAGCAGGGACTGGGTAAGTCAAGGGGACAGAGATGGGCATGAGTGGAGTAGAGGACAGAGAACAGGGACAAATGAACAAGGAGGAAGAGATGGAGAAGGGCAGTGAAGGGGCTAAGAATGAGGATGCACAAATAAAGGGATGGACAGATGAGGAAACAAAGATTAGGGCTGCACAGATGAAGGAACAGGAGTTAGGGATGAGCAGACAAGGTGCCAGCCATTCATCATTCATTCATTCAACAAACATCCATCCAGCACCAACTACACCCTACGTGCTGTGCTGGTTGCTGCGAATCCAGCAGAGAACAAGGTCCTGGAGTTCCCTGACCTCCCGGTGTCACAATCCAACGAGAGGAGACATAGAGTAAACAAGCAAACAAAAACACATGCACAAACCGGTCACTCTCAGACTGTCTGTGAGAAGCGCTCCACAGGACACAGCTGGAGAATGTGTCACAAAGGAACTCAGAGGGGGGCGGTCAGGGAGGGCTCTCCCAAACCTGAAGGATGACACGGAGCCAGCCACAGGCGGGGGGCAGTGGCGCCAGGGTGGGAAAAGCATTTTAAAGAAAAGCATTTTAGACAGCAGGAGCAGGATGACAGGGGCTTAGGGTAGGAAAGCAGTTGGAGGGTCCAGGGACCAAGGAGGCCAGACTGGGGTAGACGCGGGGAGGGCCAGGAGAGAAGGATGGATGTGGGTAGAGAGATTGGAGGTGGATAGGTATGGTGGGAGCTGGGGGTGGAGAGGTGGAGATGCAGAGATGGGGACCAAGTTGAGGGAGGGAGAGATACAGGGAGGGGAGACAGAGATAATGTGAAGGGCAGACTGAGGCTCCGAAGAGATGGAGAGGTGAACAGGCAGGCAGAAGGAAAGTCAAGGATTGAGACTTGGGATGGACAGTGACAAGGAATGAACCGAGATGTAATTAATTCACGGGGGCTTGAGAGACGAGAGGACGAGAGACGGTGAAGAGGGGCAGGCAGGAGTGTGGGCAGAAATATCTTTGAAAGAGAAACGGTCGAATGGGAGGATGGATGGGTGGGCAAGGACAGCAGATGATGGCTAGAGATCGCAGATAGACAAAAGGAGAGAGGAGGGCTGGGCAGACAGACATGGGTTCATAAGGGAAGGTTCAATGAGCGCATAAATGAGAGGAGGCTAGGAAGGAGAGGTGGATGTGGGGAGAGGGGGAATTAGTGACACATGGCTCGGAGCCAGGCATCAAGATGGGTTGAAGGGGAATTAGGAACAGACAGACCAGGGCTCACAGATGGACAGGTGTCGTGGGGGTGCTGCAGAAGGCCAGGACTCCAAGACAGGCATGGTCACACTCACCTGCGCTTATCTCTGCCGTGTCCTGGGTGGCAGCCGAGGCGGCGGCGGGCGGCAGCCCATGGGGGTTCTAGGGCGGAGAAGGGGCTGTGGACCCGTTCCCACGCGCCGGGTAATGAGAGGGAATGTCTGATCTAGGGGCTGAGGCCGGGAGAAAAAGCTCAGCTTAACAGTCACATCTTGCCCTACTCGAGCCAGCTGCCCGACCCCAGGCGACCCACTGGGAGCCCGGCCACCCCCTCCCACCTCCGGGCCCCCAGCTCCCGTTGAGGGCTTAGAGACTACAATTCCCGGCAGGTCTCGCGCTCGCGCTGCTGCGGCTTCATAGACCCGGCGCTGCAGGGTCTGCTGGGAGTTGAAGTCCTTAATGCCTCCGGGCTGCAGAGAGGATGGGATTTTTTTTTTTTTAAGGTTTTGGGGGGTTAAGATGCTGGGGTCCCAAGACGCTTCAGGGGAGGGGAACGATGTCCGGGACTTCGAAAAGCCACGGAGCCCTAAGTCCTTAGGGGCCACGGAATGAGGAAACGATCCCCCCGCGCTGGGGATCGGTGGGCGAGGGGTGGGATACACCCAGGTGTTTCGGGACCCCCTTCCAGGGCCACGTGCCCCTCCCCCGGGGTGGCCAGAGAGCGCTGCAGCGCTCCCACTCCCCGGCCCGAGATCCACGCGCCTCTGCATCTACCCCGCCCCCATGCGCCGGGGCCGACCCCCGGGATTTGACTGGGGCTGGGGCTGTGGCAGAAGGAGGGGGAGGAGCGGACTCACCCGGAGCCGCCGCTGCCGCCGCCGCCGCCGCCGCAGCCCCGCGCGCCAGCCGCGGTGCCGGCTCGGCTCCTCCCCTCGCCACTGTCGCAGGTCCGCGGCTCCTCCCCCTGCACCCCCTCCTTCCCCCACTCCGAACCCGCGGCAAGAAAGCCGAAATCACTTGGCCTCAGCAAGGAAGCAGGGAGATTGCCCGGGACTAAGGCAGCAGAGACCCAGTGGGTTTCCACACTGGGGACCCAGAGATCTAGGATCACGACGTGCTGCTTCTCCAGGGTCCGGGGGCCCAGTTCTCCGCCCCGCTATCTCACAGAGGTAGAAGTCCGGGGACCCCAGGCCCCTCTTCCCAGGAACCCAGGACTTCAGGCCCTCCAACCTGAGCCGCTCTGAAGGCCGGTGGTAGGAGCGGAAGCTGAGACTCAAAGGTACAGTGCCACAGCCAGGATAGAGGTACTAGCAGGGACCTGGGTTTGAATCCCACCTGGGCCAACTCCTGCCTGTGTGCGCCTCTTGCTCTGAGGCCCCGTTTCCTCATCAGCAAAATACACACCATAAACTTATTTCCTAAGGGATCCACGGTTTGAAAAACCGGTCAGTGTAGACAAAACATTGGTACCAACTAGGTACTTAATGAATATTTCTCAAAAGCAGTGAGTAACAGTTTCTGGTATATTAATAGCAGTTAATGGCAATTGTCATTTCCTATAAGTGGTGAAGTGCTAAGTGCTTTGAAAGCGTTTTCTCATTTAATTTTCACTTGGGTGCAATTATGACATTCCCATTTCACAGAGGAGACAACTGAGGCCCATGGAGGTTAAATCCCTTGGGTAAGGTCTAGATCAGGGGTGTCCAATCTTTTGGCTTCCCTGGACTGCATTGTTGTCTTGGGCTACACATAAAATACACTAACAGTAACAATAGCTGATGAGAAAAAAAAAATCACAAAAAAAATCTCATGTTTTAAGAAAGTTTACAAATTTGTGTTGTGCCGCATTCAAAGCTGTCCTGTGCTGCATGCGGGCCTCAGGCCATGGGTTGGACAAGCTTGATCTAGATCTACATAGCCTGGAGAGGTGGCTCGGAGGCCCCCTCAGTGCTCTCAATCAGTGACATCCAAATAAATACAACCTCTAGGTAAAAATCAAAGGCTGGGCTGACACCTGTAAATCCCAACACTTTGGGAGGCCGAAGTGGGAGGATCACTTGAAGCCAGGAGTTTGAGACTATCCTGGACAACGTAGGAGACTCCATCTCTACAAAACAAAAAAACCAAAAAACCAAAACAAAACAAACTAGTGGGTGTGGTGGCGTGCGCCTGTAGTCCCACCTACGCAGGAGGCTGAGGTGGGAGGATTGCTGGAGCCCAAGAATTATTTTTTCTTTTTTTCTTTTTTTTTGTGAGACAGAGTCTTGCTCTGTCGCCCAGGCTGGAGTGTAGCGGCGCGATCTGGGCTCACTGAAAGCTCCGCCTCCCGGGTTCACTCCATTCTCCTGCCTCAGCCTCCTGAGTAGCTGGGACTACAGGCGCCTGCCACCATGCCCGGCTAATTTTTTTTGTATTTTTAGTAAAGACGGGGTTTCACTGTGGTCTCGATCTCCTGACCTTGTGATCCACCTGCCTCGGCCTCCCAAAGTGCTGGGATTACAGACGTGAGCCACCGCGCCTGGCCTAGCCCAGGATTTTGAGGCTGCAGTGAGCTATGATTGCACCACTGCACTCCATCCAGCCTGGGCAACAAAGCAAGACCCCATCTCAAGAATAAATAGCCAGGTGCGGTGGCTCATGCCTGTAATCCTAGCACTTTGGGAGGCCAAGTGGGCGGATCACTTGAGCTCAGGAGTTCAAGACCAGCCTGGGCAACATGGCAAAACCCTGTCTCTACAAAAAATACAAAAATTAGCTGGGTGTGGTGATGCATGCCTGTAGTCCTAGCTACTTGGGGGGCTGAGGCAGAAGGATCACTTGAACCCAGAAGGTGGAGGTTGCAGTCAGTGAGCCAAGATTGTGCCACTGGGCTCCAGCCTGGGCGACAGAGTGAGACCCTGTCTCAAAAATAAACATAAATATGAATAAATAAATAAATATTTAGAGCAAGAAATAAAAATGTCAAAATAAGTAAGTAAATAAAAGTAAAAATTGCTTGCTGCTTCTGCAAATACAACTTTAAGCAAGCATCCTGGGCCCTCCCTCTAATTAGATTACACCCTACCCCTATTGCTGCCTATGTGTACATTTTGCAGCCATTATACTACCACAGAACCCCCAGAAATGTCTCCCAGGTTTGCCGAGTCTCTTCCTTGTGGCTTCTTGCATCCCCCCAGATGGATGTGTGTTTACATCCAGGGAAGCATGTGCGGGTGTAAACCTACAGACCACGAGTGCAGGTCCCCATGCCAACTCTCACAGCCCAACCCTTGAACCCTGCTGGGCCTGCCCAGGGTCCACAGGTAGCCCTGTTCCACAGGGAGAGACACGCAGTGATGCACACACTCAGAGATGGGCACACAGATGGGCTTGCCACGCTGCCATGACACGTTTCCAAAGAGACGCTCGGATTCCGAGGCTGCCCAGGCATTGAGAGGCAGCCGTAGTGCACTGGTTTTCTGTGTGACTTTGGGGGCAGAGCACTGGGATTCAAATCCCAGCTCTGCTCCCCTCTCTATGCAACCTTGGAGGGGTTACTTATATTCTCCATGCCTCAGTTTCCCTCTCTGTAAGTGCAGATAATAATACTTTAAAAAATCATACTCTGGCTGGGTGCAGTGGCTCATGCCTGTAATCCCAGCACTTTGGGAGGCCGAGGCTGGCAGATCACCTGAGGTCGGGAGTTTGAGACCAGCCTGACCAACATGGAGAAACCCTGTCTCTACTAAAAATACAAAAATTAGCCGGGCGTGGTGGCACATGCCTGTAATCTCAGCTACTTGGGAGGCTGAAGCAGGAGAATCACTTGAACCCAGGAGGCAGAGGCTGCAGTGAGCCAAGATCATGCCATTGCACTCCAGCCTGGGCAACAAGAGTGAAACTCTGTCTCAAAAAAAAGAAAGAAAGAAAAAATCACATTGTATCTCATTGGGTTATTTTGAGGGTTAAATTAAATTCATGGAAGGTGCTTAGGAAAAATGGCTAGTGTTTAGTGTTGTCATAAATAAAAATTAAATGCATTTGCTCATTTAAACTTTATCTGGACTTGACAAGTGAGGAAATTGAGGCTCAGCAAGGGAAGCGCTCTGCCCAAGATCACACATCTGGAAAGTGTGAGTGGAGATTAAAAACTGTGTGGGTGTGGACCAGGTGTGGTGGCTCACACCTGTAATCCCAGCACTTTGGGAGGCCAAAGGCGAGAGGATCCTTTGAGCTCAGGAGTTGAGACTTGCCTGGACAACATAGTGAGACCTCATCTCTACAAAAAATACAAAATTTAGCCAGGCATGGTGGCACACACCTGTAGTCCCACCTGCTTGGGGGGAGGCTGAGGTGGGAGGATTGCTTGAGCCCCAGAAGTCGAGGCTGTGGGGAAATGGAGGCTGCCCAGAGTCCCGTCCTTGTGCCTTCTTGCATCCCCCCAGATGGATGTGCGTTTACATCCAGGCTGGAGTGCAGTGAGCCATGATCGTGCCACTGCACTCCAGCCTGGATGTCAGAGTGAGACCTTGTCTCAAAACACAAAAAGAAAAAACAAAAAACGGAGTGGATCTGAATCCAGAGCCCTTGTCTTTAGCCACCATACTGTTTGCATCTAGGACCCATTTGAGGACTTGCATGCTACTGCTGCTAGGAGTATAGAACAATATAAAGAACACCGGACAGGGAGCCAGCAGACAGAGAAAGAATCTTCCATATTCATTCAACTCGATTCATGCAGTCATTTGAGAAATACTTTCTGAGCATCTAATGTGTGCCAGGCATTTTTTTTTTTAGACAGCAGGGATTCATCTGGGAACAAAATAGACTAAAATTCCAGGGTTGGAAGAGCTCATGGTCTAGTGGAAGAGACAGAAAATAATCAAATAACTACACATACTAGGATCCTCATACTAGGATCAATGCTAGGAAGGAACATCCATTGTGCTGTGTGTTTGAGAGAGGTCAGGGAAGTTCCTGAGCAAGTGACTTTTCAGCTGAGCTCAGAAGAATGAGTAGGCATAAGCCAGGTGGTGAAGATGAGGGAGGGGAGGGGAAATGCTCCAGGGAGAAGGAACAGCTCATGTAAGACCTGGGGGCAGGAGGGAGTTTGGCACCTTGAGGGCTGTCAAGCACACAAGCTCCATAGGAGTAGCACTTTGTTTTGTTCATAGCTGTGTCCCAGCTGCCTGGCACAGTACCTGGTGCATGGTAGGCACTCAGTACTTATTGGTTGGTTGAATGAATGAATGAACATGTGAATGGATAAGTGGAGGAATGTATGAATCTATGATGTATTGATGGATGGGTGCATGACTGGATAGATGCTGGAAGGATAGATGAAAGGATGGACGGATAGGTGGATGAGTGAATGGCTGGATGGATAAGATGGATGTTGGAGGAATAGATGAAGGAATGGATAGATGAAAGAGTGGATGGTTGGGTGCATACATGGATGATTGGATGGATAGATGAAGAGTTAGAGTGGGGATGGATAGATGGATACTGCAGAAATAGATGAAGGGATGGATGAGTGAATGGCTGGATGGATAGAGGATAGATTGGTGGATAGATGGATGGATGTTGGAGGAATAGATGAAGGGATGGATGAGTGGATGAGTGGATAGTTGGATGGGATGGATGGAAGCTGCAGAAATAGATGAAGGGATGAATGAGTCAGTGGTTGAATGGATAGAAGATGGATGGATTTGTGGATGGATGGATGGATGTTGGAGAAATAGATGAAGGAATGGATGGATGAGTGGATGATAGGATGGATGGATGGATGCTGCAGAAATAAATAAAGGGATGGATGAGTGGAGGGTTGGGTGGATGGATGGATGATTGGATGGGTAGATGGAGAATTAGATAAAGGACGGATGGATTTTGGAGAAATAGATGAAGGGAGGGATGAGTGGATGGCTAGGTGCAGGGATGGATGATTGGATGATTGGATAGATAGATGAAGAGTTAGATAGAGGATGGATGGGTGGATGTTGGAGAAATAGATGAAGGGATGGATGGATGGGTGACTGATTGAATGAGTTTTCACAAATACCTACAGATTCACACACAAATGTGCCTGGAGGTAGATGCAGATACACTCAGAGGCATGCACACATGTGTGTAAACACAGATTCACTTGTTCTCCTGGTGCTCCTCCTGGAGAGAGCAAACACTGAGAATGGGGAGGTGGGGAGACACACCCTTTGGCCAGGGCTATGGCCATCCCTGCCACCACTGCAGCGCTGACAGTATTTCTGGAATTGGAGGAAAACGCTGATTCAGGAATGTGTGTTTTAGACTGGGCACCAGGCCAGGAAGTGGGACAGGGATGGCCCAGAGAGATGGATTGAGTGGCAGAGGGAAGTCGGTCGGAGTAAGGCAGAGAGACAGGCAAGGCGATAGAGAGGTGGAGACACAGAGAAGCAGAGAGATGGGGAAATAGGCAAAGTCATGGAGGCAGAGACAGAGACAGAGAGAGAAAGGGAAGGAAAGAGAGATGGAGACACAGAAACAGAGATGGGGAAATAGAGTGATGGAGACAGAGACAGATGTACAGAGAGAAAGACAGGGAGAGAAAGATGGAGATACAGAGACATACAGAAATCTACAGAGATGCAGACAGTGAGAGACAGAGATACAGGAATACAGAAATCTGTGATACAGGAATTCAAATTCAGACACACACTATAGTCCCAGCACTTTGGGAGGCTGAGGCAGGCAGATAGCTTGAGCTCAAGAGTTCAAGACCAACCTGGACAACATGGTGAAATTTCAGCTTTACCAAAAAAATACAAAAATTAGCCAGGCGTGGTGTGTGCGCCTGTAGTCCCGCCTACTTGGAAGGCTGAGGCGGGAAGATCACTTGAGCCTAGAAGATTGATGCTGCAGTGAGCTATGATCGTACCACTGCATTCCAGCCTGGGCCCCTGTCTCAAAAAAACCCCCCACGAAACCCAAACCCCCACAAAAATCAAATGCAGACACACAGAGAGAGATGAGGTAGGGTTCCAGAGACAGGTAGAGAGAAGGGAAGAAAGATAAAGATACAGAGAGCAATGGAGGCACAGACAATGGAGACATAGAATCCCAAATCCCAGAGGGAAGAAGAGAGACACAGAGGAGCAGAGAGAGATGCAGAGGAGAGACAATGACATCCAGCCAAAGCTAGATGCAGAGTCAGAGGACTGGAAAGGAAATTACCTCCTTTTGGGTGCCTCCTTGGTGCCTGGCTCCGATTTGGGGGTGCTGCTGTACCTTGCTTCATTTAAGCACCAACAGCCCTTGAAGGTAGCATTGAGGAAGGCAAGAGATAAGGAAGACGAGGCTCAGAGAGGGGAAGACATTTGCCTGACATTGCACAGCCTGGGAGCAGCATTTGGTGCTGGTCTGTTTGATGCCAGAGCCCATGTTCTCTTCTTCAACTTATGTTGACTCGTGAAGATCAGGAGGCACAGGGCAGATGGGGTTAGGGGGCTACTGAGTGTGGGTCACAGAAATAGAGGGAAATAATCATGTATTCATTCAACTCATGTGTCCTGAACTTCCCAGAAGCCTGGCCCTTGTGGCGTGATGCCGGAGAGCCAGAGATGAGTCAGGAAACAAATTTCTGAGCAAGACAGATGGGGAGGGGGGCAGTGTTCAGAGGTCTGGAGAAGGAGCAGATAAAAAAACAGGCGGAGGGAGGAGACAGAAAACACAACTGGTAGGAGGATGAGTCAGAGAGGGCTTCCTGGAGGAGAGGGCACTTGAGCTTCTTATTAAAAGATGAGGGCATTTGGGGACATGGGGAAAGGTTGGAAGAGCATTCCAGGCAGAAGACACAGCGTATGGAAAGAGTGGAGACAGAAATAAGGTGGGATGTGTGGGAGGGATTATTTATTTATTTATTTATTTATTATTTTGTTTGAGACAGAGTCTTGCTCTGTCGCCCAGGCTGGAGTGCAGTGGTGCGATCCCGGCTCACTGCAAGCTCCGCTTCCCAGGTTCACGCCATTCTCCTGCCTCAGCCTCCCAAGTAGCTGGGACTACAGGTGCCCGCCACCACACCCGGCTAATTTTTTGTATTTTCAGTAGAGACGGGGTTTCACCGTGTTAGCCAGGATGGTCTCGATCTCCTGACCTCGTGATCCACCTGTCTCGGCCTCCCAAACTGCTGGGATTACAGGTGTGAGCCACCGTGCCTGGCTGCGGGAGGGATTATTTATATAAAATAATTAATAAAGGGTAGGTGGAGAATGTTTGGAGGGGTGAGGTTGGGAGAGGGAGGTGAGGTTAGATCATGCAGCTCTTTCAGTCCAGGTGAGGGGCTGAAAGTTTGTCTAAGGCACTGGGGAGCCCTGGGAGGGCTGTGAGCAGGGCAGGGGCAGATCAGTTCCGGGCACAGAAAGACCCCTCTGGAGCCTCACTTGTGGGGAGAGGAATGAGGGCGAGAGAATGGAGGATGGGGTGGCCAGGAGGCTGGGCCAGGTGTGGTGGCTCACACCTGTAATCCCAGCACTTTGGGAGGCTGAGGTGGGAGGATTGCTTGAGCCCCAGAGTTTGAGACCAGCTTGGGCAACACGGTGAGACTCCATCTTAAAAAAAAGAAATAGCTGGGCGTAGTGGTGTGGGCCTGTGGTCCCCATTACTCAGGAGACTGAGGTGGGAGGATTGCTTGAGCCTGGGAGGTCAAGGCTGTTATCATACCGCTGCACTCCAGCCTGGGGGACACAGTGAGACCCTGTCTCAAAAACAAACAAACAAAAAAGGAGGCTGGGGCAAGGGTCCCAGCAGGAGAGGACGAGGTCAGAGTGGCTGCTAGAGCTATGGGAGTAGAGAGGAGAGGAAGGAGCAGAGAGAGGTGAAAGGCAAAAGGAATAGAACTTGGAGACAGATAGGCTGTGAGGGTCAGGTGTGCCTGTGGTCAAGGCAATCATGTCCTCCATCCCGCTGAGATAAAATTGCCAGCTGGAAATGGAAGACAGCTTGATGGGAGAGAAACAGATGTGAAGATGCCAGGAGGGGGTCAGGGCCCCCAGAACTGAGTAAGACTATTTCAATCTGGACTGTTTTAATTGCTAATAACGGAAACGCAAATCAAATTGACCTAAGCATAAAAGGAACTTTATTGGGTGGATGAGGGCTTCAGGCATTGCTGGATCCAGGTGTTCCAATCATCTCCAGGAATCCAACTGTCTGTATCTTTGGGCTATGCTTCCCTCTTGTTGTCTTTGCTCTCAGGCAAGTTATCTCCCTGCATGGTGATGTGGTAGCCCCGAGAGCTCCAATCCTGGCTCTGACCAGCCCCAAAACCACAGGGGAAAAACCCTATTTTCTAACAGGTCCAGCAAAAGTCCAAAGGTTGACTTTGTAGCCTAGATTGATTCTTAAGCTCGCCACTGAACAAATCACTGAGGAAATCAAGGTGCCATCACCTAGAACGAATACTTAGTAAGCAGGAACAACAGATAGTCCAGAGACCATCTGGATGTGGAGAGAGAGGAAGAGAAAGAGATACAAGTAACAGAGACAAAGACTGCAAGGACAGACAAAACAAATAAGCGAAGGTCCAGCTTCCTCTCCCACAATTCCTGCAGAGAGCTCTGCAGACCCAGAGAAAGGGATGCTGAACAGGCACCTACACGGCTAGACCCCTTCTCTCTAGCATGAGAGGCCCCATGAGACCCCAGACCCAGAAGTCCAGGCCCCCATCCTCTCCTCCCTCAGACCCAGAAGTCCAGACCCCAGGCCCTCCTCCATCGGACCCAGGAGTCCAGACCCCAGGCCCTCCTCCCTCAGACCCAGGAATCCAGGCCCCCGCCCCTCCCCCTCCCTCTGGAGGCACCATGGCAACCAGGCCCCCTGCCCACCATCCCCTCCCCCCTAGAGAACCCAGTTTCGTTGGAATCTCGCCTGTTTCTAACCAGTTCCTGGCTGGGGCAGGGATGAGCAGAGGGCAAGTGGGAACAGAAAGGGGATGACAGAGGGGAGTGGGGCTCAAGGGGGCAGTGGAGGCAGCTAGGAGAGGATAGAGATGGGGCAAGGAGACTGGTGAGAGGTGGGAAGACAGAGAGAGGGTGACGGGGTTAGGGAGAGGCAGAAAACGATGAAGACAAGGGGGGACGGGGGCCTGGGGAGATGCCGGGGAAACTGATGGAGACTGAAGAGATGGAGCCCCGGAGAGAAGGAGGGAGGAGGAGGGCAGAGAAATCAAGCAAAAGAGTGGTGGAGACGTGGGGACAGAGGGGAGGAGGCAGGGGGGCAGAGAGATGGGGAGAGAATGAGGAAGGGAGGTGGAGAGAGAGGGGTGGGGAAAGGGACTCTAGGAGACAGAGAGAGATAGGAGGGAAAACAGGGAAATGGGAAAGAAGGGATTGGGGCACACAGGGAGTCCCTGAGGTCAGGGGAACCCAGATCTCCACATGGTCTCAGCCTTCCAGTTCCTCTGTAATTCTACCCCGGGGCTTCAAAGAGGAGGTAGAGGAGGCAGCGGTGGGGAGAAGGAGCTGGGGTGGGTGGCCCAGTCAGAGCCTCTCTTGCCACCTTCCTGAGACATCCCTCACCCACCTTCCCAGGATGCAGCCAGAGGTGGAGCCCGTGTGCTCGCCTGCCATGGGCAGCCCCACCATGCACAGGAAGGCAGGTACTGAGCTGTGTCTTTGGGGAAGGGGTGGACTTCCTCCATCCAGGCAGTGCGTAGTAGCCCGGGCTCACAGTGTGGCCTTAAGCGAGTCACTGGCACTCCAAAGTGAAAGCCATCCCTAACATTCCTGGATTCACCAGATTCCTGGAGAGCGGCCCCCTTGGACCTCAAACTACATTTCCCATGAGCCTCTGCAGTTCCTTGGCCAATGCCCTGGACTCAGAACTACATTTCCCATGAGCCTCTGGGGCCTAAGCAACACCTCTGAGGCTATTCTTCTCCTAGGTAACCTCACTGTCTTGTCTCCCACCCTGAGCTCAGCATCTTCCCCCAAAGCTGCTCTCCTCCTTCCTGGTTTCCATTTTCAAATGGCCCCACCGCCAACCCAGTCACTGGTGCCATCCTTCCACCTCCCACAATTCCCTCCCACAGCCCATCAGGCCCTATCTTCCTGCCCTCTGACTCTCCCTTCCCCATTCCTTCCTCTCTGTCCCCGCAGCCCTGTCCCAGGTCTCATCCTCTTCCATGTGGACCCTCTCCTCACCTCCTCCCTGGTCCCCAGTTTCTCTCCTCCTACCTATCCCTCCATGGCTCCAGAGAGGTCTCTCTGACTTCCTGCAGTGATCCTGGCTGTCCCTTGCTCATAACACTTCCTAGCTTCCCGTCACCTCTAGGACAGAGACCCAAAGCTCCAGCCTGGCTTTTGAGGCCCTGTGTGGTCTGACCCCTGCTGACAACTTCAGGCTCCTAGCCCAGCACTTCCTGCTAGCACTCTGTGCTGTAGCACAGCTCATGCAGTTACACTCATTCAACATTTATGGAGTAGTATCTCAGTGAGGATGCATGTAACTGCAGGTAATAGAAAACCAAACTCAGGACTGGGTGTGGTGGCTCACGCCTATAATCCCAGCACTTTGGAGGCCGAGGTGAGTGGATCACCTGAGGTCAGGAGTTCGAGGCCAGCCTGGCCAACATGGTGAAACCCCATCTCTAAAAATACAAAAATTAGCCAGGTGTGGTGCTGGGTGCCTGTAATCCCACCTACTAGGGAGGCTGAGGCAGGAGAATCGCTTGAACCCAGGAGGCAGAGGCTGCAGCGAGCCAAGATTGTGCCACTGCACTCCAGCCTGGGTGATGGAGGGAGACTCTGTCTCAAAAAACAAAAAAAACAAACAAACACAAACACCCAAAAACAAAACTCACTGCAGCCTTGAGCTCCTGGCTCAAGTGATCCTCCCACCTCAGCCTTCGAGGCCGAACAAATGCCCTGATGGCAAAACAGACGTTGTTTCTCTGCCTTTAGGTCTCTTTTAGTGCTTTTGAAGGCATCTTTCTTTTGGAGACCCCACAATGCACCATCTCTAGCCTAGACTGAGGCACCCATGTGACATGTAATTTATATGTAGCTCCAGAAAAGTCAAGTGGAGTTGAGTCGACCAGTTGGCTAGTTTTGTTGATCGACGTTTGGTTCATTTCGATTTTGCTGTTTTCTTTGCAGCGTTGTGGAACCAATCACATTTTTTAGTTGATCAGGTTGCAAACTTCAGCATAGGCCATTAGAAAGCCCCTGGGTCCCAAGCATTTTGCCTGTAGTGCCTAACGGATGAAACGGCCTGGCTTGTTCTCATGCTGGGAGAGGAGACGTGAAACACGCCATCTCACAGATCATTCATAGCCTCCAATGGCAATAAGCACTCTTTAGTCTTGGGGCTCAAGGGAGTTCTGGGAAGTTCTTGCAGGTGACTCTCTTTTGCTCAAAAACGTTGGCCCATGCTAGGCCCTTCATGTGAAACATCCTTCTCTCTGTCACCTCTTTATTTGGTAAATACCTTCTTATTCTTTAGGTCTCACTGTGGACACCTCCTCTAGAGAGCCTTCCCTGATTGCCCCTAGACCAGGAGACTGGGCTTTCCCTCCACCTTGCAACACTTTCATTGAAACACACATTGCCCTTTATCTGAGAGTTCTGAAAGGGCAGAGGTGTGTCTCATTCATCTCTTGGTCCCCAGCATCCTCCAAGGCACACAGGGGCCCTCTGAGATGCCTGTTAAAAAAATTTAACCAGCTACTTGGGAGGCTGAGACAGGAAGATCCCTTAAGCCCAGGAGTTCCTGGCTGCAGTGAGCTATGATTGCACCATGACCCTCCAGCCTGGGCAACACAGTGAGACTCTGTCACCAAAGGAAAAAAAAAAAAAAAAAAAAAAAAGCTTGAAATGGTTGCATTTCCTCAATTTTTCAATAAGTACTTATTTTTAAGTTTATGCTTAATTTAATTACACATATACATTTAAATGTATTAAATACATTTACATATATTAAAATCACTGTTGTAACTAGAAATAGTTCTTATTTCTAATGTCATATTTCATGAGAAACTATTGTATTCACATTTTTTCACATGCATCTTTGATGCTGCTAGAGTTACTTTTTGATTCATTTAACGCTTGTACAAGGCTATTTTTTTAAATTAATTTATTGTGTTGAGACAGGGACTCACTTTGTAACCTAGGCTGGCATGAATTGACATCATTGTAGCTCACTGCAGCCTCAAAATCCTGGGCTCAAGCGATCCTCCTGCCTCAGCCTCCCAAAGTGCCGGGATGATAGGTGTGAACCACCATGCCCGGCCTATAATTATTTTTGAATATCATCTCATACCTAGTACATATTTAAATTTCCCTAATTATCTCAAAATTGTATTTTTTTTATAGTTGGCTTGTTTAAATTAGGGCCCAAACAAAGTGCACACATTTCAGGCTTTATTCAATAAATACTAAGGACAACTATAAGCCTGGCACTTTGCTAGATGCTGGGGACGAAAACACAAGTCCCTGCCCTTACATTGCTCAGAAGACATAGGGAAGACAGAGTGTAATTAGGGAATCATAGAAATAAAGGTAAAATTGCAATACTATGAGTACAAACATACTGTGCTATGAGGAATGGCATCAGTGGACCCTCAGGGAGACTTGATTAGTCAAATGAGGGGGAAGAGAGATCCACGCAGAGTTACAGCATTGGCCAAGATCCTGCAGCAGGAGGGGTCAGAGAGTCCAAGTCGCAGAAAAACAGCGTTTTTGGACTGCAGCAGGTGAAAAGGATGATTGTGCTTGATCAGGTTTAAGACACTAGCACGGTCTGATCACGTGTCGTCTTATGGTCACTGGAAGGACTTTGGACTTTATTCATCCCACAGACAATGAAAAGTCCTGGGAGGGTTTTGAGGAAGGGGCCATAGGGTCAGGTCTACATGTCAAAATCCTGCCTTGCTGGGGTAACTGGAGAGCGAGAGGAGTTAGGAGACCAGGTGAGAGTGAGGTGAGAGGAAGGCACCTGGGGAGAGTGAGAACACGCACACTGGATCCAGATGCTTACATTTTTATCCTTATTCTATCATTTTGTGCTGTGTGACTTTGGGCAAGTCACTTAACCTCTCTGTGCTTCTGTTTCATCATGTGTTAAACAACACTACCTCAGAAGGTTATTGTGAGGATGCAATGGAAAGTATTTTATTCTATTCTATTTTGTTTTATTTTGGCACTAGAGTCTTGCTTTGGCACGATCCCGGCTCACTGCAATCTCTGCCTCCAGGGTTCAAGCAATTCTCCTGCCTCAGCCTCCAGAGTACCTGAGACTACAGGTGCGCGCTACCATGCCCGCCTAATTTTTTGTATTTTTAGTAGAGACGGGATCTCACCATGTTGGCCAGGCTGGTCTCGAACTCCTGAGCTCAGTCAATCTGCCCACTTTGGCATCCCAAAGTGCTGGGATTACAGGCGTGAGCTACTGTGCCCGGCCACAGTGGAAAGTATTTTTTAAAGTGTTTGGCATATAAAAGGGACAGTAAGCACATAGTTATATTGTTAAGTGGACAGATTTGAGGAGGGGATGGCTGTGTTTGAGGGATGGAGGGAGGCCGGTATGACTGGAAGAAAATAACGAGGGTAGGTATTTCTGGAAGGGGATCCCGTGAAAATGTAGATTTGAATCCAGCAGGTCTGGGGGTGGGCCCTGGAGTAAGTGTCTACCGCATGTGTGTGTGTGAGAGTGTGCAGGAGAGCCCGTTGTGAAACATATACCAGCACACCACTGACTATAGTTAAACCAAGTTGAATGTGTTGACTTACTGTAATGAGAGACAGCACACACACACACACACACACACACACACACACACACACACACACACACACGTTGTCTCAGTAGAAGGGTGTTAGCAAGGACTTATTGTTAGAGCCGGGCTGTGTCAGGTGACTTTGGGGAGGGTTCACAGGGGTGGGGCTTTGCTCTGGATGGGAGACTGGTGGAAAGCACAGGCAAGCCCGTGACTGGGAATCTTCATCTCATTGGGAACCAGGAGGGGTAGATGGAGCTAACGCTGGGGTTAATGAAAAAGCAGCCGTCAGCTCTGAGCTGGGAGGGGGGGATTTTGGTCATTTTTGTGGTTTGGACAATGTTCATGTTTGTTGTGTTGAGACATGATTCAGGGGTGGTCTTGTTTTTGTCTCAGTCCATCACGGTCACAGAGTGGCCTTGCTTGATGTTGGTGTTACGGGAAATGTTTTATGTTTGGCAGGAGAGCACCAGGGCCTGGCTGTCAGGGTCTGCTTCCCTCCCTTTCAGCAGCTATAACAAAGACACCCCAAAACACAACATCATAAAGAAGACAGAAGTGTATTTCTTTTCTTTTCTCCCTTGCTCCTTTCCTCTCTTTCTCCTTCTTCCCTCCCTCCGTCTCTCTCTTTTCTTTCTCTCCTTCTCTTTTTGTTTTTGAGATGGAGTCTCACTCTGTCGCCCAGGCTGGAGTGCAGTGGCGCAATCTTGGCTCACTGCAACCTCCGCCTCCTGGGTTCAAGTGATTCTTCTGCCTCAGCCTCCCGAGTAGCTGGGACTACAGGCACACACCAACACACCCGGCTTTTTTGTATTTTTAGTAGAGATGGGATTTCATCATATTGGCCAGGTTGGTCTCGAACTCCTGACCTCGTGATCTGCCCGCTTCAGCCTCCCAAAGTGCTGGGACTACAGGAGTGAGCCACTGCACCAGGCTCCGTCCCTCCCTCCCTCCCTCCCTTCCTTCCTTCTCTTTCTGTCTCTCTTTCTCCCTTTCTCTGTCACCCAGGCTGAAGTGCACTGGTACAATCATGGCTCACTGCAACCTCTAACTCCTGGCCTCAAGCAATCCTCCCACCCTAGCCTCCTCAGTAGCTGAGACTGCAGGCACACAACATCATGCCCAGATAATTAAAAATTTTTTTTTGTAGAGATAGGGTGTTGCTATGTTACCTGCCTCAGCTGGTCAAGAACCAGAATTGTATTTCTCTCTTGTGTAATGGAAGGCAGGGTTGGTGGGACATCTTGGCTTGGTGAGAAGATTTAGAGATAAGAGTTCCTCCCATATTGTTGCTTGCCATATCTGAATATGGTGGAAGCTGGGTTATTGCTAATCCACATTCCAGTCCAAGAGAGAGGGCAGAGTCCAAGAAAAGTGGTAATCTTTTAAGCAAATGACTCCAAAGTTACACCTCTCACTCCAGCTAACACTTCATTGGTGAGAGCATGGTCACATGGCCACACTTAGCTGCAAGGGAGTCTGGGAACTGTTGTCTCTAGCTGGGAAGCCATGTGCTGGGTAAAACTCTAGGATTGTAGGGGAAGGGGAAAATGGAGTGCATGGAACAACTAGCACTTGGCCATAAGAGAGAGACCAGTTAGCTGATGGTGGGGTGGTCAAAAAGGGTCCATATTTGAGAACTGTTATCTGTGAAATTCCAATCAGGAGACTGATTCTGAGAGTGTTGGAAAAACTGAAAACTGGGCTGGGCACAGTGGCTTATGCCTGTAATCCCAGCATTTTGGGAGGATGAGGCAGGAGGATCACAAGGTCATGAGACTGAGATCATCCTGGCTAACACAGTGAAACCCCGTCTCTACTAAAAATACAAAAATTAGCTGGGCGTGGTGGCGGGTGCCTGTAGTCCCAGCTACTCGGGAGGCTGAGGCAGGAGAATGGCGTGAACCCGGGAGGCAGAGCTTGCAGTGAGCCGAGATTGTGCCACTGTACTCCAACCTGGGCAACAGAACAAGACTCTGTCTCAAAAAAAAAAAAAAACCTGAAAACTGGATTCAAGTGTTGTTACTGAAGTGATGCTGCCACAGTGAAGAAGTAAGCCTGGGGTGACTAGAAGAGGAAGCAAAAAGGAGCAAGTTCCTCCTGCTTCCTCCTGCCTTGCAGGCTCCCACTGGTGCCCCTGTCAGGCAGAGCCTAATAGGAACCCAGCTGTTGAAGAAGAAATGTGGTTAGTAGAGTCTCAACCCAGGCATCACAGAGCCGGTGTCGTGGTGTGGAGTTTGGAGCTAAGAGACAGTAACTCAATATCTGGCATACAAGCTATTCTGGGTGTGGCATGGGCAAGCAATTGGTGATGGCCATTTAAGCAGAATCATGGCTGAGGAGGGCTCAGGGCAGCTGACACTGGGTTCTCTGTCCTCAGGAGCCCTCCTTATGGACCTGGAGACCCCAGAGGAGATGCAGGCTCGGAGCCTGGGCAGGCCCATCAAATCCTCGTGAGTTGTCCCTGGCCCCCATGACCTCTATCTTCTGCCTCCCCAAATGTGATGGCAGCGAACCCTGACTTCAGAGGTCCCTGCCTGTTCGCTCTCTCCCTAGAAAGCAGTACCTGCGGCAGGTCATTGCAGAGTACGAGGCACTGGACCGAGAACTCCCGTGCATCCGGAAGTTCCCCACACCACCAGCTGCCCAGCCCCTCTGCCTCTGCATGGAGACCTTGGTGAGTGGACCTGTGCCCTTATTTTCTGCACAGTTTTGGTGGGGTGATGGGAAGGGCACAGGCTAAGAAGCAGTGTGGCCAGAGTTTAAATTCAGGCTCTTGGCTTATAAGCTGTGGGCTTGCCACCAGGACAGTTTGCTGAAAACTGATTGTGAATTTGTCAAAGGGTCAGTCATGAAATCTACTGCTCATGTCAGAGGGGAGACCAATGGGCAAAGAAAGGGGAGGCTGAGGGGGGCAGGGAGGGAGGACAAAAGGAATCCTACTAATCCACTTCTGTAAAGTTTACAAATATAACAAAAACTCAAGAAAAAGCCCATGTGTGTCGGGTGCGGTGGCTCACGCCTGTAATCCCAGCACTTTGGGAGGCCGAGGTGGGTGGATCACTTGAGGTCAGGAGTTTGAGACTAGCCTGGCTAACATGGTGAAACCCCGTCTCTATTAAAAATACAAACATTAGGCAGGCGTGGTGGCAGGTGGCTGGAATCCCAGCTACTGGGGAGGCTGAGGCAGGAGAATCGCTTGAATTTGGGAGGTGGAGGTTGCAGTGAGCCGAGATCATGCCACTGCACTCCAGCCTGGGTGACAGAGTGAGACTCTGTCAAAAAAAAAGGAAGGAAGAAAGAAAGAAAGAAGGAAGGAAGGAAGGAAGGGAGGGAAAGGAAAGGAAAGAAAAGGAAGGAAGGAAGGAAGGGAGGGAAAGAAAGAGGTCATGTTTTTGACAGATTCAGTAAACTGGTCCTCCCTGCCTTCAATCAGAAGAGTTATATATCAGAGTCCCAGGCACTCAATAATTGACTGAGAAGAGCTGATGTCAATAGGTGCTTACTGTGTGCCAGGCACAGGCCTCCAAGGTACCCTCTCAGCTAATCCGTGTAACTCTCCACCCTGCATACAGGGATTGCTGTCCTCGTTTTAGGGATCAGTCTCCACCCCATCACTCCACTTCTTTGTGGCTTTGAGCAAGGGACTCTCCAGCCTCCCCTCTCACCCCAGTCAAGGAATGACTTTCTGGAAGTGACATCATTTTTCAGTGAAATCGTGAAAATTTTCATTTCATTTTAGTTCCTCAGCAATTTTATGTGCTATGACAACTGTTATCACCCTTGACATGGTAATCACGTGATGCAACTGTGTTTAGTGATCAGTCCATGTTTCTGAATGTTAAATAGATTGACAAGACATCAAAACCCCTATGACCCTTATCTTTTGACTACTGAACATTCTTAAAATGCTAATACGAATATAAAAGGAAAGGTGTGTAACTTAAATCCTGGCAGAAATTCTCAAGAACTTTCAGTCGCATCCATTGCAAATTGCTGGGAAAGTTTTTGGTAGATTCGTAAAGTTGGCTAAGTTGGTGAATCATTCGGCCAACTGTTCATTGACTTTGGGGCAAATTGGCCTGGTGAGAATTGATTTTTTTGGAGAATGACCTAGAGTGATAGTAGATGCTTTCCCATCTGAGAGATAATCTGTCGTCTCCTTTGACAATAGCGACAGTACCCTGGGATTAAGAGCGATCCTTGCCCCTCAAATGCCACCTGGAACTCTGTGGCAGGTTCTGCAGGTGGGGTCTAGGGTGGTGACTTCTGAACCCAAAATGAACCAGGAGGTCACGGGCTGAGGTTCTCTCTCCGACACCCGCAGCCCGAGGAGGATTTTACCCACCTGGAGGTGCTGCAAGCCCTGGAGGCCCAGTTACCGGGGGCCATGGAGAGCGGGCGCGTGAGCAGCATCCGCTTTGAGAACATGAACGTCATCTGTGGGACTGCTGGGCGCCGGAACCGGTGAGTAGGCGGCGGGGGCGGGGCCTGGAGCGAGCGGGAGGGGCGGGGCCCGGGGCGACCGGGTAAGAGCGTGGTTGGTTTTAGAGCGCTGAGGGACGTGGCCAAGAGTGAAAGCATGAAGGGGCGGGGCCCGGAGCGACTAGATAAGAGCGTGGTTGGTGTAAGGGTGCTGAGGGGCGGGCCCCGGAGCCACTAGATAAGAGCGTGGTTGGTGTAAGGGCGTTGTGAGGCGGGGCGACAGTGGAGTGACAGCGTGGGGGGGCGGGGCCAGGAGGGACTAGATAAGAGCGAGATTGGTGCAGAGCCACTGAGGGGCGGGGCCAAGAGTGAGCGCGGTTGGAGGTAAGGTCCGGTGAGATCAGAGAGAAGGAGGGATCTCGAGTGAGTAGGGGCCCGAGTTTGAGTGACCCAGTAGTGACCGGGATAGGGGTCTGAGCCTGGAAAGGCAGCTGTGAGGGGGTGGAAGAGACTGAGCACATAGTAGGTGTGGGGCCAGGGGTGATAGGGTGGGGACAGGCCTGGAGTGCCTAGGGTAGAGTGCCTGCAGTCGCCAGTGGAGGGTCGGGCCTTTGGGCGGTTTGAGATGGAGCCTCGACAGACAGTGATTAGGACGCAGAACCAGGCTAAGAGAGCGTAAGGAGCCTAGAGCGACCCAGGCGAGAGGGCAGGGCTGGAGGGGAGTTTAGGGACGGAGCGACGGTCCGCTGGACCAGGGCCTGTAAACGACTCCAGGGACCAGGCAGGGACTCTTCGAAGATCAAAGCCAGGGCTGAAACGACCTGCGAGTTCCTTTTCCGTCCCCACCCCCCTTACAGGTGGCTCATCGCGGTCACGGACTTCCAGACGCGCTCGCGCTTGCTGCGCTCCGGGCTCAGTCCCCGCGGGCTTGCGCACCAGATCGTGCGCCACGACGACCTCCTGCTGGGCGACTACCGCCTGCACCTGCGCCGCTCCCTGGTCCGGCGGCGCATGCTCCAGGCCCTGGGGGCGGAGCCGAACGAGGAGGCCTGACGCCCGGGCCGGCCCCGGCAGCGCTTGCGCACCGCCCCGCGGGCTGGGGCCACCCACCCGGAGCCCCGGAGGACAGGGGGCGTTGCCTTCCCAGGAAGGAGGCGGGGCCGGCTCGAGGGGGTGGATACTGTGAGTTTAATTATAAAGAATGACCTGGTACAAAAGCCATTTCTCTCTGCAAAATCTTGGTGGGGAGTCAGGGGAAGGGAGGTGATGGGGGGTAGGAATGAACCCCCATGTTATAATCCCGCGTCCCTAATCTTCCTCCAGTCCCTGTACGTGGACGCCTGGGTCCCAATCCCTTGAGGGATGAACTGAGGCCCGCGAAAGGGAAGACCTGGGCACCGGGGCTTTCAACGCGTGCCGAGCCCTGTCTCAGCGAGAATCAGACGTCCTCATCCGCCCCCCTCCTCTTCCCCTCCCACCCCCCTTGGAAGACAATTCTCGGGCTTTTATTTCAGGTTTTTTTTCTGGATTTTTTTGTGTGTTCTAGGGGTTTTGTGTGTTTTTTTTTCTGTTTTTTATATTTTCTTCTTTTGTTATTGTTCCTCTTTTTGCTTTTTCTCTCCTCTCCACCCCGCGCTGTCCCAGCATTCGGTCCCTCCCCACTCCCCACCCCGACCTCTCCTCCCCCCCCCACCCCCTACACCCTCCCCAACCCCGCGGCACCCATCCAGAATGAACAAGCCCTTGATAGACGGGCGCCGCGCAGGCCCCCTGCGGACTGGGGGCATCCGACAAGGGGGAGGGGGCGGGTAGGGGTCCAGCGCGGCCTCTGCCCCTCTCCTCACCACCCCTCCCCCCTCCCACGACCCTCCCACGAGGTTCCCCGCAGATCCCTGACATGGTGAGGGGAGGGGGCTTGCAGCCCCCTCCCCTCATGGACGGAGCGCCCCCCCCTCTCGGGGGTAGGGGGCAGCAGAGGGGGAATGGGCTTGGGGAAGGAGGGGGAGCTCCCTTCTTTGGCAGCTGAACATGGGGGGGGACCTGAGGGCAACGCCCTCCCCCCTTTACCCACAGCAGGGGAGGGGGCTTTTCAGGGGGAGGGGTGGCTTAACATTCCCAAGCCCCGGGAATAAGCGGAGAGAGGAAGCGTGCGGGAAGGAACAGCCATGCTGGAGGGAGAGGGAGCTTCTTGGAGTGGACAGGTTAGGAGAGGGCAATCTTCGTGCAAAAGGGATGGACAGATGGCCCAGGAAAGACAGAAGAGGGAGGATGTGAGGAAGGGTGAGGGCTGGAGGCAGGGAGAGGCTCGAGTGTGGAAGCATGGTGAGCAGGAAGCCAGTGTGCATAGGGTCTTCTCTCACCAGGAAGAGAAAGAGCTTAAGGAGGTAAGAGAATCCGAATGAGAATGGCCGCAAGAGCTGCTTGTCAACAGGAATAAAAAATAAGCGTGTCAGGAAAAGAAATGACAGTTACAGCCCAAGAGTGCATGGAATGAGATGAGTGTGCAAAAGGAAAGAAGTGGTAGAGCTCTCATCCACGTAGAAAAGACAAGATGCGGTGTGCAGCCATGTCATGGTGTGCAAGAACATTATTAAAGGGGAGAAACAAGGCTTCCGGAGAGCACTGAAAATGCTGGGGGGGGGTGCGTGTGCAAAAGCAAGTGTGCAAGAGGGTTCACAAAAGAATAAAAAATGCAGAAGGGCAAAGATTTCAAACAGAAAGGGGCAAGGGAGTGGGAGCCTGGCAAAGAAGAAGAGAATGAGCATTTGTGAGAGAAACACTTTCTGGGAGGCAAGTGTGCAAAAGGTGTGACCAAAAGTGACGGTGCAAAAGGGGCAAGAGGGAAGGCGGGGGGTGGGGGGCTAGGAGTGTCATGGTGAGAGGGGAGAGTTGGGGAGTGGAAGAATCTGGGGTTTTTAAGAATAAGGGAAAGTGCTTCAACGTAAGAAAATGGAGGTAAGAGTGTGTCAGGAGGGGTGCATAAGATAGCAAGTGTGCAAGGGCTGAGCAAAGAGCAGGGCACTCCAGAGAATGAATGATGTGCATGGAGTCTGTGAGGGGGAGGGAAAATGTGTCCCAAGTGTGTCTGCAACAAGGGTCCAGAGCGAGCGGGGAGGAGGAGATGTGAAATGGAGTGTGTAAAGGAGGGCCCTGGTAGGGGAAAAGTGTGTAAGCAGCAAGAAGCAGAGAAGGAGGCATGGAGCGTGAGAAAGGAAATGCAGCGTGTGCGAGGAGAGCAGAGTGTATTTGAGCGGGCCTCGCCAGCCAGAAGCAAAGGCAGAATGTGCAAGACAGCGAGAGGGCAAATTTGTGCAAAATTGCAGCCCGGGGATGGGAGGGGAGAGAGGTGAGCAGGCGTGCAACGGAGCGTGCAAGAGGCTGAGGGGGGCAGCTGTGTGTGCTGGGGAGAGGGGAAGGGGGAAGAGCTGAGGGGCCTGGAGAGAGTGGGAAGGGTTGTTAGAGGGGTGGCAGGTGGTGGAATCCGAGGGCACCCCCTTCCCCTGCGGCCTGGGGGACAGTCCCCATCCATTCGGGCTCAGGGCTGACCCTCTATGGCTCTGTCTATCCCCTCCCCCCAGAATAGGCCCTTCCCTCCTTCTCAATTCCCCTCTGTAATTTCTCCTATCCCCCCTCCGCTCCCCGCTTCACACACACACACTCTTGTGTCAGCTGCCCCCCTTCAGTGAGGTGCAAATGTCCGGCCTGGATTGGGCCACCTGGTGACCTCTGGCCTTGGGAGATGAGGGCAGGGCGCAGTTTGAACAGAGTCCCTGGCCCGGGGAGAGAATGACAGTCAGGGGTCAGAGGTCAAGAGGCCAGCAGGCTCAAGAGTTCTGTGGACGGGGCTGGTCCGTCCAGGCCAGCCATCACCTCTCCAGGAAGAATTTGAGAGCCCGGTCGATGTTCATGCGGTGGCCCACCCTGGTCACACCTAGATCGACGTAGTCCTCCTTGGTCAAGGCGGGCAGGTGGGAGCCATCGATCTCGTGGTCCAGGAACTGGGCTCGGTGCTCCGCCAAACCCAGCCACTCCAGCCAATCAGCCACGTCGAACTTGGTCCAGAACCCCAGAGGTTTAGCGCCAAACGGCTTGTCCGGGGGCAGCGAGAGCAGGCGGGTCGGTGAGAGGGAGCGCGAGGCCCCTGACAAGGCTCCCCCGAGCCCCCCGGATATCCCCGGGTGTGGCGGCACAAAGACTGGGGCGAAGGGGTCAGCCGAGCCTCCTGCCCCTCCAGTTGGGGAGCCACGGATGTCAAAGAGGCCTGGGTAGAGGGGTCCGGAAGGCAGGATGGGCAGGGACGAGGGCCTGGGCGCAGGGCTGACCTTGTGCTCCGAGGCGGGCAGCAGCGAGGGGCTCGGGGCCCGGCGGAGCAGAGGGGGCCGCATCTCGAACTCCACGCCCTGGAGGTGGCGGGTGGACGTGGAGGAGGAGGAGGCTGAGGGTGAGGTGGCCCCTGGGGCCGCAGCGGCTGTAGGGGAGACCCCTGTTCCGGTGGGGAGCGGCGGCAGAGGTGGTTTGGGCCAGTTCTGAAACAGGCTGCTGACAGGCTTGGAGAGGAGTGAGGACTGGGAGTCGTCGGAGAGTCTGGAATGTGACAAGGGGGCAGTGGGGGAGGACAGGGATTTAGGGGGCAAGGGCAGGGGTGAGAAAGAGGCAGAGGTCAAGATATAGGAAGAGAGGAGGAGAGACATAAGGGTAGGGGGAGAGATGGAGGAGAGAGACGGGAAGAAATGGAGGGAGCAAAGGGTAAGACGGCCGGCCGTCGAGGAAAGAAATGAAGGGAGAGAAAGATGAGAGGACAGGGAGAGGGCGACAGTTAAGAGAGATGAAAGAAAAAGAGACATTAAGTGATAATAATAATAATCGTCACCGCTTACTGATGCTCACGTGTGCCAGGCATTGTTCTAAGTGCTTTACATGATTGCATCTCAGTTTAATCCCCACGACAGCCCTGATGCAGGTTACTATTATTATCAGCACAGAGAGGTTAAATAACTTGCCTAAGGACACACAGGAAGTGGCAGAGCCCGGTTATATGGCACCAAAGTCTGAGCTCTTCACCACTATTCTATACTGCCTTTCAGGTTATGGCCAGTCGTAGCAGAGTGAAAGATGGGGAGACAGTGAGAGAGAGACAAAAAGAGGGTGAGCATCCAGGGGAGAGAGATGGAAGGGACAGGGGACACAGAGAGAGAGAGATGAAGAGAGGGAGATGAAAGAGAGAAGAAACAAGGGGAGAAAAAGGTTCCCCTCATCCCTTTCGTTCCCTCCCCTCCAGCACTGTCCCACCTCAGGGCCTTTGAACTGGCTGCTCCCCCTGCCTGGCTCACTCTTGCCCTGGGCAGCTGCTCCCTCTCCACTTTCATTACTCTGCCCATCTTGCCTGTTACGTGAGAGACCTTCTCCACCCATCCCATTGTGGTAGCTTTTTTTGTAGGATGGTTGCAATTATTTTGTTTACTGCCCCGCCCCCACTCCTATGTCCCTAGACTATGAGCCCTATGGAGTTGCACAGTCTTTGCCTGTCCTGTCCAGGAGGGGATCCCATCACCCAGAAGGGCACTCTGCACACATAGGTCATGAGTCAATAATTAATGCAGTTGTTGACTGAATTAAGCATCCTTCCTGTTGCTGCTACAAGCAGTGGAAAAAAAAAAAAGAAAGAAAAGAAAAAAAATCCTCTTCTCTAACCAGAATACTTAAGAATAGTCAAGGAATTGCATTCAGTTCTTAAAGGCCTAACAAACCCACATTTGTTTGTTTGTTTGTTTTTACAGCCTAGGAGCATTGATTCAAGTTGCTCTAATAATATACACTTCCTTTTTCTTTTCTTTTCTTTCTCTCTCTTTTTTTTTTTTTTTTTTTTTTTTAAGACAGGGTCTCACTTTGTTCCCCAGGCTGCAGTGCCTTGGTGTCATATCAGCTCACTGCAGCCTCAACCTTCCAGGCTCAAGTGATCCACCCACCTCAGCCTCCTGAGTAGCTGGGACTACAGATGCAGGCCACTGTGCCCAGCCTCCTTTTTCTTTTCTTTCTTTCCTTTTTTTTTTCAACCTGGGAGCATAGATTTAAGTTGCCCCAAATATACACTCCCTGAACCCACATTTGAAGGTCAGACACATTTGGATAGCAGACCTTCAAACAGAATTCAAGTGAACTCTGTAGATGGACAAGGATATTTAAAACCTGCTCCCAACCCTCTGTGTATCTGAAGCAGAAATGTAACTCTACTTTCTCTAGGACTAGAAGGTCTTGAATGGGCTCGAATTCTGCGACGATGCAGCTGACTGGCTGCTCTGGGAGGCATCTGCATCATCCCGTATTTCCCCATGTAGAAGTTGCTGGGCTCTTGTTCGAGGCCCCCTCTTCCCCCATCCCATGTTACAACAATGGCACACATTAAATCCTCTCAAAAACTCTTTGGGCTGGCACTAGGCCATTCCCCTTCTACAGAGAGGTGGATTCATTTGCCTAAGATCACCCAGGTAGAAAGTGCAGGGTTGGGACTGGAAGCCGGGAAGGTGGGCTCTAGAACCACACCTATAACTGCATCCTGTCTTGAACCACACTGGCTTCAAGGGACTCACAGATTTCAGGGACTGTCAGAAAGAAGTGGCAGCTCACCAAGGAAACAAACATAAGCAGGTCTCACTCCAGTCTCCTTTGTTAATAACTTTTTTTTTTTTTTTGAGACGGAGTCTCACTCTGTCACCCAGGCTGGAACACAGTGGTGCAATCTTGGCTCACTGTAACCTCTGCCTCCCGGGTTCAAGTTATTCTCCTGCCTCAGCCTACCGAGGAGCTAGGACTACAGGTGCCCACCACCATGACTGGCTAATTTTTTGTATTTTTTTTAGTAGAGATAGGGTTTCACCGTGTTAGCCAGGATGGTCTCGATCTTCTGACCTCATGATCCACCTGCCTCAGCCTCCCAAAGTGCTGGGATTACAGGCGTGAGCCACCACGCCCGGCCTGTTAATAACTTTTTGTTCATCATGGGATGTAGGTTGTGATGGTGATGGGCAGAGACAACAGAAGCTACTGAAATAAATGGAAGTTTAAAGGCTGGACCCAGTGGCTTACACGTGTAATCACACTTTGGGAGGTCAAGGCAGGAGGATCACTTAAGCCCAGGAATTTGAAACTAGCCTGGTCAACGTAGCTTGTCTCTACAAAAAGTTAAAGAAAAAATGGCCAGGGCCAGGCATGCTGGCTCATGCGTGGAATCTCAGCACTTTGGGAGACCAAGGTGGGATGAATCACCTTAGGTCAGGAGTTCAAGACCAGCCTGGCCCACGTGGCAAAACCCCTCATCTCTACTAAAAATACAAAAATTTGCTGGGCGTGGTGGCGGGCACCTGTAATCCCAGCTACTCAGGAGGCTGAGGCTGGAGAATCGTTTGAACCTGGGAGGCGGAAGTTGCAGTGAGCTGAGATTGCACCACTGCACTCCAGCCTGGGCAATAGAGTGAGACTCTGTCTCAAAAAAAAAAAAAAAAAAAAGAAGAAAAGAAAAATTGGCCAGGCATAGTGGCGTGCACCTATAGTCCCAGAGGATTGCTTGAGCCCGGGAGTTTGAGGCTGCAAGTGAGCTATGATTACACCACTGCACTCCAGCCGGGTGACAGAGTGAGACCCTATTTCTAAAAAAAAAAAAAAAGCCAGGCATGTTGGCTCATGCCTGTAATCCCAGCACTTTGGGAGGCCAAGGTGGATGGATCACCTGAGGTTGGGAGTTCGAGACCAGCCTGACCAACATGGAGAAACCCTGTCTCTACTAAAAATACAAAATTAGCTGGGTGTGGTGGCATGGGAGGCTGAGGCAGGAGAATTGCTTGAACCCGGGAGGCAGAGGTTGTGGTGAGACGAGATCACGCCATTGCACTCCAGCCTGGACAACAAGAGTGAAACTCCCTCTCAAAAAAAGAAAAAAAAAAAAAAAGAAAAAGAAATTATCTGTGAAAGCATGCTTCTGTGACAGCAAACTCCTGCCAACCTGGTTTCTGTTTCCTTTCTGCCACCCTGAGACCCTAAAGGGACACAGCCATGCCATCAACACCTCTGGCCTCCCTTGTTGGCCACCAGCCCCCGCTTACCTCTGCCGCTGCAGGGAGGAGGTCCTCTCGGGGACATAGCTGGCTCCCCCGTGGTGGCTGTCTCCGCTTCCCCCGCTGCCTCCTCGGGCCCAGGGCAGAGCGCCGCCAGCTGCCGAGGAGCCCCCAAACTGCTGAAGCTTGGAGCTGAGTTCACTGATGATGCTGGCTTTTACTGTGGCCAAGGCTGAGGCCTGAGGCTGGGCCAAGGGCCCGGGCAGAGGTGGTGGCGGTGGGCCCGGGCCCTCCTCCCAGGGCAGCAGCTTCCGAGGCAGAGAGGAGGCCGTCGGCAAGGGCACCGGTGGGACTTCTGGCTCTACAGCCACCGGACCCCCAGCCACGCCTGCCGTGGGGGGTCCTGAACAAGCACGCAGGGCCAGCAGCCCATCGGTTCCAGCCCCTGTCACCGAGACGGTGGGGCTGGTGGGGGTAACAGGGTCTCGGAGTCCCCCGCTGGGGCCAGGCCGCAGGCCTCCGCTGGCTCCTAGCGCCCGGCCCCGGAGCTTAGAGGGAGTCATGAGCTGAGGAGGGTATGGCGGGCCGGGAGTACCGCTGCCCCCAAAGGCCTGGCCGTCCAGGTAGGCCACATAGGTGTCCAGAAGCTCCGGCCCACTGGCCACACCGGCCCCAGCCCCGCCCCCACCCCCTGCGCTGCCACCACCTTCGGCAGATAGGCTGCTCAGCGTGGAGGCGCTGCTGATGGTCTCCAGTGGGTGGTCACTGCTGCTCCGACTGTCCACCTCCTCGATGCCAGAATCCGTGCCAGGCGGAGGGTCCGGGCCAGGCTGTGGGGCAGCGGGAGCCGGTGCTGCTGGGGCAGGCGGGCCTGGTGGAGGGGGTTCCCCAGGAGCGGCGGAGGCCCCCTGGGTCAGGGTGGCCACCTCGCTGTCATAGGATGTCAGGCTGGATGCGGTGGAGTCCAGGGTGGGAGGGGCTGCGGCCACAGCCGGGGGTGGCACAGGGGGTAACGGGGTGGCCGGGGCAGGTGTGTCGGGCAGCGGGTGGGGAGGCCCAGGCGTGAGGGGCGACTCTGGCTTTTCGAAGCTGTTGGAGAATTCCAGAGGCGGAGGCAGCGGTTCCACGAAAAGGAATTCTCCATCTTCCACATCCACCGAGGGGGCGGGAGGCGGCAGGACCAGCAGGGGCAGCCCGTTCTCTTCGCTGGCCCTCGGGGAGGTCGGGGAGGGGGGAACGGACCGGCGTGGGCTGGGCGGCGGGACCCCCGGCCCGTCCTCCGAGGGGGGACCCCTTCCGCTCGTCGCAGGGGCCCGGGGCTGGCAGTTTTCAAGGAACCGCACGTGCAGCGGCAGCCGCTCGGGTTCTTCGGGGGCTGCGGACCTCCAGGGCTTGCTCACTCCGGGGTGCGGGGCCGGGGGCTCCGTCCCCAGCTGCAGCAGGAGGGGCCCCACCCCGGGAGCGGTGGGCGGCAGGCGGTGTAGCAGGGAACGCCGGGCGGCGGGCGGGCTGGCGGGAAGGGACTTCTCCTGGCTGCCCAGCCCGGCCCTGTACCCCAGCTCCCGGCGCGCAGGGTCCGGCGGGGAGGCCCCCCAGAGACGCAGCACTGGCTCGTGGTGGGCGTGGGGCGAGTGGTGGTGCGGGGTGGGCGGCGGGGCCTCGTAGCGGGGCGATGGGGGCCTGGGAGGGGGCTGGGGGGCCCCGCCGCCCTCCGAGGACTCCTTCAGCGCTCGCTCGCGGGCGGCCAGGGCCAGCCCCAGCGGGGAGGCGGGATCCAGGGCCTTGCCGGTCAGCGGGTGCACCAGGGGTCGCGGGGGCAGGAAGCTGGTGAAGGCGCTGCTGCCCCCGCCACCCCCGTAGGCTCGGCTACCGGCCCCGTAGCCGCCGTAGCCCGCGCCGCTGCCCGCAGACTCCAGTCGGAGGTAGGGCTCGGCGGAGAACATGCCCTCGTCGATGGATTTGGAGTGGCGCAGCCGCGGGCCCGGGGCCGCCCCTGTGCCCAGCCCGCCGTCCCCGCCGTCCTCGTCCCCCGCGTCGGTGGACAGGAACAGCGTGGAGCGCCGGCGCGCCTCATTCTGCCAGCCCCCCTCCCTCCGGGCCGCCCCCACCAGGGCGGCCCCGAACTGGCTCGTGAAGTCCAGCGTGGCCGGGCCGCTGGGCGAGGCGGGGGTGGGCACGGGCGAGGGGGACGGGGGCACGGGTGACATGGCCGGGGCGGGGCTGGGCGAGGAGCCGCCGCCGCCGCCGCCTCCCGCGGGCTCGGGCTGGGTGGGGGGCTCCGCCTCGGTGCTGCTGCCCTGGCTGCTGCGGCCGCTGCTACTGGTGGACGGGGCCTTGATGATGATGGTGGGGATGGGGATGGAGTTCTTCTCCGAGGGCGCGGCCACGGCGGGCGGCGGCTGCGGGGAGGCCGGGGACGTGGGCGACGGCGCGGGCGGGAGGCCGCCGCCCTTCTGGGGCTCGCCTTCCACCTTGGTCTGCTTGACCAGCGGGCCCTTGCGGCCGCGGCCCGAGCGGGCGGGCACGTACATGGCTGCGCTGGCCGCCCGCGGGGGCAGCTGGAAATAGCGTAGAGCCGGGCCCTGGGAGGAGCCGCCGCCCCCGCCCGCGCTGCCGTGGTGCGATGGGGACGGGGCCCCCGGGGTCGGGCTGGGCCCGCCGCCCCTCCAGCCTCGCAGGCTGGGCTGGGGCCCCAGAGCCAGGCGGGGTGGAGGGTCGTCGGGAGAGCCGCCTGTCTCCATCTCGGGAGGATGAGGGGGGTGGGCGTGGTGGTGGTGGGGCTGAGGGGGCGGGGCGTGGTGGTGGTGGTGGTGGGGCGGGTGGTGGTGGGCCGGGGGCAGGGGCCCACTGTGGTACAGGCTCTTCTCGCGGCTCCCCACGCGAGTGTCGGGAGGGGAGGGCCCGTCAAAGGATGCAGGGGAGGAGGCGGGGAGGGGGCCACCAGAGCCAGGGTTGAAGGGCCCTCCCCGAGGGGAGGGGGTGAGGCGCCCTGAGGAGGAGGGGACTGGAGGTGTGCTGTAGGGAGGCTCCGGTGGGGACGTGGTGGGTGGCGGGGGAATGTCCTCCGAACCAGGCACAGACAGGCTGCGGCTGAATTTCATGGCTGGGGGTGCTAGGTAAGGTCTGTCATCTTCTGCCGCACCTGGGGAGATACAGAGGATCAAGGAGGGGGACCCTGGCGGGGAGGGTCTCCCTGCTCCACTATCCCATAGAACCGCAACAATACTAATAACAAGAATGGCACCCCGTATATGCCAGGAACTTCACGTGGACTCGCCCAGCTCTTCCCTATTTGAGGTAAACCCAAATCTGCTTCATACAGAGGTACAGGTTGTGCACTGCACAACTGCAAACCGCAAGGTGAGGAAACTGAAATTCAGCGGAACTTCCTCCCCAGGCCAGGAGGGGGCGCCATTTTCTAATTCCGTTCAAAGGCTCAGTGAACGGTTTGGGGCCAGCAAAAGTGGCTGGAGCTGGGAAGGGATAGTCTCTCGTGTTTATGCATAGATGCGTGTTTCTTTTCACGTATATGCAGGAAAGAAATGCAACCAGCACATCAAAGCTGTGATTCTACAGAGAGAACCACTTATGATGAGGCTAAAGTTTAAAAGGGATTGGATCTATAAAAAAAAAAAAAAAAATCAGGTAAACGATGCGAGCCAGGTGGACCCCACACTCAGTGGGAGTGTAAGACTCACACTGGTGGGCTTTGAACGCCAGGATTTGGGGAAAGCTGAATCCAATCAGGGAAAAACAACTCCAGGAGGCGTGCAGGAGTTAAGTCTTTGCTTACTTCACTGCCAAGGCTTGGTCTTTGACCCTCTTCTCACCTCTGACTACTCCCTCTCAACTAGTGACCAGCTTCATTCACTGCCTTTCTGCTGTCGACGCCCACGTTTATGCCTGGGGCCCCATCCTCCGCTCTGAGCTCTGGGCTCCTATATTCAAATACCCACACCCAGCTGGCTGTCTCACGGGCATCTCAGACTCCAAACGCTCCAACCCAAGCTCCTGATCTCCTCACCAACAGACTCCTCCCAGCCCACGGTCCCTCCCCACCACCGCAGCAAACAGCAGCTCTGTCCTTTCAGGTGCTAAGACTGAAAACCTTGCAGCCACCCTTAGCTTTCTTCCTCACATCACCCACATCCAATCCACCAGCAAATCCTGTTGTTTCAAAACATATCCGGAATCCAATCCCTTCTCACCCCTCCAGAGTCAACACCCTGGGCCAGCCACTATCATTTCCTATCTGGATAGCAATAGCTGTCACCTCCTCTTTTGTCCCCCGGCTTCCCAGCTCATCCCCTTCAATCTAGTCCCTTCACAGCAGCCAGAGGGTTTCTGTTAAAACCGAAGTCAGCTCATGCCCTTCCTCTGCTTAGAGTCCTGCCATGCACTCACCTCACTCAGGGCAAAAGTTCAAGTCCTCACCATGACTCCCCAGACCCTGCAGGATCGGGACCCTGTCCCCCCACTGCCCTCATGTCCAGTGCTCACTTGGCCCCTGCTAGACAGGCCTCCTCCCTGTTCTGTAAACGCACCACACTCAGCCCGACCTCAGGACCTTTGCAGAGGTAGTTCGCTCTGCCTGGAATGCCTCAACCCCAGGGAGCCTCATGATTCCCCACTTCATCTCTAGGTGTTTTTTTTTTTCTTTTTTTTTGAGACAGAGTCTCGCTCTGTCGCCCAGGCTGGAGTGCAATGGTGCGATCTTTGCTCACTGCAACCTCTGCCTCTCGGGTTCAAGCTATTCTCCTGCCTCAGCCTCCTGAGTAGCTGGGATTACAGGCACATGCCATCACGCTTGGCTAATTTTTGTATTTTTAGTACAAATGGGGTTTCATCATGTTGGTCAGGCTGGTCTTGAACTCCTGACCTTGTGGTCCGCCTGCCTCGGCCTCCCAAAGTGCTGGGATTACACGTGTGAGCCACTGTGCCTGGCCCATCTATAGGTTTTAGCTCAAACCTGCACCCTGCCCCCTACCCAGCACTCCCTATCTCTCTTACCTTACTCCACTATTTTTTTTTCACTCTTTTTTTTTTTTTTTTTTGAGACAGAGGGTTGCTCTGTCGCCCAGGCTGGAATGCAGTGGCACGTTCTCGGCTCACTGCAAGCTCCGCCTTCCGGGTTCACGCCATTCTCCTGCCTCAGCCTCCTGAGTAGCTGGGACTACAGGTGCCCGCCACCACACCCGGCTAATTTTTTGTATTTTTAGTAGAGATGGGATTTCACCATGTTAACCAGGATGGTCTCGATCTCCTGACCTTGTGATCTGCCTGCCTTGGCCTCCCAAGTGCTGGGATTACAGGCGTGAGCCACTGCGCCCGGCCCACTCTTTTTTTTGTTTTCCATAGCACGTACAACTGCTAACATACTAGATAATTTTCTTGCTTATCTTCCTTATAATCCATTATCTGTCTTCCCCTGCTATAAGGCAAGCCCATGAGGGCAGGAACCTTTAGTCTGTTTTATTCGCTGACGTATCCCCATTCTAGAACAATTCCTGGTATGTGGGGAGCGCTTGGTAAACACTTGTAAAATGAATGAATGGATGGAATCGGGTATAAGAGAAACAACCAGAAAGCTGTAGTGGGGGCTTTAGCTCACTGCATCCCCATTCTCCAGATGTAGAGCCAGAGGCCCAGAGAAGTCAAGCCACCTGCCCCAGTTCACACAGTTGGGAAGGAGGGGAGCCAGGATTCATGGCCAAGTTCACCCATTTCCAAAGCCTGAACTCTTAACCCAATTTGATGAAACTGTGGTCTCTCTGGGAGCACAGAACATTTCCAAGTCTGCTTGCTTTTCCTGAACTGTCACATTCCTGGCCTCCCCCAGCCCACATCTCTTCTTCTGGGTGGCATACCGATAGATTTTTGCCGGAGCATCAACCCAGGTCCTGGAGGCAGGAAAGAAGGACGCTCGTAACTTGGCTGGGCACGGTGGTGGGGATCGAAGCTCGACTTTGGAGCGGCAGTCAGAGGGGGAGAGAGAGAAAAGATAGAGAGAGATCAGTCAGCGCAGAAAGGCTTGTGGCTTCACTATACGGCTGCCCCCATTCCTTCCCTAAGCCCCTGCCGTAAGGGAGAGCAGTGTGAAGACGGTGGAAGGAGGCCGGGTGATGTGGCTCACGCCTGTAATCCCAGCACTTTGGGAGGCTGAGGCAGGAGGATCACCTGAGGTCAGGAGTTCAAGACCAGCCTGGCCAACATGGCAAAACCTCGTCTCTCTACTAAAAATACAAAAATTAGCCAGGCATGGTGGCAGGCGCCTGTAATCCCACCTACTCGGGAGGCTGAGGCTTGACAATCGCTTGAACCCATGAGGTGGAGAGGTGGAGGCTACAGTGAGCCAAGATCACACCACTGCCCTCCAGCCTGGGCGACAGAGCCAGACTCTGTCTCAAAAAAAAAAAAAAAAAAAAAAAAGAAAAGGCGAAAGGGAATTCTGCGGGAATGAAAAGCCTCAAGTCTGGGCAGGAGGGAGAAAGAAAGGAGAAGAAAGCAGATTTTCCATCGACTCTTGATCTGCTTCCTTCCTCCAGCCACTGCCCATGTCCAGGTCCCCACCAGTGTTCTCCGGGATGGAGCAGCCTCTTCCCTCATCTCCCTGCTGCCATCCTTGATCCCCCACCCTGTTCCAGTCTGTTTTCCACACAAGAGTCAGAGGCATCTTTCAAAAAGCATGCTATTGCCCCTGCTTGAAATCCCATGTCAGTTAGGAGGAGATCAGAGGGAACCAAACTCCCAACTCTGGTCTACAAGACCCTCTATGGCAGGCACTGCTGGTGCCCCTGCAGCTGCCCTCCCCCTGGATGCAGCATCCCATCCCTCACCCACTGCTGGGAGGGTCACCTGCCTGCGGCCCTTAAGAATCACCCTCCTTCAGAGTCCTGGACTCACCCAGTCCGTTATGTGTCCCTGCTTCCTGAAGCAGCCCACAGCCCATGATGGACTGATACGGAGGCCTGAGGCAGCACTAAAGCCGCGGTGCCCAGCCTGACCCCATGGGTTCCCTCTCCAGCGAGAACCGTGTCTGCTTGACTTCCTTCCACAGCCCCAGCCAGTCTCCCACACTCCCTGAAGGTTCCCCCATAGCAAACCCTTGGTACAGGAATCCCCACCTCCGGCTCCCGTTCTAGGGAAGCCCACACGAAGACACCCTGCAGGCCCCAGCCCCCGCCCCCATTTCCCACTTGCTCCCTTGGTCCACCTCCACCCCCACCTCTTCCTTCTCCTCTGTCAGCCCCAGGTCTACCCTCATTTGAGAACACCTGCGAGCCCTGGTTCTCTCGGCAACAGCTTTCCCTCTTATTGTCACAGTTCCTTTTCAGCGCTAAGTTCTCCTTGGCGAGACCTTCCCCGGCCCCCTACCCAGACTGCACTTCCCTCTGTCCCATTGTCTTCACAGCATCTCTCTTCCCCAGAAACCATCTTGTTTACTTGCTGTCTGTTTCCTCCTCTAGCCTAGAAACTCCCTGAAGGCGGGGCTGATGTATCCCAGGCATTGCACCTACAGTGTCTAGGGCCCATGATGCTTTTAGGGGAAGTGTTTTCATTTCTTTTCAAAGTAGAAGTGAAAGAAAAAAAGAAAAGAGAAAATTGTACCCTGGATAATATCGGTCTTTGCAGCAACAAAGTCATAAAATTTAAACTTTTTTTTTTTTTTTGAGACAGGGCTGGAGTGCAGTGGCGTTAACACGGCTCACTGCAGCTTTGGCCTCCCGGGCCCTAGCGATCCCAACCTCAACCTTCTGAGTAGCTGGGACTATAGGCAGGCACCATCACATCCAGTTAATTTTTAAATTTTTTTGCAGAGGCGAGGTCTTGCTATGTTGCCCAGGCTCATCTCAAATTCCTGGGCTCAAGCGATCCTCCCACTTTGGCCTCCCCAAAAGTTCCCAGATTACAGGCATGAGCCACCGTGCTGGCCTATTTTTTTTTTTTTAATGCAGAAGGGCAAAAGTGCCTAAGGTTCATGGAAGTCATTATGAAACCTGCCTGAGGGTAGGGTAGTGACTTTATCAGTCTCCTTTCCTACTGAGTCCCCGATCCCCACATAGGGCCTGCTGTTCTAGAAGCAAGTGTTAGATAAGTAACAGGGAGAATCAGCCAAGGTCAGGCACTTCGGGGCCCTGACTCCCCAGCTTCTGCCAGGTCACCCCATGTGTCTCCCTTCTCCATTTTTGAGACCAGAAGTGCAGAGAAAGGGAGCCCTCTCGGAATGAAGTTCCCACCTTTGGGATGAACCCTTACTTCCTGCACTTCCCACTATACCCCCTCCTGCCTCTTTCCTCCAGCCATTCACAACCATTCCCAGTTCCCTCGCTTCTCACCTCCGAGACTCTGCATGGAGCATCCTTTCCCTGGGCTCTGTGCTCTGCTTGGGAAAGCTCTGTTATCTTAGCCCTCCACCCTGGCCCGGCTACCCGCTTCCTTTAGGCCTGCAGTGCCCCCTTAGAGCAGCCACTAGCCATTCAACTGTACATTTCAGGCCAACGTGGTGGCTCATGCCTGAAGTCTCAACATTAGGGAGGATTGCTTGACCCCAGGAATTTGAGACCAGCCTGGGCAGCATAGGGAGACTCTGTCTCTACAAAAATAAAAATTACAAAAATTGCTGGGCACGGTGGCTCATGCCGGTAATCCCAGCACTTTGGGAGGCCAAGGTGGGCAGATCACCTGAGGTCAGGAGTTCGAAACCAGCCTGGCCAACATGGTGAAATTCCATCTCTACTAAAAATACAAAAATTAGCTGGGAGTGGCGGCATGTACCTGTCATCCCAGCTATACAGGAGGCTGAGGCAGGAGAATCACTTGAACCCGGGAGGCGGAGGTTGCAGTGAGCTGAGATTGTGCCACTGCACTCCAGCCTGGGTGATAGAGCAACACTCAGTCTCAAAAAAAAAAAAAAAAAAAAATTAGCCAGGCATAGTAGCACATGCCTGTCATCTTAGTTACTTGGGAGGCTGAGGTGGGAGGATCACCTGAGTGCAAGAGTTCAAGGCTTCATTGAGCTATGATTGTGCCACTGCACTCCAGCCTGGATGACAGAGTGAGACTGCGTCATTAAAGAAACAGACCAACCAAAAAGACAAGTGTAAATTTCAATTAATTAAAATTAATTTGTAAAATTCAATTTCTCTGTTGCACTGGCCACATTTGAAGTATTCAACAGTTACCTGTGGCTGGTGGCTACCAAATTGGACAGTATAGATATGGAACATTTCATCATCACAGAGAGCTCTATTGGTTCTAGTCCAGACTTTCCTGGGGTCTGTATTACATGCCTCTCACTACACTTCCCTTCCTGAATTGGGACTGTCTGTTTCTATGTTTGTCTCATTGATTCATTCATTCCAGAAATATTTAGTGAGGACTTCCTTTATGCCAGGGACTGTGACAGATACTGCAGATACAACAAATTAGACAAATGTCCCAGCCCACAGGAAGGGCAAGCAGGCCATAAACAACATAAATTCGTAAAATATAACATTGGTCAGATGGAGGTAAGAGGGAGGAGAGAGGGATAATGTAATTTAAAATACGGGCTGGTGCCGGGCGCGGTGGCTCACACCTTTAATCCCAACGCTTTGGGAGTTCAAGGTGGGTGGATCATTTGAGGTCAGGAGTTTGACACCAGCCTGACCAACATGGTGAAACCCCATCTCTACTAAAAATACAAAAAAATTAGCTAGGCGTGGTGGTGCATGCCTATAGTCCCAGGGAGGCTGAGGCAGGAGAATCACTTGAACCTGAAGGCAGAGGTTGCAGTTAGTCAAGATCGTGCCACTGCACTCCAGCCTGGGTGACAGAGCAAGACTTCGTCTAAAATAAAATAGAATAAAATAAGGGCTAGCCAGACACAGTGGGTCCTATCTGTAATCTCAGCACTCTGGGAGGTGGGAGGATTGTTGACGCCAGGAGTTCGAGACTAGCCTGGGCAACATAGCAAGACCCTGTCTCACCCCCATTTTTTTTTTTTAAATTAGTGGTGCATGGTGGCATGTGCCTGTTATCCCAGCTACTTGGGAGGCTGAGGTGGGAGGATCCCTTGAGCCCATGAGTTTGAGGCTGCAGTGAGCTATGATCGTGCTACTGCACTCCTGCCTGGGTAACGGAACAAGACCTTGTCTCAAAATAAATAAAATAAGGTGGTCAAGGAAGGCCTCACTGAGAAGGTATTATTTGAGCAAACTCCTGGAGGAGGTGAAGGAGGGGGCATAACGATGTGTAGAGGAAGAGTGTTCCAGGCAGGTGGAACAGCAGGTGCAAAGGCCCTGAGGTGAGGGTGAGCCAGGCAGGCTCAGGAGGAATAGGAAGGAGGCCAGGAGCTGAAGGGTGGGAGTTGAGGTTAGACAGGTGATACAAGGGTGGGAGTGGGTAGGACCTGCAAGTTTCAGGTTTCTTTCAGATTTCGGCTCCAAGGTCTCCTCTCTGGAGAGGCTTCCTCCTGTTACTCTGTCATAACTCCCTTAACTGATGACAGTTTGGAGTCATCATCATTATTTGCTTGCTTGTTTACTGTCTGTCTCCCTAGGCATGCAGCCCACCCCAATACTCTTTCTACTCTATTTCCTTGGTAAGAAAATGCCAATCTTATTTGGCACCTTTTGAGAGACTACACTTCCCAGCCTCCTTTGCAGCTAGGTGTGGCCATATGACTAAGGAAGGCCAACCGGGATGCACAAGTGGGAGTGTTGTGTGTTACATCTGGGATGTCTTGGAGGTAACTCAAGAGGCAGCAAGGTGCCCTCTTTTGCCCTTCTGCCTTTCTGCCCTTCCTTGTTCCTGCTACCTGGAATGCTGGTGCAATAGCTAGAGCTCCAGCAGCAATTTTGGACTATGAGGCCAGTCTGCAGTTGGAAACATGGCTAAGATGGTGGAGCAGAAATTGAGAAGGATTCTGGGTCTTTAAGACCATGGAGGCTGCTAACCTGCCTGAGACTTCCTATCTCATACTTTTTTTTTTTTTTTTTTTTTTGAGATGGGAGTCTCACTGTGTCACCCAGGCTGAAGTGCAATGGCACTATCTTGGCTCACTGCAACCTCCACCTCCTGGGTTCAAGTGATTCTCTTGCCTCAGCCTCCTGAGTAGCTGAGACTATAGGTGCCCACCACCACACCCAGCTAATTTTTGTATTTTTAGTAGAGACAGGGGTTCACCATGTTGCCCAGGCTTGTCTTGAACTCCTGACCTCAGATGACCCACCCACCTTGGCCTCCCAAAGTGCTGGGATTACAGGTGTGAGCCACTCATGCCTGGCCCCCATACTTCTTTAACAAGAGAGAGATAAAAACATTTTTCTTGGTCAAGCCACCATTATTTGCTTTTTCTCCCTCAGGTGCAGCAGAACCCAATTCTGCTAGTCTCCTCTTTCAAATGTAAATTCTCTAAAGGAAGTTACTTTGTTTGACTGATTCACTCTTATACCTTGAGAGCCCAGCAGCAGGTCCAGGATATAGTAGGTGCTCAATAAATATTTGTAGAAGGAAGAACTCATTGGAAGCAATACAAGACACCCTGACAAGATTTGGCGAGCAACTCCAGGGCAAAACCACAGCCTGTTCCTCTGAACATCCCCATCAAACAGCACAGGGCCAGCTCCAAGCAGGCTTCAGGAGGTGTCGCCTGAAGGCATTCCTGCTTTGACGGATTTCCTGCCATGCTGCTCTTCTCTAAGCGCTTCTCAGCCTGCTCAATCCTTCTCCACTTTGCTGAATGTTTTTCTGACCCCCTCCCCCATCTCCTTCAGCCACAGACCAATACTCTGCTTGGCTTTCTGTCCCGTCCTGTAGCTGTGTGGTATCAGAGAGCAGAACCTTGCAAAAGATAAAGGCAGTAGAGAAGTGGCAAGTGGAAGGAGACACTCTTGTGTGAGCCATTTTACCTGCTGTTTTTCGTATGTGTCCTCACTGGATCCTCACACCTGTGACTTAGGGTGAATTATACCCATTTGGATGATAATGAAAGAGGCCGTGGATCAGAGAGAAAAGGGCCTTATCCTAGACCAGCCAGTGAGTAAGGAGGAGATTCAAGATGCATCGGAGAAAAGAGGTCAGAGTGGCTCAAAAACCCTGAGATAAAATGGGAGGGGTACGAAGAGCCAGGAGAAGGGGGTGTGACCTGTCAGGAAGCACACGGGGACTGCTGAGGGGCAGGGCTGGAGAGGACAGCAAGAACAGAGTCCAGGCAGGAGAGGACAGCTGGGAGGAGGGGAGGAAGGCAAGGGAAACACCTGCATGGGGCATGGGGCATGGGGGCGGGTGGTGGGGGCCAGAGGGAGAGGCGAGGTTCAGGTGACAGGTGAGGGTGAAGGTGATGAGGCAGGGATCAGAGTGACAGTGGAGGGGTTGACGTGACAGTGGAAGGGAGGAGTCAGAGTGATGGGGAAGGGTGAGGGTGACAGGGTGGGGGTCAGGGTGAGAGAAGAGGTAAAAGAGAGACAGTGGAGGAGTCAAAGGGAAAACGGAGGGGTCAGGGTGATGGGGAAAGGTCAGGGTGATGGGGAGGGGTCAGGGTGATGGGGAGGGGTCAGGGTGATGGGGAGGGGTCAGGGTGTGGGGAGGGGTCAAGATGATGGGGAGGGGTCAGGGTGATGGGGAGGGGTCAGGGTGATGGGGAGGGGTCAGGGTGTGGGGAGGGGTCAAGATGATGGGGAGGGGTCAGGGTGATGGGGAGGGGTCAGGGTGATGGGGAGGGGTCAGGGTGTGGGGAGGGGTCAAGATGATGGGGAGGGGTCAGGGTGATGGGGAAGGGTCAGGGTGATGGGGAGGGGTCAGGGTGATGGGGAGGGGTCAGGGTGTGGGGAGGGGTCAAGATGATGGGGAGGGGTCAGGGTGATGGGGAGGGGTCAGGGTGATGGGGAGGGGTCAAGATGATGGGGAGGGGTCAGGGTGATGGGGAGGGGTCAGGGTGATGGGGAGGGGTCAAGATGATGGGGAGGGGTCAGGGTGATGGGGAGGGGTCAGGGTGATGGGGAGGGGTCAGGGTGATGGGGAGGGGTCAAGATGATGGGGAGGGGTCAGGGTGATGGGGAAAGGTCAGGGTGATGGGGAGGGGTCAGGGTGATGGGGAGGGATCAGGGTGATGGGGAGGGGTCAGGGTTACAAGCATTACAGGTAAGGGGTGAGGGTGATGGGGGGGTGACGGGGAGGGGTCAGGGTTACAGGCAAGGGGTCAGGGTGACGGGAGAGGGCTTAGAGTGGCAGGGAACTGGTTAGAGTGAGGGGGGAGGGGTGTCCCCGACAGAGGAGGGTGCAGAATGACAGACGCCTTGTCAGATTTGCAAGCTGACAAAAGACACTTCAGCGCCATGTGGAAGAATAAAGGACGAAAATGGGTTAGCTTGACATAAGAAGGGTCAGGGTGACAGGAGAGATGTCAGACGGACGGAGGAACCATAACAATCTGATGGGGCATCACACTGACTCCCCAGGGAGCACCTGAACTCCACCAACCAACGGGAGCATTCGCTCCCGCGCAGAAGGGACAGCCAATCAGAGTGCGCAGCCTTGCATGACGTCACTGGCTACCGGGCAGACTCCCCTTCAGTCAGTCGCCCAAAGGCCCAATTCTCCGTCACCTCGTGGTCTGGCGCCTCAATGGCAGCGCATGTCCTGCCGCTGACCAGTGGCTGGGGAACTCCTGCTAAGGAGGCAGCCCTGAGAGGGGATAGGGGAGAGAATGGACGGGGAGACAACTGAAGAGACAGAGATGGGGGGACAGAGATAGACAGAGACAGAGAGAGGGAGACAAGGAGACACAGAGACAGAGGTAGAGAGACAGAAAAAGAGAGACAGAGATAGAGAGACAGAAACAGAGAGACAAAGGCAAAGATGGGGAGAGAGACAGAGATGGAGAGACAGAGACAGAGACAAAGGCAGAGATAGGGAGACAGAGATAGAGAGACAGAGAGACAAAGGCAGAGATGGGGAGATAGAGATGGAGAGACAGAGAGACAATGGCAGAGATGAGGAGACAGAGATAGAGAGACAAAGAGAGAGCTAGGGAGACAAGGAGACACAGAGACAGAGATGGAGAGACAGAGACAAAGAGACAAAGACAGATGGGGGAGAGAGGGAGGTGGGGAAACAGGGAGGGATGGGAAGAGAAAGATGGGGAGAGTGAGAGAGGCAAAGAGCGACAGACAGAGATGGGGCCTAGAAGGGGGAGAGACAAAGACTGAGAGATGAGAGGGGAAATGAGAGGGCGATGGGAAGCATGGGAAGCAGGAAGAGCCCAGAGAGGCAGGAGGGAGGGCAGCTCTGACTCAGAGAGGGCCTGCGCAGCCCCAGGAGGGAACCCCAGAAGTGGGGAGTGCAACTGAGAGGGAGCGATGACGTCTCAGACTGAGAGATGAGGGGGCACGAGGGAGCCCTCGGGCATCAGTGGCGGGTGACAAAGACAGTAGCAGAGAAAGCCAAAGCCATACCGAGGGGCGGATGGACAGCAAAGCCCTAGGAGGAGACAGCCCAAGAGGTGCCCTGACCTAGGGTGGATCTGCCAGGCTCTGCGCCCCTGCTGTCCCCACCTCCTCTAGGTTATATGCAAAAGTGCAGCTTTGGAGAGGGTTGAAATCTCCCAGTTTCCAAGTCCTTAGATAGTGGCATCTTTTTTTTTTTTTTCGAGACAGAATCTCACCCTGTCACCCAGGCTGAAGTGCAGTGGTGCAATCTTGGCTCACTGCAACCTCTGCCTCCCAGGTTCAAGCGATTCTCCTGTCTCATCCTCCCGAGTAGCTGGAATAACAGGCGTGTGCCACCACACCCAGCAAATTTTTGTAGTTTTAGTAGCGACGGGGTTTCACCTTGTTGGCCAGGCTGGTCTCAAACTCCTGACCTCAGGTGATCCACCCACCTTGGCCTCCCAAAGTGCTGGGATTACAGGCGTGAGCCATCACGCCTGGCTGATAGTGGCGTCTTATACAATGCTTTGCTCTTGTTCACTTTTGTGCAGACCTGACCCAAGAAGCCTTGGGGGGTACTGCACCCCCCACCCCACTGCATCTAGACCAGAGGGAAGATGCAGAGTGAAGAGGGGAGAGGAGCCGAAATGAATGGGAAATCGAGACACCAAGAACAAGACCAGACGTCGAGAGAGGCCACCAAGATGCAGAAACCTCATGCAGGGGCATCTGCATTGACTCAGAGAGCGGGAAAGATAAAAATGGCAGGTGGGAAGGAGCAGAGAAGGCGGCAGAGAGAGCCTCCAACATGAGAGGGGGGCCTGGAGAAGGCCCAGGGACAGATCCAAGAGGTGAGAGAAGAAAAGGCGAGGGGGATGTACAGGGCAAATGACTATGGGTCCTCTGGGCACAGAGGGAAAGGAGGTCTCCCAGAACTCAGGTGAGTGCTTGTGAGTTTCATTTCTAGGAGGCAGGGGCAGGTGGGCAGCTGGTTTTATTACTGGCTGGTGTCTGGGCTCCTCTGGGGGTGGAGGTCTTTGGAGCTCAGAGGGTGAGTTCCCTGAGGATTAGGCTCTTGACTGTCCTGTAACTGGGTTCGTGCAGGGTAGACCTAGAACTGTGGCTGCCTGGCACTTTACAGGAGCTCTGCGCATTTGTTGAATTAATGAAAACAGGACTTGCTCTAATTAGTTTATCAAAGATTTACACTCAGTCTGATATGCTATTGTGGGGTCTCTGGTGTTGCGGGGTCTCTGGAGGCATACACAGAGATCACTGGTGAGCCATTGTGGACTTTCTAGTTTATTTTACTTCAGTGAATTAATTTATGTATTTATTGAGACAGGTCTCAGTCTGTTGCCCAGGCTGGAGCGCAGTGGCGCAAGCATGGCTCACTGCAGCTTTGACCTCCCTTGCTCGAGTGATCCTCCCACCTCAGCACACACCATGACTGGCTAATTTTTAAATATTTTGTAGAGACAGGGTCTCACTACATTGCCCAGGCTGGTCTCGAACTCCTGGCCTCAAGTGATCCTCCTGCCTTGGCCTCCCAAAGTGTTGGGATTACAGGTGTGAACCACTGTACCTGGCCTATTTTCTTTTCCTTTTTTCAATTTTTTTTTAGACGGAGTCTCACTCTATTGCCAGGCTGGAGTGCAGTGGCATGATCTCGGCTCACTGTAACCTCCATCTCCTGGGTTCAAGTGATTCTCCTGCCTCAGCCTCCCAAGTAGCTGGGACCACAGGTGCACACCACCATGCCCAGCTAATTTTTGTAGTTTTAGTAGAGACGGGGTTTCACCATGTTTGCCAGGATGGTCTTGATCTCTTGCCCTTGTGATCTGCCTGCCTTGGCCTCCCAAAGTGCTGGGATTATAGGTGTGTGCCACTGCGCCCGGCCCAGCCTGGCCTGTTTTCTATCCTGAGGGGTTTACCTTCTGTTGGGAGTTTGCTGTGTTACAGTTAACCTCATGGAACCCTCATAAGAACTGGGCAAGTTTCACTTTAGCCCCATTTTAAAGAACAGAAAACTGAGATGCACAGAAATTAAGTAACATGGTCCAAGGTGGCAAATTAAGTTAGAGGAAGTCAGGATTTGCATCCCCATTTGTCTGTTAATATAGAGTTTCTGGGGGATCAGGAACAAACAGAAACACCTGGGGTATGGTTAGAGACCCAGAGAGGGAAATTCAGAGGGAGGAGAGTGTAAAATACAGACTGGGGGGAGGCATGAAGAAATGGGATTAGTGGGAGTACATTCCAGACTTCCAATAAATACTGAATAATTTAGTGAGTGAATATGGATGGTAGCATCCTGAATCTAAGTCCACTTAGGATAATCCTGGGGCTGAAAATCTTTTTAATCTTTTTTGTTTGTTTGTTTTTTAGAGACAGGGTGGTCTCTGTTGCCCAGGCGGGAGTGCAGTGGCACAATCATGGCTTACTGCAGCCTCAACCTCGGAGGCTCAGGTGATCCTCCCTCTTCAGTCCCCAGAGTAGCTAGGACTACAGGTGCGTGCCACCACATCTGCCCAACAAATTTTTTGTATTTTTAGTAGAGATGGGATTTTTGCCATGTTGCCCATGCTGGTCTCGAACTACTAAGCTCCAGGGATCAGCCAGCCTCGGCCTTCCAAAGTGCTGGGATTATAGGTGTGAGCCGCTGCGCCCGGCCCTGAAAATCTTTTAACCTTAGAATGATATAGGGCAGTGGTTCTCAATGAGAGGTAGTTTTGCCCCCCAGAGGACGTTGGGCAGTATTTGCTGCTGGCATCCGGATGGCAGACGCCAGGGTTGCTGCTAAAATCCTCCAATGCACAGGACAGGCTTCCACAACAAAGAATTACGCAGCTCCAAATACAGGCAACTGTGGCTATATGCGGTAGTTGTGTTATATGGGGTTGCCACACATTTCCCTCAACCAATCAATACATAACCTTGTTTTATGCATGTTTCTGTTGAAGGATGCCTTATTTAATATACATTGTTGATTCATTCACATCCAACTCCTGGCCACCAGTGCTCTAACTCATGCCTGAATGAAGCTTCTCTAACATACGTATTTTCTCCATAAGGCACATCACGGCCTTCTCGCACTTAGGAACGCTAGACAGCTCTTCAGCACCATGCTTGGGGGACCTTTTAAACGCTGATATCACCACTAAAAGGCCCAAAGATGCAAAGCACGTGGCACTAAACAGACCGAGAAAAGACACTCGTTCACAGTATAAGAGCCGAAATGAGAAGGCACCCTCGTTCAGCCTCGTCTGGGAACCCACACATAGGGCTACTCAAGATTTTCTCTGCTTTGCGCCTGTCCAAGAATAACCACAAAAGCCCTTCGCGTATTGATTCTGGGCTTCTAATAAATTTCAGCGAGTAGGCAAATTCGCAGACACAGAATCTGGGAATCATGAGGGCCAACTGTGTCAACAGCGCAGATGTTAGAAACCATGACGGACAGGAAGAGGTCTTGGACTTTGGTTCTGTCTTGATGAGAGACACACTTGAAGAAAGGTCTCAGGCAAGTGAATGCAAATCTCTAAGACTGTTTCATCCTCTGTAAAATGGGAATGTGCATGCTCTGTCTTTCTTTCTGTTTCTGTACCGCCCTTTCCTTCTTAAAGCTGGTTGTGAAGAAGTTTGTTGAGGAATTATGAGAAGTTTGCTGCAGGGCAGGTGAGGATAGAAGAAGATCACAGGAGGAGGAAACAGGGTCAAAAAAGGTAAGAGCCCAGGGGAGGTAGATTTGGACTCCATATAAGGAAGAAGGTTTTTGTTTTTTGAGACAGAGTTTCGCTTTTGTCGCCCAGGCTGGAGTGCAATGGTGCGATCTCGGCTTACTGCAACCCCCGCCTCGCGGGTTCAAGCGATTCTCTCGCCTCAGCCTCCTGAGTAGCTGGGATTACAGGCACATGCCACCACATCCGGCCAATTTTTGTATTTTTAGTAGAGATGGGGTTTCTCCACGTTGGTCAGGCTGGTCTCGAACTCCTGACCTCAGGTGATCAGCCCACTTCAGCCTCCCAAAGTGCTAGGATTACAGGCGTGAGCCACCAAGCCCAGCCTCCTACTCTTGATTTTTATAAAAGTACGAGCCCCTCCAGAGCATGAGGGATTGTGGATAGACTTCAGGGGCCTGTGCACTTGTACAGGAAAAAAAAATCCTATGTCTTCATTTTCATCATCCTCCAACAAAAACTCAACCTTTCCTCACTTAAATATGTAAGCAGCAAACCATGCTAGTTTCAGCAAGACCCATGCCTGTATCCCCAGTAGGAATCACAGATATTTCCATATCCCATCACAGTGGTGCAGATTTCCCAAAATAGTGTTTATGCTCCTCGTGATTTTGAAATTAGAGTTGTTAAAATCCACCGCCAATGTCTAACATGTTGACAAAAAAAGATGATATTATGATATCACAAATTTTGCTTTTGAAAAATATTTTGAGAAACTACATTTTAGTGTAACTGGCCTCTTTTGTTATTTCATGTTATGCATTTATAAGCATTATTCTGAGAAGGACCACGGCAGCCTGCCAAAGAGATCCATGACCCCCTAAAAGCCAAAGGACCCAGTTTTAGAGTAAATGGACCCCTGACCACTACGTGGTGGATGCAGCCAGAGGATGGGGACTGGGCAGAGAAGAAGGAAGCGGGAAGGGAGGAGCAAGGCAGAGCGTGGCCTCTGGAGGAGACAGTTGGAGGGTAAGGGGTGGCACTGGCAAGCCTAGTGGGGGATGTGTTGGAGGGAAGGCACACAGCCCAGTGGAGTAGGGGCAACATCCAGGAAGGGAGCAGCAGGACCCTACCAGGATAGCCAGGGCTGTGGCAGGACCATGGGTTCAGAGGGCTGCCTGCCTGGGTTAAAATCCCCCCTCCTTCCTTGAGCCTCAGTTTCCCCCTCTGTAAATGGGCTAACAACCTCGTGTACCTCCCAGGATGAATCTAAGGAATGAATGAGATAATCCATATAAAATTTGGTGTCTGGCTGGTGGCTCATGCCTGTAATCCCGGCACTTTGGAGGGCTGAGGCGGGCAGATCACTGGAGGCCAGGAGTTTGAGACCAGCCTGGCCATGACGGCAAAACCCTGTCTCTATTAAAAATACAAAAATTAGCCAGGCATGGTGGCACACACCTGTAATCCCAGCTACTCAGGAGGCTGAGGCAGGAGAATCGCTCGAACCGTGGGGGGGGCAGAGGTTGCAGTGAGCCAAGCTTGCCCTGCTGCACTCCAGCCTGGGCGACAGAGTGAGACTCAGTCTCAAAATAAATAAATAAATAAAAATTAAAAAATAAAATAAAATGCAGTGTCCCCCAAATTATCAACACCCCCTACAGGTTGGCCTCTGGTTGTGGGGAGAGGCAGACAGAGTGGCAACAGACATGACCATTCATATTTTAATAAGTACTACGTGTTGGGTATCTATTATTATGCCGGGGAATCTCCATCCATGACATCATTTTGCCTTCCCTGAGACCCTTAAGATGGGACGCAGAGGGACAGAAAGAGGCAGGGCAAGAGCGCAAGTATAATAGCAGGGGTGGAAAGTGGAGAGAGAAGAGGACAGAGATGGGATTTGAGGGAAAGGGGATAAGGAGGAAACGAGGTCTCCAAAGTTGGGAGAAAGGAGGAAACCCTAGGATGCATGTCGCCCCTCCAGGACCAGCCTAAAGCACAGAGGCATCAGGAGGGTTTTGGAAAGAGAAAGGCTCCAGGTTGGTGTGTGAACCGCCTCCCCCCGGCAGTTCCTCCCCACACCAGGCCGCCTACCTCAGTGGCAAAGAAACCTTTGGGTCGGTGTTTGCCCAGGGACGCGAGGCCACCGGGACCAGGGCTCTCGCTTGCACTGATGGTCTGTTGAGCTGCGGCCAGGATTTCGTCCAGTTTGTCTAGGGGGAGATGAACGAACAGAGGTGGGAAGACAATGAAATGAAGTTTGCTTTGACCCGGGCCGCAAAGACCAGAGCTGCCGCCTGCGGTTCATCCAGCACCTGGATCAACCAGGAAAGGGCAGCCCTGCCTGGGTCCAGGTGGACGGGCAGTCCCGCTTGGAGACACAATCTCCCAGCCCAGTGGGCAGCACCCAGGGTGGGAAGGGGTGCGGGCAGGGAACGGGCAGCCGTCGGGAGAGGGCGGGCGGAGGGAGGGGAGGTGGGATCGCAGCCTCTCTGCGGCAGGAAGGTGAGGGGCGCCGTGGGGTTCATGGTGGGACAGGGATGCAGCGGATGCCGGGGCTGGGGCCCGGCATCCCGAGGAGCAGGGCTGGGCCGTCTTACTGAGAGCCATCTGATACACGGTCCGCTTTTTCTCCATGCTGGGCACCGGCGCCGGCTGCTGCTCGTACTCTGTGGGCAAAGAACACGGATGAAGCCCAGGGAGCCCCCGGGGGCGGGGCGGAGCGGGCTCGGCCTGTGGGCGTGGCCAGCAGGTGCGGGCCAGTGGGCGTGGCGGGCGCGAGAGGGGCAGTGACGGGCCGGGGTCGGGGAGGGGCGAGTCCGCCGGCGGGGTCGGGAGACGGGGGCCCTCCCGCCAGTCCTGTGCCCACTCACCACTCTTCTTCTTCCAGGGGGAGACTAGCCCGGGGGAGAGGCAGTAGAGGAGCCAAGAGTTAGGACGTCAGGGGAAGGTGAGGGGCCCCCTATCTGGAAGCCCGCCTCCCTCGGGGCCCCGGGGTGGGGGCGGTCAGCTGTCCGACCAGCCCCCTGTCAGGGGAAATGGGACCCCCAGGTCCACTCGGCCTTGTCTGGAGGGAGGGGCTCGCTTTCCTCTGTTATTGGGGGTTGGGGGGAGCTGGTGGAGGGAGAGATGTTGAATGGGGCTTGGGGGTGAGGTGGGACAGAAGGAAGGAGACAGAGAGACCCGCAGAGAGGGTACATACAGACCCTGAGAGAGACCCCAACAGAGAAACAGATACAAGAGCACAGAGGAAAGTCGTCTCTCAGACACCCCTTCCCAGAGACACACACACACAGGCCAGAGTCCGACCCATGTACTGGGGACAGGATGAGGACAAGGACCCCTGGTCACTAACAACACTAACGAACTCAAGGGATGGTCCAGCCCTCCTTCCCCTCTCCCCCCGGCCCCCTGGCCTCAGCAGCCCCACAGGCTCACCCATCTCCTCCAGCTCTGAGGTCATAGATTTGGAACGCAGGGAGATGGTTGGGGGCGGCAGCCGCTTGGCCTGCTGGGGTGCTGAAAAGGTGATGAGGGGAGGCATCAGTATCATGGGGGAGATGCCCCCACCACCCTCTACCACCACAGGGCTCCCAGGGCTCAGAGAATAGCCATTGCCAGCGTGCGGAGCCCTCCCTGCCTCAGTTTCTCCCCACAAGGGTCATGGAGAAGCAGTGCTAGGGAAGGGAAGGCCTTGGGCAGCAGCAACCAGCCCCGGGGCTCCCACAGGGCTGAGCCTGGTGGCAGTGGGGTGGCTGCGAGAGTGGCCGCAGGAGCACCTTTCTTGTGCACTGCCTCATCCATGTCCGGGTGCCTGGTGACCATCACCACCTTCACCATCAGCGTGTTGCCCCCTTGGCGGATCATGTTCACCACCTGTCGGTGGCCGACCTTCACCACATTCTGCCCGTTCACCTGTGGCACAGACACCCCCAGATCACACAGAGTAGACGAGGGGAGGGGTGCTTGCAGCTTCAGAGACCCCAAGGAGGATGCCTCCTGCGCTGCCCTGTCCATGGCCCTCTGGGCTATGTTCCTCTCCCTCCGACCCTTCATACCACCGCCTCCCTGGGCAAGACCCCTTTCCCACCCTCCCTGGCCCCAGGGTTGGGGAAGAGGCTCAGCCTACCCTATTCACTTCCCCCTCCCTCCTTGTCCCCAGTATTTATTTATTATTTATTTATTTATTTACTTTTATTTTTAAAAGACAGGGTCTCTCTCTGTCACCCAGGTTGGGGTGCAGTGGCCCAATCATGGCTCACTGCACACTCGACTTCCTGGGCTCAAGCAATTCTCCCACCTCAGCCTCCTGAATAGCTGGGACCTCAGGCACACAGCACCGGCTAATTTTTTTTTAAGAGACAGGATCTTGCTATGTTGCCCAGGCTGGTCTCAAACTCTTGAGTTCAAGCAATCCACCTGCTTCAGCCTCCCAAAGCACTGGGATCACAGGCGTGAGCTGCTGTGCCTGGCCATCCCCTGGTATTGTGTATGTGTTGGGGACAGCTCTGTGTCACTCTTTTGAGATGCCTCAGAGGCCTTTAGATGGAATCGCTGGGGAAAGCAGAGGCTGGCTGGGGGGTGGGCAGGGGGCTGGGAATCCTGGTGCCAAAGGAGAATAAAACTGGGCAGCCAGATCCTGGTGTGAATCATGAGGGGGTCTGGGAACTTGTCACAGGGTCCCAGGGAAGAGAGGGGGCCTGGACTGACCTCGATGAGGAAGTCTCCCATTCGCAGTCCAGCTCGCCATGCCACGCCACCCTCGTCCACCGACTCCAGGTACTGCAGCGCCGGGAAGGCCGGGGTGGGGGTGAACTCCTCGATGGGGGTCTGCGCTGCAGACAGGGAGGAGCCGGCGGGGTCGGAGGGGAGGGGGTGGAGAGGCCGAGCAGGGGATGGGGCTCAGACCCAAGTCACGGAGGCCTCACCGCAGCTGAGGGACCAGCACCCCGGGGTGGGGTGGTGGGCGGGCTGGGGTCCCTTCCCCTTTCCAGCCCCCATTTCCAGCCCTGCTTCTGGGGTCACAGAGCCCTTCTCCCATCCCCTCCCCGTCTGGCACTCACCCTTGGCCCCCCGGAGCACGAACCCAAACCCCTCACTGTCCTTCTTCTGCAGCAAGACTGTCTTCTCCTTAATGATGTAATCGCTGGCAGGGAGGCAGGAGAAATGGGGGGGTGGTGGGGGGAGTGGAGAAGACATCATGAGACACAGAGGCTGTCCCCCACCCGGCAACCCAGACCCAAACCTCTGCTCCAGGGCCATTAATTGCATCTCCTAGGATCTCTGTCACCCACTCTGTGTGTGTATGCTAGCAGCAGCCCTGATGGGCTTCCCCCTCAGAGCCGGCATGCTCTCTCTCTCACTCCCTCTCTCCTCATTCATCCATCCATGCATCCATCCACCCATCCATTCAGCACCAGGCACAGTGGGGAGGATGGGGAGAAGAGCTTCCAGATTACCAGACAGCCAGGCTTGGGTCCCTGCTAGTCACTTCCTGCCTATGACCTTGAGCCCACAACTTTAACCTTTTGTGCCTCAGTTCCCTCATCTATAATGGGGGGCTATCACAGATCCTACCTGATGGGGTTGCAGTGGGAATCCAGTGGGGGTAATACACATTTAGTATTTCGCACAGTGCCTGGCACATAGTAGGTGCTCAATATGATCTGCTCGATGTCCTTAGGTCAGAGTGTTAAGTCAAGAGGACTCATGTACTTTGATGATACCCTTCAAAATTCCTTTATACATATGTCACCTCCCAAGAACCCCACACAGGGTAAAATTGCTAATTCTGCACTGCCCAATATGGTGGCCACTAGGTGCACGTGGCTGTTTTTATGAAAGCTAATCAAAATCAAATGGAAAAATTCAATTCCTCAGTCACAGTGGCCATATTTCCAAGTGTGCAGAAGCTGCACATGGCTGGTGGCCACCACATTGGACAGTACAGATATAGAACATTTCCATTGCTGCAAAGCTCCCCGTGGACAGCACTGTCTTCTGTATTCCCTGGTGCATCTCAAATGGAGCTACTGCATGCAGTCAGCATATTCTATTATAGTAAAATGCAAAGCACCCATGAATATGGGTGGTAGTTTCCAGTAAAGCCATCAAATGCCACCAGCACATTTGGGTAAGGCTCACGTACCCAGGAAATGTCAATGAAACTCAGATACAGTTCATGGATCTCAACGCTCACTCAAACAGCCCCAAACTCCTGACATGACCACTGTACACCTCAGGAATATACATCCATTCCATTCCCAGGGGATCCGACACCCCAGTCTACAGCAGGAATACTCAGACACCCTGGCTGCAACCCCACTGCCTTCAGAATACCCAAGAACACCCAGGAGTCACTGGAACGCGTGCTCTGCTGTGCTGAGCTTCCTTCAGCACTGTCTAAAGCCTGTCCCAGGGCACACTTGTAGCACCTCCCCCCCTCACAATCCCAGTGTATTCCAATAATACCCAGATCCGAGTAACATCCATGTGGCCCTAATACACTCCAATCATAGCCAAGCATGCTCCCCAATTACCTGCCCCCACAAATTCAGCAAAACAGCCCTCCTCGAATACTCCAGTATGTTTCGGCAACCCCCACACATCCCAGTATGTTCCAATAATAACTCCCCCTCACTCGGATCTCAGTGTATTCCCATAACACGCCCTCTGAACACATACATCCCAGCAAATGCCAATAATACTTACTGTGCTCCACTGTATTTAGGTACCACCCCCACAAGCACCCCTGTATGCTCCCAGGACCCCCATGGCTCCCCTTGTAAAAATCCATACATTTGCACCATGGCGACAGGGTTCTGGATGTGCACATGTCCTCCCTTCCTGCTGCCACCCTCCTTGTGGCACCTCAGTGCACCTAACACCACGCATGTTCACATGTACATACTCCAGCAACAGTCCTCGCTCAAAGTTCATCACAGTCCAGTAAACTCATCCACACCATACCCGCCATGTCTTCCTCCCCTGGATAGAGAGGTGTTGGCAGAGAAGGAGGGAAGGGGCTGAAAGGGGTGAATGAGGGTAGGAAAAGGGAGAGGGGAAGGGAGGAAAGGGGCCGAGAAGGCCGGAACAGCGAGTGGACGGGGAAACTGGACACAGAAATTGGCTCAGAGGTCAGAGCTGCCTGTTTCTAACCATGCATTCTGTAATGTCCCCATTCTCACCTTCTTACTCCTCCTCCTGTATCTCTTCCAGGTCTCCAAGGCCCCCCAGCAGCCAGCAGCACCCTTCCTCACTGGAGGCAACCTCACTTTCTTTCACTCATGCCACAAACCCCTCCCTTCCTTCATCTTTCTCCCTCCCCTCTGGAATCTCTCTTGCCCCCTCATCAGCCTCACACCCCATACAAAAGCCTTCCCCAAATGTCAGCCAATATAGTCAATAAAACTCCCATATCAATATGCCAAGAAGGAGCACTTGCCATTGGCTGGGCAGTATCTGAAGCCCTTCACAGATAGATCATTAAATTGTCTTCTCATAACCAGCCTCTGGGGCAGGGATAAGTACCAGTTCTACTTTATCTATGTATTTATTCATATTTTTTGAGACAGAATTTCACTCTCTTGCCCAGGCTGGAGTGCAGTGGCACAATTATAGCTCGCTGCAGCCTCAAACTCCCGAGCTCAAAGGATCTTCCAACTTCAGCCTCCTAAGTACCTAGGACTACAGGTGCTTGCCACCATGGCCAGCTAATTAAAAAAATCTTTTTTTTTTTTGGTAGAGATGGGGGTCTCACTATCTTTCCCACGCTGGTCGTGAACTCCTAGACTTAAGCAGTCCTCCCACCTCAGCCTCCCAAAGTGTTGGGATTACAGGCATGAGTTGCCACACCCAGCCCTAGTTTCACTTTATAGGTGAGGAAACAGAGGCACAGAAAAGTTAAGTAACTTGTACAAGGTCACACAGTGAGTATCACTCTTCAACAATACCCAAGAGAATACTCAGGTAACTGCAGTGGTAATACCCTCCACTCCACAGCACCGAAATACCTTGAGCACGTATATCCATCTGCTCGGAATCCACCCTGAGCTCGGCCCTGCAGCACCTGGAGTTCATCCCAGGGTGTGGCAGTAACACCATGACAATGAGGAACACTTATCGAATTATTACTGAATGCCAGCCATGATTCCAAGCACTTTGCATTTATATATTTCCATTTATGTATTCAGTTAGTCCTCACAACAACCCAGGGAAGGGTTGACTGTTATTCTTCCCATTTTATAAATGGGGAAACCGAGGCACAGAGAAATAACTTGCTCAAGATGACACCAGCTAGAAAAATGTCAAAGCCAAGATTTGAATTCACCAGAGATAAATATATATATATATATATATATATATATATACACACACACACACACACACACACACACCAGTGGTGATCTGAGGCAGGGAGGGGGGTCCAACCACATCCAGACCCACCCTGTTCCTGCTTCTCAACCACCCCCTATCCTACACATGCTCCATTCCCCTCTCTGCTCCATGACTCCCTCACCCAATCCCCAGCTAGGACACACGTGGTGTTGCCCTCATCCCACCACAGTCTCCTTGAACTTCCCAACTGCTCTCTTGCTCCCACAGCTCCATGTACCTCTAAACTCCCTCTCCCCAACTCCTGTGTACCCCTCCTCTCTGCACCTCACTCCCTACTCCTCCATGCCATGTTGAGGTTCCACATCGCCCTAACCCACCCCCCTCATCCCTGACTCCCACAAGCCCTCCTCACACCCTATGGAGCCATCCCCCCATTTCCCGTGTCCCCTGACACACCCTACCCCCCTTTCCCCCTAAACATCCTCCTCAGACCTCTGTAGCCTCCTCACCCTTGTCCTGCCACCTCTCCCTCATCCTTTGGCCTCACCCTTCCCACACCCTCCTGCACCTCCGTAAGTAATCTCACTGGCTCCCCTAAAGTACCTCTGGTCCCTTTCATACTTCCTGGGTACCCTCTTTTGCATCCGTGGAAACCTCCACCTATTTCTGCCCCCTCGACTCACTTCACCACATGCCCTCCCGCCTGCGTTTACTGGCAGCTGCGTTTCATTTACATTCCCTGCGTCCTCTTGGTATTCTCCCCCTACTGCCCAAATCCCCACCCCCAAATACCCCCCCAACATTCCCTGAATTCCCTCCCCACCCCATTTCTCTGCTCCGAACCCTCGGTGCTCCAGCCTCCACCCCTCCCCCACTTCAGTATCCCCACTCTCCCCTGTTCCATTCTCAACCCTGCACCTCCTACCCAGACCCCTCTAGTCCCTCCCCCTTGCCCCCCATCTTGGCTGCCCCTGCAGCACCCCATTCAGGCTCCCTCTGGCTGACTACCTGCCCTGCAGGAGCTCACACAATGCTTTTCCCCAGGCCATCCCTAAGCGACCCTGAGCGGCCTCCGGAGCTCAGCAGCCAGCTCTTGTTCACTGGATCCCACACACAGGGGCACTGCAGCGGCCTGCACTCCCCTCCCCACCCCAACGTCCCTCTCACACACCCAGGGTCCGCCAGCCCAGAGCCTGCTGCTGTGCACGGCGCACCCCCAACCCCGCACTCAGCCCCTTCCCACGTACCCGTGTCCATGACCTGCCCAGAGGCCCCCACACAGGGACGCCAGCCCCCCTCCCCATGCTGAGAAGTGGCACACACAAGCGGATGCGGCTCCCCATGCAGCTCAGCCGGGGCTCAGCACACGTGCCCCACATGGGCAGAGGGCAGAGCCAGTGACTCAAGTACTCCTGACATGCACAGACCCCCGGGGGCAAGGGGGCAGGGGGGAGGAGCACATGGGGACAGAGACACAGGATGGACCCTTGAAGTAGGGACCTGTGGGGGAGGGGTAGGCCAGGCCCAGGAGGGTGGGTGTTGGGAAGCACAGCCGCAGTCCCTGGGACAGACCCACTCCAGCACACACCACACACACACACACACACACACGCACGCACGCACACACACACACACACAGTCCCAGACAGCCTCGCTGTCGCTCCAAGTCATACAGAGACAGACGCTGTCACACAGGGACACACAGATGGACACAGTTGGGGGGTGGGCTGGGAGCCCACCATCTCTCCATTTCTCTCTCTCACTCACACACACACGCACACACCCGCACGCGGCTGCAGGCAGTCACACACACGCATATCGACACAGCCACACTGACACACGCACCGTCGCACAGTGACACGCAGCGGAAAAAGAGGAGGGGAGGGGAAGCCGGGGGCGGGATGCGTGTGTGATGGAGGGGGGATGACTGTGAATGGGAGAAAGGGGTATGAATGGGGGGACTTGCCAACACCGTGAAGAGGTGTGGGGATGTGGGGATCAGAGGGACAGGGGCCTGGGATGTAGGCGGATGCGGGTAAGCCACGGTGGCTCCCCACAGGGAGGGCTCCGGGGAATGGGGGCGCTAAGGGGCGGCAGAAAGGCGAGTGGGCTCCAAATCCTGGAGGGGGTCGGTTTAGGGGGCCTGCTGGGAGGAAGGTCTTGGGGGAAGAGCAGAGGGGGGCCTGGAAGGGCCTGTGAGGGGGTGGAGGAAAAGATTCCCAGGGCTGACGAGTGCGTATTAGGGGGGAGGGTCGGGGAGAGGATTCCAGGGAGGAAGATGGAGAGGAGAAGGGTTGAGACCAGGGGCCCGAAAGGGATTTCGGGCTGAGAGAAGGTTAGGGAAGAGGAGCGGAGGGGAAGGGGCGGGTTGGGGGAAGGGGAAAGGCCCTGGGGCTGGGGTTTAGCGGCGGGGGAGGGTCGCCACCGCGGGCCGGGGCCTGCCGGCCGGCCCGCAAAGCAGGAGGCGGCGCGCTCCGTTACCTGTAGATGTACCAGACGCTGCGCCGCCGGGGCCCCAGGGCTGGCCAGCTGGAGGACAGCGCGGGGGGCGGCTGCGGCAGGGAGCTCCCACCGGGGCCGCCCCCGAGACCCCCGCCGCCGACCGCAGACAAAGCCATCGCCGCCGCGGCCCCAGCCCCGGCCCAGGTCCCGGTGCCGGCCGCCCCCGCCGCCGCCGCCGCCGCCGCGTCCCCGTACCCGCTCGGCCGAACCCCCGTGTCCGGGCCCCCAGGCCCCGCCTCATGCTGACCCGCGCCGGGAGGGGGGAGGGGGAGGGGGCGCGCACCCCCTCCCGCGGGAGGGAGGGCAGGGCCGGGGGCTCACATGCCGGGGGGCGCGGGGGCGCGGGGCGCGGGGTCGGGCCGCGGCGGTAGCGCGAGGACCGCGGACGGCGCCGGCTTCAGCACCGCGGACAGCTCCGGAGGCGGGCGGCGGGCGCGAGGCTTAACCCCTTGGCGTCCTGCGCCGGGCGGCGGAGGGGGCCGGGCAGGGGGGAGGGGGCCGGGAGGGGAACGCGGGGGCCCCCTTGGCGGGAGAAGGGGGAGGGGCGAGGCTTGGAGGGGGGAGGAGAAGGGGAGGCACTTCCGGTCTGAGCCCCCCCTTAATCCCCCTCCCCCCTCCAGAGCCCTCCCGCGCAGGTGCAGAGCGAGAGAGCGCGGGGAGAGGGAGGCACAACATCACACAAGATGCCTCGCAGCCGCGTGCACGGACGCGCGGACGGAGCCCCGCTTCCCCGGCAGGGACACCGCGGGTGAGAGAGGCCCCAGGCGGGGACACGCAGCCCACCACCACAGACCAACACGCAACGCACCTCGACACGGTCGGCAAGAAAGGCCAGGACATTCAGACTGGGCCCCAAGGCCATGAGCAACACCCCTCCCCCACCAGAGAAGCCCAGGCGGAGGGGCGAACACACCACCACAGCTCCCCGAGAGAGCGTGGACCCCGAGCCAGCGCGGGGAGGGGGCGGCACACGACAGGAGGGGAGACACACGGAAGGACCGTCCAGCTCCGGCAGGGAGGCTGGGGTTGGGCCCTGGCTGCAGGGCGCATCGCACAGCACAGGCCAGGCCAGCGCAGACAGGGTCCGGGAACAGCGGGGAGGCAGGAGGAGGGGAAGCTCAGACGCACCACACACACAGCAGCACGTGGGAGCCAGCGAGAGGCACGGAGGAGTAGGGGAGGAAGCCCATTGACAAGACAGAGTAGAAGGAGGAAGCTGAGGGTGACGGGGACCACCCGCCTTCAGCTGGTAGGACAAGTGACCCCCACAGACGGAGGCCAAGGAGAGACCCAGAGAGACACTGGTAGACAAGAAGCAGAGGCCGACATAGAAGCTCGGGGTGTGGGGGGGTGTACCCCAATACTCACCCGGTGCCCAGAGCCGGAGACGTGCCAGGCAAACACGCACAACGGTCAAGCGCCTCAGACACTCGGGGCGCAGGGTGGCACCCCAGCCCCACCCTCTCTCCCCATGTTGCCATTTCTCTGTCCCCCCCATCCCCGACCCATCCCCACTGGCCAGAACACAGACACGTAGGTTTGGACACATTTAATGGAAGGATGCTACGCACAAGGGGACCCTTCCCTGGATTGGGGGGAGCAGTGGAGGAGAGTGTCATATTTTAGACACCAAATTATGACCCTCCCTCCCCCACAGCCCTGTCCTTCTGGAGGCCCAAGCCCTGGAATCCTCCCCTCCTCTGCCCTTCCCTCCCCCAACATCCCAGGTCCTGAATCTCAGATCAATCAGACAGACGCACATGCATGCACACACGTTAATGTGCGAGTACACACGCACAGTGACATGCACAGAGAGGGACGGATGTGTGCAGAGACCCACCTGTCCATGTGTGTGAGCAGACTCACTGACATGCCCTGTGGTGCTTGCCCACAGATTCAGAGAAGCACAGATGTGCAGAGCCAGCCCCACAGTCATCATAGCCACAAAGGCACCAGTATATACAGAGCAGGGCAGACCCTCCAGCCCCGGGCATAGGTACAGGTACATCCAGGCCACACATGCACACAGATGCGTGTCATGCACACCTACAGAGACACACGTTCACACACCAAGAAACCTCAGCTCTGGTCGTGCACACACACGTTCACACGCCCCCCCAGGCACCCCGTCCTTCCCCTCCTGACCCCATCCCCTCCCTGCCCCTCGCCTCTCACCTCCCTGGGCCAATCCCATCCATTAAGCTTCCGAAGCAAGTCAGCCAGCAGCCAGGGAGGGGAAAGGTGTCAGTGCACCCCTCTCCTCACCCCAATCCCACCCAGCCCTGACTGCACCCTCCCCACACCGGTGCATGGGACACACACATTCCCGCTGCACATGACTGCACAGAGATGGGGCACATGAAGGAGACAAGGGCCTCCAGCCAGCCAGACATAAGAGCGCCCCGGCCCCCCCAGGCATCCCCCCCCTGCCCTGACCACCCCGTTGTCTCTGGCTACCCCAGAGCTGGGCAGTCTTAGTGGCTGCCGAAGATGGTTTGGGGTTGGGCTGTACTGTCTGAAGCTAATTCTGGCTTATCCCACCCCTGGATCAAACTTGAGAAGGAATAGATTAGAAAGGGGGCTTAGAGGTGATGGAAATATTTAAAGGTGTACATTGTGAAGGGAACTTGGGGTGAGGGGGGTTGCCCGAGGGTGTAAGGACATTTACCTTGGGGCATCAAAGCTGTCGTAGGAGCCCACGGTATAATGCCGGAAGAGTCTCTTTGCCTTGTCACTGCGGCTTTCTGCAGGGCGACAACAGACAACCTTGGACTCTTGTTTTGGAAACCACAAGCCCAGCCCTAGAGCTCCTGGCCCAAGTCTTCCCATCTACCTCCCAGTACCCCACCCCCATTAGGAAGGGAAAGGAGTGGACGTGGGAATCCTAGGGTCCATTGAACAGTGCTGGGGGTTCCGCATTACCTTGCTTGCTCTCCTGAGAGCGATTCGCCACTTCTTCCAGGCAGTCAGAGGGGAACCAGCCAACACGACCTTTGACCTGGCCTTCCCAGAAGCCTCCTTCCCCGATGCTAAGTACTGGATGGGGAACGGGGACATAGAGACATTTCTGTGTTTCTGTGCTGCCCCTCAACTGCCAACACACTCAACTTAGAGCATTCCCACAGTTACCAGCTCCTGGCCCAAGGCCATCCTTAATAAACATCTGAGGAAGGGGCGAGGAGCTTGGGGGAGACCCATATCATATCACTCTTGCATTCTAGTTTCTGGATCCAATAAGGATGACAGGCATTGGGGAAGACGACTGTGTTCCATAACATGGTCTTCCTAGGTTAGGGGCAGGTCCACAATTGGTCCTTGTCTCCCCTGGTAACTGGTCACAGCTCAGTTGTGTAATTCCCCTTCACCCTCCTAGGCTCTGTGGACTTAGATCACGGATGGGGCGACTAGCTCTACCTCACCCTCCCATCACTGTCCCTGCCACCTCCCAAAGTCTCCTTGCCACTTAATCTTTAGTCCTTTGTCCCCAGACCCCTGTCTCTGTCTCTCTTGGCCTCTCCTGGCTCTAGAAGGGAAAAGAGATTAGCATCACCTCTTTCCTTCTCTCCCTCTCCCCTAATGGAAGCTGCTTCCCCCTGCCCACCCTCCCAGGCCCCACCGCTTCCCCATTTAGCAAACATCACAGACTGCCTGTTACATGCCTGCTGCTGAAAAACAGAGATATATGACAAGAACAGCTAATGTGTATCCAACTCTCACCTGGGCCAGAACCCTAAGAGGGGCCACTTTCATTATCCCCCTTTTACTGATAGGAACACTGAGGCTTGGAGAGCCAAGATCATTTGCTGAAGGTTACAAGGCTAGTAACTGACAGATCTGGATTTGAACACAGCTCAGTCTGCTTCCAGAGGGCATACTTTCAGTCACTCATGTGCTGCTACCTCTCCATGCAACGGCTTCAGTGCATGACAAGGGCACCAGTGGCAAACCCATGGTCTTCCATTTCTCCGGCATTTTTCATGACTCTGCCCCCATTCAGCCCTTCACATAGTTTCCTTCCTCGTTCAACCCTTGTGCCTACCCAGGTAGGTAACAACTGTTTTTCCATTTTATAGACAAAGAAGCTGAAGCGAATGTGGAGAAAACCCTTGCCTGGAGATGGCTCCAGCTATGCTAGGGGTTGAGTTGGGGCCATCAGATGTATTCCCCTCCACAAACTGCCTCCCTTGAGAGCATCTGGGGAGACCAAATGAGGGGAAGCTGAAAGTCGTGGAAGAGAGCAGGAGATGGGTTGTCAAGGGGACTGGGTTCTTGGCTGGTACTGCCATGCCTGGCTTGGTGGTCTTGTAATCAATCATTTGTTCACTGTAAAAATATTTAGTTAGTGCCAGTCATGAGTCAGGTACCAGGGTAGACACTGTTGAATATAATCAATGTTGTTCCTTCCTTTGAGGAGCTTCCAGAGCAGTGGCCAATAGAGGCATAACTATACAAGTGACTGTATGATTGGAAGTTGGGGTCAGAGCTCAAGGGAAAATAAGAGGGTGTTTGGAGAGAAGCCAGATGGGAGTATATAACTTATAATGGCAAAGGGGTCCAGGGAGGTGTCCCTGAGGTGTGACATATAGGTTGAGACCTGAAGGATCCTAGGAGCTGGGGAGGCAAAGACAGCATGGAAGAGTTCCAGGCAGAAGGACCAGCATGTTTGAAGAGTTTGGTGTACAAGAAAGTTTGGGACATTGGAGGAATGGAGGGGTTGGTATATCGGAGGACTGGAGAATTGGAGGGCTCAGGGCATTGGGGGATTGGAAGGCTTGGGGCATTAGAGGAATGGAGGGGTTGGGGCACTGGGGAATTGGAAGGCTTGGGCACTGGAGGATTGGATGGCTTGGGCCATTGGGGGAATGGAGGGCTGGGGGCTTTGGGAGATTGGAGGGATTGGGGCATTAGAGGATTAGAGGGTTTGGGGCATTGGAGAATTGGAGGGCTCGGGGCATTGGAGGATTGGAGGGCTCGGGGCATTGGAGGATTGGAGGGCTCGGGGCATTGGAGGATTGGAGGGCTCGGGGCATTGGAGGATTGGAGGGCTCGGGGCATTGGAGGATTGGAGGGCTCGGGGCATTGGAGGATTGGAGGGCTCGGGGCATTGGAGGGTTGGAAGGCTTGGGGCATTGGAGGATTGGAGGGATTGGGGCATTGGGGGATTGGAGGGCTCAGGGCATTGGAGGGTTGGAAGGCTCGGGCACTGGAAGATTGGAGGGCTTGGGGCATTGGGAGATTGGAGGGCTCGGGGCATTGGAGGATTGGAGGGATTGGGGCATTAGAGGATTAGAGGGTTTGGGGCATTGGAGAATTGGAGGGCTCGGGGCATTGGAGGATTGGAGGGCTCGGGGCATTGGAGGATTGGAGGGCTCGGGGCATTGGAGGATTGGAGGGCTCGGGGCATTGGAGGGTTGGAGGGATTGGGGCATTGGAGGATTGGAGGGCTCGGGGCATTGGAGGGTTGGAGGGCTTGGGGCATTGGAGGATTGGAGGGATTGGGGCATTGGGGGATTGGAGGGCTCGGGGCATTGGAGGGTTGGAAGGCTCGGGCACTGGAAGATTGGAGGGCTTGGGGCATTGGGAGATTGGAGGACTCGGGGCATTGGAGGATTGGAGGACTCGGGGCATTGGGAGATTGGAGGACTCGGGGCATTGGAGGATTAGAGGGTTTGGGGCATTGGAGAATTGGAGGGCTCGGGGCATTGGGAGATTGGAGGACTCGGGGCATTGGAGGATTGGAGGGCTCGGGGCATTGGAGGATTGGAGGGCTCGGGGCATTGGAGGATTGGAGAGCTCAGGGCATAGGAGGATTGGAGAGCTCAGGGCATTGGGAGATTGGAGGACTTGGGGCATTGGAGAATTGGAGGGCTTGGGGCATTGGAGGACTGGAGAGTAGGATGAGGTCCCTGGAACCTTGTGGGTGAAAGGAAGAGTCGCATGAGATGAGGTTGACAAGGTGGGCAAAGAGGCAGCTTGGAGGCCAGGTGAAGACTCTGGGCTTTGATTCTGAGAGTAGCAGGAGTCAGCTCCCTCATCGGGCTGTGTGAAGCTCAGTGACATCGTGGATGTGGGCGTGCTTTGAGGCAATTAAGTCCCTCTTAATGGAAGACGAGGATATAAAAACAGAAGGCAGTGTGTTCTCTCCCTGCATAGAAGCATTGAGCTTGTAGCTCAGCAAGATACTGCCCATGGTCCTCTGCCTGCCCGGAAGGTCCTTTACCTCTGGCCTCAGCTCACCTTTCTTTTCTCCCATCTCCCCCAACCCCACATGCCTACATCCCAGGCAGCTGGCCCTGAAGGAGCTGCACCTGGCCCCCACAGTAGCTCCTGAATTTGATCATTCATTCACTCAACATATGTGCATTAAAGCCTCCTGTGTGCTGGGTCATTAAACTGAGCCCTAGAGACCCAGAGACCAGTGACTTATGACCTCACCTACAGGAACTCAGGCTATGGGAAGAGAGACTAGGAAACACATGCAGTTACACAGCCCACCTGATGTTCTGACTCCCAAATACCCTTCAAGGCCTCACTCAAGTTGACCTTCTATGGTAGGATCCTCCCTGCTTATTCAGGGGCCCAGGTCTCTCTCCTCTAAGTGCCTGAAGTAGGGGCCACTTAGGAAAATGATGGCTTTTTTTTTTTTTTTTTGAGATGGAGTTTCACTCTTGTCAGCCAGGTGTGATCTTGGCTCACTGCAACCTCCGCCTCCCGGGTTCAAGCAATTCTCCTGCCTCGGCCTCTCAAGTGGCTGGAATTACAAGTGTGTGCCACCACACCTGGCTAATTTTTTTTTTTTTTTGTATTTTTAGTAGAGATGGGGATTCACCATGTTGACCAGGCTGGTCTCAAACTCCTGATCTCAGGTGATCCACCCGCCTCGGCCTCCGAAAGTGCTGGGATTACAGGTGTGAGCCACCTTGCCCGGCCAAATAATGGCTCTTATATGGCACTTGTTATGTAGGAAACACTGGTCTAAGTACTTGACATGATCTGACTCCTCCAATCCTCATGAAAGTCCCATTTTACAGATGAAGAAACTGAGGCCCAGAGAAATCACTTGGCTGAGGTCACCCTGCTAGGAAGTGGTGGGGTCTGGATTTGAACCCAGGCCGCCAGGCTCTCAACCTCTATACCACTCAGCTCCTGGGCAGCCTAGAGTCTGGCAAAGAATTGTTCCAATGCCTCCTATTAACCGCCACACCTGCGGCACATGGTAGTCTCTAAAGCATCCTTCTTTCCAAGAACACGTCAGCAGCCCTGCAAAGCCTATAAGCAGGGGAGACTGGCTCCACTTTCCAGATGAAGGTGGAAAAACCAAAGGGAGGTGAACCCTGATAACAGCACCACCATTTTGGGAACCCTCGCCACGGCCAAACATCTTATATCTGCCAGCTCATCGGGGCCCTAGAAGTAGGTCCCTGCCTGTCTCTCAGTTGAGGACCCCTGGGCAGATGCAGGAGGCAAAGTTAAGGCTGCTTGGCCTCACGCTCTGCACCAGGTGGCAGGAAGGACTGTGGGCTTGGACTGAGGACCTTGGGCAAATGGCTTCACCTGTGTGAGGCTCTGTTCCTTCAGCCATGCAATGGGGCCCATGACCTCCCTCCCCAGAAAGGGCCATCAGGAGTCTAATGAGACGATTTGGTGAGAAGTTCCAGCCATGCCCTGCACACGGCATCAGTGTCCCGCAGTGGGACACGGCTCACTTCACTGCCTCCTGACAGGGTCATCTGAGCTACACTCTATGGTCCTCCAAGCCTCAAGGGGTGTCCTGGGGCTCTCTGAGGTCTCCAGAGTGCATGAGATACTCCAGGTGCCTGAGAATGGTCTGCTCTCTGCTCCACATTTTCCCTGATCGCCCCCACAGCCCAGCCCAGCCCAGGCCCTGCTTCCACCCTGGGTACCTTTGATCTTCTCGCCCTTGCTCAGGGAGATCTCCCCCTCGGCTTGGGCCTGGTAGGACTTCACAGCCATGAAGGAGCGTCCGGGTACTGCTGAGTAGAGCTTCCTCCGCCTCCCGCGGCTGCCCAGGGAGCCCCCGGGGCCCCCTGAGCCCCCCGTGCCCCCGGCTGGCCCTTCCCGGGGTGTCCCGCTGGAGCTGCGTACACAAAGGGCATGAGAGGAGGGGAGGGTGGAGGGAGGGGACACCTCTGGGAGGACAGGGGTCCTTGGGTGGGGGAAGAGGATGGTGCATCAGGGGGGAGGGGGGGTTTCCCAGCACTGGCGTCCTCCAGGGAAGAGGGCATTTGGGGGCTCCCTCTGCCTGCCCGCAGCTGCCCCAACCAGCCCCCTCTCCTGCCTCCTGGCTTCCGGCTCTGCCCCCTCCCACGGTCCTGCGCGCACCGCCTGATTCAGCTTCCTGAGGCTGAGCTGGGACTGTGTCATCCCTCCGCTCACGAGCCTTCCGCGACTCCCAGCTTCCTCCTGGGTCAGGTCCAACTCCTCTGCCCGCCGTTGCCAGCCTCTCCCCCACTTCCTCGGGACACGCCTGGCTGGCCTTCGCCTCCTTCTCACCCTCCTCTAGCCAGGTGGGCTTCCTGACCCCGGAATGTCCCCTGCCCCCTCCTCATCCTCCCTCCAGAGTGACCTCTCTGTCCCCCTCAAGTCCCTGCCACCCCCCCATCCTCTTCCTGTTCAGCTTCCCTCCACCTCACCCTGTCATTCTGTCTGTCCCCAGGGGCTGGGGCCCATGTTTCTTTGGGGTACCCTCTGCCTGGGGCCCCTGTCCTGGAGCAGACATCCAGCTAACATGTGGTGCACCGGGGGTGGAGTCGGGACAGTAGCTCCCAAGGCCTTACTTTACCCCAAGGTGACACTAGGGACTTGGATGAGGGCCTACAGAGGAAGGCAGCTGGGCTGGCCTCGGGGGAAGCCGCCGATCTGGAGAGGGGATTTGACGGGGCTGGGGACTGTGGAGCCAGGGCTGCCTCGCCTACCTGGGCCGGCCTCGGGGCTGCCTCTTGGCGTCCTCCGGGTGCCTCCCTCGGGATGGAGAGCGGGCCCTGGCACCCCGGGGGCTGCTGGCACTTCGGAGGGTCCCGCTGCTGAGCTTGGTGGTGGGGGCCGAGGGCTGCGACTGGCCCTGGGACCCTGAGGTAGGGCCAGGGGCCCCAGAGGACGCGGCCCCTGGGGCGGAGAACACCATCCAGTCGGGCAGCGCCATGCTGGTGTCACTGTTGGCCCGCAGCAGCGCCGGGGGCACCGTCAGCCCTGTGCCTGGGGGCCCCCGTCGCCGGGCCGCGTACTTGGGGGACTCCTGGAAGGGCACTGAGAGGGCACAGTGGCGGCGGGGGGCAGATGTTAGGGGAGAAAAGGCAAGCAGGGGGCCATGCGGGGGCAAGAGATGGTGGGAGAGAGGCATGAGGGAGAAAGACAGAGATGAGAAAGGGAGGGGGGCCTGGAATTGCTCCCCCACCACCATCCAGACATTTTTGGTCCTCTAGGGTTTTCTCCATCCTATCCTGGCCCCCAAGTCAGGTCCCCCAACTCCCCCATCCCATCATGAAACTTCAACTGCCCCAGGTTCTCTGTGCAGTCCGAGCTCCCTGTCACTCACCCACATCCTGTTCTCGGTGGTTTCGGATCAGCTCCCCCAGCTCAAAATTCCCAGCAATCACTGCCACCTGGAGGGAGGGGGTAGAGGCAGGTTGGCCGGGGGGCCCAGGCAGCAGAGAGAGGGCAGGGAACGTGGCGAGGTCCCTGGCCCGACCCAAACCTTCCACTCCGACAATGCCGCCCTCTGTCTTCTTCCAGCTCCCCCTCCACGGCCTGTCTCCTTGCTTTCCTCATTGTCCCCTTCCTTATCCACTGGGTGTCACTGTCACCCTTTCCTTAGCCCTGGAAACTCCAGCACATCCCCTGCAGCCCCAGACCTGGAAGGGGGTCTGTCCGTTGTTATTCTTCACATCCTTGTCGGCACCTCGATACAGGAGGATCCTGGCACAGGTCTCCTGCGGGTAATGGCCAGTGGCACAGGACAAAGAGAGAGAGAAAAAATTAAGATCACCATGAGTGGATGCAGGTTCTGTGCTAAGAGCCTCAGGAATAAATACTCCACCCTAAACCCGCACCACTGAGGACAGCAGCCACCTGCCAGGTACGGACCAGGAGCACTTTAGTTTAAACGTGGCCGGCCCAAACGGAGATGCACCATGCATGCGAAATACACACTGGATTTCAAGGATATGCCATATGAAAACAAGAAAGAATTTAAATGTCTATAGCCAGGCGTGGTGGCTCAAGCCTGTAATCCTAAGACTGTGGGAGGCCAAGGCAGGAGTTCCAGACCAGCCTGGGTGACATAGTGAGACGCCCCCCATCTCTACAAAAAAAAAACCAGAAATTAGCCAGGCAGGTGGTGGGTGCCTGGAGTCCCGAATACTTGGGAGGCTGAGGTGGGAGGACCACTTGAGCTCAGGAGTTCGAGGCTGCAGTGAGCTGAGATCAAGCCTGAGTGACAGAGCAGGGACCTGTCTCCCCCCCAGAAAAAAAAAAATGTCAGGTGTGGTGACACACACCTGTAATCCCAGCACTTTGGAAGGCTGAGGTGAGTGGATCACTTGAGGCCAGGTATTTGAGCCCAGCCTGGCCAACATGGTGAAACCCCGTCTCTCTCAGAAAATACAAAAATTAGCCAGGCGTGGTGGCGGGTGCGTGTAATCCCAGCTACTCAGGAGGCTGAGGTGGGAGAATCACTTGAACCCAGGAGGTGGAGGTTGCAGTGAGCCGAGATCCTGCCACTGCACTCCAGCCTGGGTGACAGAGTGAGACTCTGTCTCAAAAAAAAAGTAGTAATTTCTGTATTGATTCTATGTTGAAATGATAATGTTTTAGATACACGGTTATAAGTAAAATATGTTGTTAAAATAAACGTCACCTAATTATTTTCCCCTTCTCTTTAACATGGCCACTAGGATATTTGAGGGCATTTAGGGTATGTGCTCATGCTATGTTCCGCTGGATGTTGGGGCCGGATAATCCTTTGGTGATTCATTGGTTTGTGGAGGGTGTTCTGAGCCCTGTGGGATGTTGAGTAGCATCCCCGGTCTCTACCACTAGATGCCAGTAGCACTCCCCTCACCAGTCATGACAACCAAAAATGTCTCTAGACATTGCCAAGTGTCCCCTGGGAGACAGAAGCTCCCCAGTTGAGAACCACAGGTCTAGACCTTACGGAGGCTTACCATGTTACGTGCCAGGCACTTGGCACTTTAGAGGCAGAAGCTCATTGAATTGCCCAACAATTCCAGGACATGGAAATTGTCTCTATTTTACAGAGGAGGAAACTAAGGCTTTCAAAAGAGCCCAAGGTGGGCCAGGGGTGGTGGCTCACTCCTGTAATCCCAGCACTTTGGGAAGCCGAGGAGGGAGGATCACTTGAGCCCAGGAGTTTGAGACCAGCCTGGGCAACATGGCGAAACCCCGTCTGTACAGAAAATTTTAAAAAATTAGCCTGGCTTGGTGGCACACGCCTGTAGTCCCAACTACTTGTGGGGCTGAGGTGAGAGGATCACTTGAGCCCAAGAGGTCGAGGCTGCAAAGATCCTTGTTCATGCCACTGCACTCCAGTCTGGGTGACAAAGTGAGACCCTGTCTCAAAAAAAAAGGGGGGGGTTGGGGGGCTCAAGGTCACACAGCTGGTGATTATCAGCCTTGGATTCGAACCCAGATCTCTCTGACTCCAAAGTCTTCTATCTTAATCACACTTTCTGCCAGGCCCAGAAGGAAGGGGACACACATTGTGGAGGAAAGGGTGGGGGCAGGACTGGGCCAGTGGGGACAGGGATGCCTTCTACATTCAGATCAATTTCTCACCAATGTCAATCACATGGCACCCATCATCACTTTTTGGGCTAAGCACAAAGTCCATGCCACGGCCTAGGAGGGTTAGGGTTAGCTGAGCTAACCTGAGCTGCCTGCCCTGCCACTCCCCACCCTGACCCTCACCAACTTCATCTTCTACCACCTGCCCTTGCTCCCAGGCTGCAGCCACACTGGCCACCTCCTTCCTCTGACGGCACACTCATGCCCCAGGACCTTTGCACGGCTGCTCCCTCTGCTTGGAATCCTTTCCCGCTAGATCTCAGCATAGCTTGCTTCCTCACTTCGTTCAGGCTTTTGCACAAATGCCACCTCTTCAGAGAGGTCTTCTCTGGCCATCCTGTCTAAAAAAAAAACCCTTGTCCTCTTCCTTGCTTTATTTTTATTTATTTATTTATTTTTTAAATTTTTTTGAGATGGAGTTTCGCTCTTGTCACCCAGGCTGGAGTGCAGTGACATGATCTCGGCTCACTGCAACCTCCGCCTCCCAGGTTCAAGCGATTCTCCTGCCTCAGCCTCCCGAGTAGCTGAGATTACAGGCACCCACCACCACGTCTGGCTAATTTTTGTATTTTTAGTAGAGACAGGGTTTCCCCATGTTGTCCAGGCTGGTCTCGAACTCCCAACCTCAGGTGATCCGCCTGCCTTGGCTTCCCAAAGTGCTGGGATAACAGGCATGAGCCACCATGCCCGATCCTTTGCTTTATTTTTTAGTACCACACTGATGTATGTGCCAGGCACTCTAAGCCAATGTTAACTCATTTTCTTCGTAACCCCGTCTCCCTGAAATTCCATTTCCTGTTATTTGTCTCAGTAGTGTCTCTTCTCTATATCATAAGTTGTACAGGGGCATGATTTTGCCTGTGGCACCCACCACCTGGCTTAATGCCGGACCCACAGGGACTGTTCGGTAGGAGTGTCCTCTCCCTTTTATCTTGGCCTGGCCAAACCCAACTTGGCCTCCAGCTCAACTCTACCCCAGCACCCTCTGATGCTAATTTAACCGCCATTTCCCAAGCACCTCCTTGATCTTACCCCTTCCACATGACAAATCCACCAAGGGGTGTATGGGCCTATGTTACAGGACAGGTTCAGAGAGGGCAGATGCTACGCCCAGGGCCACACAACCAGTTAGTGGAGCAGTTAGGATTCCAACCTGGCCTTCTTCTTCTTCTTCTTCTTTTTTTTTTTTTTTTTTTTTGAGACAGAGTCTCGCTCTGTTGCCAGGCTGGAGTGCAGTGGCACGATCTCGGCTCACTGCAGCCTCCACCTTTTGGGCTCAAGCAATCCTCCTGTGCACCTGGCCTTCTGATCCTATGGTTCACCTATCTCCTATGAATGGACGACTCTGACTGCCAAAGTCACACATCAGGCAGCAGAGTTAGCCCAGTGTGTGTTCTGGGTGTGTTTGGGAGTGTGTGTGCGCATGTGAGTCTGTGTATGCCCGTGCTGCTGGCCAACTAGACTGTTAACTCCTGCCATGTGTACTTTTGCGTGTTTTTCTTTTCTTTTCTTTTCTTTTCTTTTGAGATGGAGTCTCGCTCTGTTACCCAGGCTGGAGTGCAATGGCGCGATCGCAGCTCACTACAACCTCCACTTCCTGAGTTCAGGCAATTCTCTGCCTCAGCCTCCCAAGTAGCTGGGATTACAGGCTCCCGCCACCATGCCCGGCTAATTTTTGTCTTTTTAGTAGAGACAGGGTTTCACCATCTTGGCCAGACTTGTCTTGAACTCCTGACCTCGTGATCCGCCTGCTTCAGCCTCCCAAACTGCTGGGATTACAGGTGTGAGGCACTGCGCCTGGCTTTTTGCATGTTTTCACAGCCCCAACCCCCACACTGGGGGCACAGGGCCAGAGCACAGCCCCTAAGCTCACCTGCTCCTCATCCTACTCTTACAAAGCTGAGAAGGTGTGCAAGTCAGAGTTGATGGCTCCCTCCCCTGGGCACCAAGAGAAACTCGCATTTAACGGCATCCTAGCACTTATCTCATGCCGTAGCCATGATTTGCTTACACGTCTGCCTCCTCACCAGACTGTGAACTCCCACCCCCCCCAACCCCGCCCTCGCCCTCCCCAGGCTAGATGCTGTGTCTGATTCATCTCACATCCCCAAGGCCCGGTGCTGTGCACATAGTAGGTGCTCAAGGAACGTGCATGGAAAGGATGAGGATGGAGGATGTGGGGTTGAGTCAGTCAAAATTCATTTGTTCGAGTCATTCATTCATTGGTTGAGTCATTCAGTCTGTTGAAACAAGCAAACACCTGTTGAATGCTCTGAGCCAGGCACTGTGCACAGTCTTGGTGGAAATCCAAGAGGGCTGACCCCATCATTCATTCACTCATTTTCATTCATTCATTCACTCACTCAACAAAGATGGAACTAGGCCTGCTGTTTGCTGGGGTCCTGGAACAGAGCAAGTAATCAGACTCAACCCCCACCCTTGAGGTGCTCACAGCCTAGACACGGATCTGACATTCACCACCAAATGCTAGACGGGCATATCAGGAGGCCAAGGCAGCAGAGGCTGAGGAAAAACTGTCAGACTCAGCCCTGGCTCTTGGAAAGCTTAAAGCCTGGGAGGAAGACAAGGGGGGAAATGGAGGAATCAAGTTCGTATGTGTTATGCATCGGTTTGTTAAGCCCATGGCAAAGGCAAGCAAACCTATTAACCCACTTGATCCTTTTGCATGGTAGATATTTATTTATTTTTTTTTTTGAGACGGAGTCTCGCTCTATCGCCCAGGCTGGAGTGCAGTGGCATGATCTTGGCTCACTGCAAACTCCGCCTCCTGGATTCACGCCATTCTCCTGCCTCAGCCTCCCAAGTAGCTGGGACTACAGGCGCCCGCCACCACGCCTGGCTAACTTTTTTTTTGTATTTTTAGTAGAGACGGGATTTCAGCGTGTTAGCCAGGATGGTCTCAATCTCCTGACCTAGTGATCCGCCCGCCTCGGCCTCCCAAAGTGCTGGGATTACAGGCGTGAGCCATCGCGCCCGGCCTGCATGGCGGATATTAATTATTGACCCATTTCACAGCTGAGAAAGGAGATCAAGGAGGGGAAAATGACTTGTGCAACTGTCCCACTAAGAAAACTCTGCCTGCTGTCTAATTCTAATTTTTTTTTTTTAAGGCAGGGTCTCACTCTGTCACCCAGGCTGGAGTGCAGTGGCGTGATCATAGCTCACTGCAGCCTCCACCTCCCAGGCTCAAGCAATCCTTCTGCCTCAGCCGCCCGAGCAGCTGGGACTTCAGGTGCACGCCACTGTGCCCAGCTAATTTTTGTATTTTTTCATAGAGACCAGGTTTTCCCACGTTGCCCAGGCTGGTCTTGAACTCCTGGGCTCAAGCCATCCTCCCGCCTTGGCGTCCCAAAGTGTTGGGATTACAGGCATGAGCCACCGTGCCTGGTCTAATTCTCTATACCAAAATTTCTCTGTTTATCTGAACGGTACAGTTTCTGTCTCTCTACTGGACCCTGACTGACACTGGTGATGGTAACAATGACAATTATTATTCTGATGGCTGCCTTCCAGGGATGAGCACTTAGTATACACGATGGCTCACCCTCGTCAATAAGAGCTGGCGTTATTCCCATTTCAGGAAGAAGGATGGAGCCTCAAAGAGGGGGAGGGACTTGTTTGCTCCCCACCCCCATCTGCCTGTGGGGCCGGGGCTTCTTCCCCCTCAGCTGCACGAGGGCCTGGGAGTCAGAGGATTGGTTGTGAGGCCTGTGTCACAGAGCAGGAGACAGGAGCACGCGGGGAGAGAAGTGCCGGCACCATGTTGGTTCGGTTTGACAAACACTGAGTCTTCCCTGGGCCCCAGGCATACTGCTGGCTGCCACGAGGCGGCACGTGGCCACCTGCCAAATCCCCAGCACTGCAAGTTCTGCCGAGGCAGAGGGGGCTGAGGGCTGTTTTGGAAGACTTCCTGGAGGAAGGGGGCTGACAGACCAGCTCTGTCATGCTAGCGCCTGTCTCTCTAAGTACCCCCACCAGCTGCCCTTCAAGGGCAGGAAGCATCAAGAAACAGGTGGGGAGATTGAGGCTTTCCATGGGGCTGACCTGCCCAGGATCATCTGCAGCTCAGGTGGCTAAAGTACCAGAGGTCATGACATTGAAAGACCCGGCTCTTGCCAACCAGCTGCCACGAGCCCCCCTGCCTGCTCCGTACCTCTCCTCTCCTAGGAACTCCAGAAGTGGGGGTGTTCTTCCCATCTCCCTTCAGCACTCCCTTCCTGCTCAGGGACCCAGGTTGTCAGGACCCCCAAGGTCCTGAATTGCTAAAACTCCCATCCCACTGTCATTCCCTTCAGGGGCCACGGGGGCTGCACGTTGGCCTTTCCCCTGTGCCCTGCCGTGCCGCCACGTGGCACCTGCACACACCACTGGCTGAATGCAGACACAGGGGAACTGAGGACCCACAGCCCCCTTTCCTCTGGCTTTCTGCACAGGCTGTGCCCCCACGCTGGAGCACCCCTTTCTCCTCTTTTCTACTCCTGCTCATCTTAACACTGGGGGCACCTCCTCCAGGAAGCCACCTTCACCCCCAGCCACTCCATCCCAAGCCCAGTCCCAGATGTGGGCTCCCGCAGGGATCTGGATTCCCTGTGACTTTGCTCTGAGCACTCTGGATTGTAGCAGCAAACTATGTTGTCTGCCCTCTGCTAGGCCATGAGCTCAACACTTTGTCCCCAGCACCCAGCTCCAGGCCTGATACAGAGAAGGAGCTCAGTAAATATCTGTTGGATGGATGGATGGATGGATGGATGGATGGATGGATGGATGGAGGAATGAATGGAGGAATGACTGGATGAAAGGGTGGAAATAGTGAAGAAGTGGAGGGTGCAGAGATGCAGTCAAGAGGAGTGTCTGAGCTTGGCCCTGGGGGAGGCGGCTATCGGGGATGTGAGGGGCCTGGGGTGGCCGCTGCTAGGCAGACCTTGTTGTAGAGGGCGCAGATGTGCAGAGCCGTGTTCCCCGAGGCGTTCTGGGCTCCAGGCTCAGCCCCGTAGAAAAGCAGATGCTCCAGGTGCTGAGAGTGACCCCGCTGGCAGGCCTGGGCAGGACAGGGAGCGAGGGGCATGGATCAGACCCAGGTTGTTCTCCCTCTGGGCCAAGAGTCCGTCTGTGACCTGTGCACTGGCCTTCTCATCCTATCGTTCACCGCATCCACCTCCCCGTCACCTTTTAGCCCCGCTTCCTGCTCTGGGACCCAGGCTGTCAGCCTCAAAATCCAAATGTTCAGTCATTCCAAGGCCCAGGCGTCTGGTCTGCCTCCTTAAGGGGGTCAAGAGGACAGCCCATCCCTCTCAGGGGTCAAGGCATCAGGTTCCCCAGCCTATGCCCCCTTAGGATCTTCCTGTCTTCACCCCCACCATTTCCTCTTTGGGGACCATGTTATTCTCACCCCCATGCTCTGTGAGGACCCTGGCATCTGGTTCCCAGCCCCAGCCCCTTGGATGCCTCAGGGACTGGGTCCCCCACCCCAGCCCATCATGGCCTGAATCAGGAGCACCTGGTGGATTTCCTGCCAGCCGTTCTCATCAGCTATGCCCAGCTGGGCCCTGTTGAACAGGAGCAGCTCGCAGCATCGGGGGTCACCACCCACCATGGCCGTGTGGAACAGAGGGGTCAGCCCCCGACGGTCCTTGTAGTTGGGGGAACCCCCAAGGTCCAGGAGCGCCTAGGAATGGAGAGAGAACCCAGTAGAAAAACACAGATGACAGTCACACATTAACCAGCTCATTCTGAAGGGCCAGGGGGACTGGACCGTCCTGGGTGACCTACAGTGGCCAATGACAGTCTCAGTTCTGCCATGATGCCCTTGTGCGAACTTGAGCCTGGCCCTTTCCCTCCCGGGGCCACTCTGATTCCGTGTGAACAATGTGGGACTTGGGTAGATGCCTCCAGAGGATACTTGCACTCTGACATCCCACCCAGCCTTTCCCCTGGGGGCGATCTTGGATGAGCCATTGAAAGACATTAGGGTCCACAGTACCCACCCATTCCACTTCCTACAGGTGGGTTGTTGGGGACAAATGAGAGGACAGAGTCTGGATGCTGGAGGGTCTCTGACCAAGTGGGAGGTGTTATTAGGTCCAGGATCTCAAAGAAGGGGCACAGCAGGAAGCCAGGGGACAGGTAAGCTTGGGTAAGGGCAAGGATCGGGCTGGCCTCACTGGGGTTGGAGGCCACTTCCTGCCCCCACTTGAAGGACAGCTCTGGGTGTGGAAGGCTGGCAATAATGAACATTAATAGGAGAAAGTGTTGGCAGCAACCTTGTGTGAGGACAGCCTGTAGCAGTGCCATCCAACAGAACGTTTCCCCCATCGTGGGGATGGTCTGCAACTGCACCACCCTATATGGCAGGCACGTGTGGGCCCCTGAGCACTTGAACGTGGCTAGTGAGCCTGAGGAACTGAAATTTTAATTTTACTTCATTCTAATTAATTTAAATTTAAACAGCCCCAGGTGGCCAGTGGCTACTGGCTTGGATAGCGCAGGTCTGGAGGCTGGGAGGGGCGTGTGTGAGCAGGATGTGGGTTTGGGGGTGAGTGTGCACGGGAGATACATGAAGAGGGTCTGTTAACTCCAGGGGTATACTGCAGGTCTTTGTGGCTGGCATCTGACTGCATTAGGGGCTCTTCAGGAAAGCATCTGAGGGAGAGAAGGGAGGGGCCGTTTAGCTGGAGCAGCTGTGCGCTGGGGTGCTTCTCAATGGCTGTCTTTGGGGGCAGCCCATCCTGACCCTCGTGTGAAGAGCAATCAGGTGTCCTGGCGGGGGCAGGGGGAGAAGAGTATTTTAAAATTAGACTGTGCAGCTGCCGCTGTGTATGTATTTTGTGGGTGTATGGGTTTGTCTATTTGGGAAAGTGCATTTGAGGCTGTGTACGTGGGGAAGGGGCTGTATTTGCATGTGAGAGAGGAGGGAGGGGAGCTGGTGCAGTGCTGGTTTGGAAGGGTAGCTGGGGGGCTGTTTTCAGGGTGTGTGTGGAGGGGCTGTATCTGGGGGCATAGCAGGGAGCTCACTTTGTATTTTAAGGAATGAGAAGGGTTTACACCTTGGGGAGACAGAGGCAGACTTGGTATGAAGCTGGGCCACAGGGGATGGAGATGTTCTGGGTGTTTAGGGGAGGAGGCCGTGCCCGGGTCTGTGTGATGTCAGCTATAGCCCAGGTGGGTGCATCTGGGGGGCCTGACAAGGGTGACAATAGGGGCTGTGTCTCAGTCTATGGAAAGGGGCTTTGAACTGGGGACATGAGAGGGCCTATTTTTAACTGAAACCAAAGAACTGAGGTTTGAGAAAGAACAAAGGGAAAAGGAGAGAGGGCCCCATGGCGGGGATGGGGGGTCCCCGAAGCCTCACCGTGAGTGCCAGGCAGTGTCGGGCGCATGCGGCCTTATGCAGTGCGGTCATGCCATCCCGGGCCCGGAAGTCAATGTGGGCCCCGCCCAGGCACAGGGTTCGAATCACCTCTACAGAGCCTTCGGTCTGGGCCGCCAGTGTCAAGGGGGTCTCTGAAGGGTGGGAAAAGCTGGTCACATGAAGCCCCTTCTCCTCCCCTCCATCCCTTCCCATTTTCCAGGCTCTATAGCTCTCCACCCCACAGCCTCTGGCCCCGTGGCCTCCCCCTCGGACAGCAATGTGTTTGGGAGACACCAGTCAGGAATGGATGTGAATGCAGATGGCACCCCTGCTCCCTAGCTCTGTCCTGGCCCTGAGGTCCTCCTGATGTGCACCCCTCCCTACCTCCCGAATCCGAGTCATGGTAATTGGGGTCCAGCCCCTTGTCCAGCAGCCGCGCCACCTTGTCAGATGTCCCGAGCTGCACATACTCCAGGAACTTCTTCAACCCCGTCTGAGCCATGGGCAAAGAGAGAGAAGACAGGACAGTCAGGAGCAAGGCAGAGAAGCAGGGTCCTCAAGCAGCGACGTCCAGTGAAAATATACGTGGAGTCACATACGCCATTGAAAAGCTTCTAGCAGCCTCCTTTACAGAGAAAGTACCCAGCCCTTTGGGAGGCCGAGGCGGGAGGATCACTTGGGCCCAGGGGTTCGAGACCAGCCTGAGCAACAAAGTGAGACCCTTATCTCTACAAAAAATGCAAAAAACTAGCCAGGTTGTGGTGGCACACGCCTGCAGTCCCAGCTACTCGGGAGGCTGAGCTGGAAGGATCCTTTGAACCCTGAAAGGTTGAGGCTGCAGTGAGCCATGATTGCACCACTGCAGCCCCGGTGACAGAGCAAGACCCTGTCTCAAAAAAAAAAAAAAAAAAAAAAAAAAAAAAAAAAAAAAAGCAGGGTGGTTGGGGGTGAAGTGTTAGTTGTGTTGAAATTCATGTTAATGATATATGTTATTTAACTGATATAGCTACAATTGTTACTGTTTCAACAGGTAATTTAGATGAAAATTATTAATGAGGTTATTTAACTTTTTTTTGGTACTAAGTCTTTGAAACCCAGTGTGTATTTCACACTCACAGCGAGTCTTAGTTGGGACCAAACACACTGCAAGCACTCAGGAGCCACACTTGGCCAGTGGTTCCCAAAGTGGACCGTGAAAGTCTGGAGGGATGGAACATTTAGGGGAGGAAAGAGTTCAACGCATGCTGTGGTGGGGAGAGGGTAGACAAGGAGGGACTGGGAGTTTTTCCTTCTCAAGGATCAAGAGTTCTTCATTTCTGACCAAAGCAGTTCCCGATTTCCTCCCAGCTCTCACCATCGAGACACAGGACAGACAGGGGCTGAGGATTGGCGGGCAAGGTACCAGGAGGACAGATATGGCTGGAAAGGGGGGTGTAATGGTTGGATTTTGCAGAGATTCAGGCTATGAGGTTGGGAGAAATGCAGGCTGTCTTTGAAATAGACTCTAGGCAGAAGGACCTTCAGTGTCAGGGTCCTAGGCCAAGGTGGGGAAGTAAAGAGGCCTTGGATGGATATGGGGGGAGGCAGGGGAAGAGAAGGGAGACTCAAAGGAGGCCAGGTGGGAATGATGTGGGCCCAGGCAGAGGGATGAAGGGCAAAAGAGGAAAGTAAGAAGGGGTTGTGATGGGGATAATGGGGGGTATTTGTGGTTGTCTCAAATGTGGTACAGCATCCCAAGTTAAGCGGGGGCAGTGGCCAGAGGGATCGCTGGCTTGGGGAATGTGGAGGTCTGTTGGGAAGAGGTGGGGAGAGAAAGTGGTTGGGCAGGGGGCTCCGGTGGTAGGGGGCTATAGGGGATAGATGCCAGCAGGGTTTTCTCACCTTCGTGTGCAACTTGGCCAGCTGCTTCTCATCCAGGTTGGTCTGTTTGTAAACTCGGGTCTTGTATCGGAACTGAGGTCAAGGGTAGGGTAGTGAGAGAGACACAGAGACTTGGAATCAGGGGCCTGGGGAGAAGGCTTGGGGTAGGGGAAGGTCTGATCCCCTTCTAATTCCCCGGGGTAGCTCAGGGTGGGAGTGAAAACAGCCCTGGAACCTTGGTCTAGGCGGTAGATGGGTGGCAGTGGCTTTTCCGACAGTGCTGGGTATTATGGTATATGTGCACTGCAACCCCTGCCTTGAAGGAGGAGGAGTCTGGACCCCACAGGGAATGTTCTAGAGTGCCTACTGTAATTGGGAATCCTCCCCCAATTTGATGGGTGAGGAGAAGCTTGGGGCAGGAAAGTGACTTGGCCAAGGCCACTTAGCTGGTCAGAAGCAGAACAGATGGTAATTTGAACTCAGGACTCTCTGACTTCCCTGTGATGCTTAGAAGGTCTGGACTCGCACACTGGGTGCCCCCTCGTTAAGGTTTCGAGTGTGTTAAAAAGTGGGTGGGGGGCAGATGTGTTTTAGGGCATGCCTTCTCTTATCAGTGAAGGAGTTGGGGAAGCTTCACCTCCAGGTAGGGGACCCCCTTCTCAAAGGACTGGGGGTACTCCCGCAGCAGCCTCTCCTCCTCCAGGAAGTTGGCATCGCGGCCTGAGGTGGCCGGTTGGAACAGGCCATAGTTGAGCACATCCTGCAGGCTCTCGCTCAGGGCACAGAGCACCTGCTGCTTGGCCGTCCAGATGGTGGCATCGGGGTTGAAGCGTAGGCATTTCTGGTTGGGGAAGAGATAGGGGCTAGGGTGGGCCAGGGGCCAGAGAAGAGCCTGAGGTGGGTTGGGAAGTGAGCCAGGAGCTGAGTGTGGGGGTGATTCCTGGGAGGATACCCAGCACCAGTGGACTCCCCATGTCGGTTGGGGCCCTGTCCCTCTCCTGCCGCTGGCCAGTGGGCAGGTACTCACTGTCTGGTGCAGGTCCGGGATGCCAATCCTGAAGACCATCATGCTGAAGTGGGCGTCGTCTGGGACGGACATTGAGCGACCCTGGAGGCCTCTAACAGAGGCCAGGCTACCAGGTGCCCCACTGCCCTGGCCCCGGGTCCCCCGGGGGCCTTGACCTGGCCCGTCTGGGGAGCTGTCGGACTCTGAGCCCCCCTCCGGACACTCGCTGGCACTGTGGCGTTCCTCGTCCTCGCTTGTCGCGGGGCTGTGGGTCATCGTGGGGCCACGGGGCGACGGGGGACGGCAGCATCACAGGCGGCTGCAGGGGCCAAGGGCGGCCATCAGACTAGGAGCCCGGGACCCCTCAGAGGCCGCAGGCGCTATTCGGTGGTCAAGCGGTCAAGGGCAGCCTACCCCCACTGCCCAAGATAGGCAGGAAGGAGGCCGGACACACCCTCGGCCTGCACGGCCTCCCCTGCTGCCTCCTCCCACGCTGGCACGCACACACCCCTGTCCCTGACAGGCTTCTGGCATGTGTCTCCTTCCCTGCCCTTGGCCCCGCTTGCAGCCCGCCCCCTGCGCCCCACTTTGCGGTGACCCAGCGTGGCCGTGTCCCAGAAACCGCAGAATCACCGCGGGAGCTACTGGCCCACTTTGCCAGGCCACAGAAAATGCAGCTAAAATTAGCTAAGGACAGACAGGTGGACAAACTGACAGGCATCCTGCCCTCCTGGCCCCAGCCTGGCCCCTCATCCCAGGGCCGGGGGGTGGGGTTGGGGAGAAGCTGAGGCTGACACTGAGATGTAGTAAGGGGGAGAGGGAGGTGTGGTGAGCCTGGAGCGGGTGGAGCTGGTGACTTCACTCAAGTGTGGCTGACAACGCGTGGCATGCCGAGTAGTGCTGGGGAATCTGCCGTCCCAGGGGAGCAAGGGGCACTGAGATGGGGGTGTCATGGGCAGAGCATTTGGCCTAGGGTGAACCCAAGGGAACCACAAGAGGTGGCTTTTGGAGACTGGGGCATCTTGAGAGGGTGTGCGGGTAGGTGGGGAGGTCGGCCTGGGGAGTGCTGTCCAGGTGACAGTGGTGTGGTGGCCCGGGTAGATGTGGGTGGCTGCAGATGACCTGTAGCTCTTTTCTAGGACTGCAGGGTGGGTGGGCTGGCTTGCTGGGTACTAGGGGCTCCACTCTGAGGACTGGGGGTGTTAGGAGGGAGGCCAAGAAGTGAGAGGAGGGTCTGGGGAACTGAGGTGGGGGATCATCTCTAGATCCTTGCTGTTCTCCCTTGAGATGGCCTTATGAGGGTGGAGCCCCTTCCAAATGGGGTCCACCTCCCTTCTGTTCTCCCCCAACTCCCACCCCAGCACCGGAAACCAGAATGTCTGGTCTGGTCCCTCCCCCCCACACCAGGCCCGGTTCCTGCACCGTTGCCATGGAGATGGGAAGCAGTGGAGGGTACTGCTGACTTTGGGGGAGTGGGGATGGGCTGGGGGGTTGGGAAAGGGAAGACTAAATGTGTGTGGTGGGAGGAGAGTTCCAGGAGGTGTGGGCGAGCGAGCCTCTAACCCAGGGCCGGCGGACCCCTCCCCCACGCGCGGCAGCGCTGCGAAGCCCCCTCCCCCCCCAGGTACCCAGCCACGCCGCCCCACCTCGTCCCTGCGGGGACCCCGGCCGCCTCCTCCCTGCCCCGCCGCACAGCCCACCTCGCGATCTGGGGCCCGCAGACACTCCCCCTCGGCTGACCCTGGCTGACCCCCAGCCTCAACCCCGCTCGGAGGGGGTGGCCGGTGGGATGAAAGAAAAGCTGGCTAGGGCCCCCCGCGCGTACGGCTGCCCCAGCCCCCCCGGGCCGGCTCCGGCCCCTCCCCCTCAGGGCTCGCGGGAGGGAGCGGGCACGCTCCGCCGGGGCGGCATGAATCAAACGCTCCGCGGCTAAGAATAGCTGGCACGCAGCTGGTACCGAGACGGGCTGAGGAATCGGCGAGGGGGGTGGTGGAGGACGCGAGAGAGGGGGTGCCCTGGGAGGCTGTGGGGGGACAGGGGGCGGCTGGCGTGGCCGAGAGCGGGGCCAGGGAGAATGAATGGAGGCGGAGGGAGGCGGGGAGGGGCGGGGAGAGAGAGCCGGAGCCGAGGCTGGGAAACTGGTGGGGGAGAACCCGGCCGGGGAGAGGGGCGGGGGGCACCGGGGAGCAGGAGTCGGGGGCGGGAGCCGAGGGGGCGCGCCGGCCGGCGGTGTAGGGACTGGAGACCTGGTGGGGACGCAGGGAGCTTGGGCAGGGGTGGAAAGGGACTGGAGGAGCCTGGAAGGAGAAGCGGGAGCTGGAGGGGTCGAAAGGGGCGGAGGAGGCCCGGGCCTAGACCCTCGCTGGAGGGGAGTGGGGACCAGGGTGACCTGGCGGAGGGGCCCAGGTACGCCAGGGAGGGCGAGGCGGGGGAGTGGCCGGGCTGGGCGGGGAGGCGGGTACCAGGACCGAGCCCTTGGCCCCGGAGAGCCGGGAGGCGGGTTCGGGATAGGGGCTCTGCTGGCGGGGGGTGGGGGGCGCGCCCTCCCATCAAGGATGCGATCTGGGACGGGGCACCGGGGACCCGGGCGTAACCCAATTTGGTGTCGCCCAGGGCAACGCTCCCCACCTCACCCGTACCCCCAGCCGCACACCCAGGCCAGGAGCCCGGCGCCGGGCCAAGGACATCCGGGGCGCCCTCGCCCCTTCCCGCGGCCCCGGCCCCGCAGCTGCCCCAAACCCCCAGGTTCTCGACCCCCTTACCTGCCTGGCGGGGCTGCTGAGTCCCGGTCGGCGGCGCCCGCGGCCCCTCCCCCCTCCCCCCACCCCCCACCCCCCCGGAGACGGGGGACCCTCAGGCCATGCCCCACCGCCCCGGAGGGCGAGCGGGCCCGGGGAGGGGGCGGGCGGGGACCGGGGGGGAGGGCGGGAGGGCCGAGGACCTCACCCCCCCCGCGGGCCGGGCCTGGCCATCCGCAGAGCGCCCCCCCTTCCGCCGCGGCCGCCGCGCCCCTCCTCGCCCGCCCCCGGCTCGGTCCGGCCGGCTCCGGGCGCCGCGTCTCCGCCTGCTCTTCCTCCTCCTCTTCCTCGGGCCGCCGCCGCCGCCGCCCGCTCCGCGCCTCCTCTGCCACCCTTCTCGCTCTCTCGCTCTCGCTGTCTCTCCCTCACCCTGTCTCTCTCCCTCCCTCTCTCCCTCCCTCCCCTCCCCTCCCTCCGCCCTCTCCCCTCCCTCCAGGAGCCGGCGGAGGAGACATCGCCCCTCCCCGCGCCCCCAAACCTCGCCCATCCCCCACCGCCGCCGGCTCCGCCCCCTACCCTTGCCCTCCCCCACCACTCCTCACCACCTCCGAGTCCCCAAATCCTGACTCCGCCCCTGCTTGCTCCCATACCCCGACGAAGGGGTCCTGCCCCCATAAGGGTGCCCCCCACACACACCTCAGGATCACCCCCTCCCAGAGAGCTCCCCGCCGCCCTACACAGAGTGGGGCACAATAAATATTTGTTGCCAGACTCTACACCCCCAAATTTAAGTGTGAAGGCTATAGATTCCCACCCTGTCCCCCCAAACACACACACACCCTTTCCATTTAAGCACTGGGTCAGGGCACACGTGGACATACCTGGGCCAGGCCACATTTCCCCAAGGCACAGGTGCATAGTCACCAGCTGTAACGGCACCTGCAGAGTCCCCACATACACACCCTCTCCAGCGCATGCATGCCCAGACACAATGCACCTGGGGTACACAGCTACAAACACACCCAGCTACATGCAGTTGTCACACCCCTGTGCCCGGGCACACACGCAGCACATGCACACATTTGCCCACCACACACGCACGTGCGCGCGCACACACGCACACAGGCGTTCACCCCGGTATGCATGCCCAGATCTCTCAACACCAAAACGGAGTTACAGCACTGTAGAGACGTGTGCACGCCTTCCCATCACACCCACCCACCGTGCTGTCCATTGCACTGGCTCGCACTCACCCATTTACATGCCCAACACCGTGCCATCCTTCCCCTCCAGGATAGTTACTGCTGACATTCCTGGAGCACTTTCTGTGTGCCAGGCTCAGGGACTTTCACCATCCCCATTTTCCAGAGGGGGAAACCAAGGAACAGAGAGGCTAAGTAACTTGCCCAAGGTCATCCAGCTGTAAGGAGGTGGTAACAAGGATCAGGAACAGGTAGGCTGGCTCCAAAGTCCTCACTTGACCACTGTTGTTCACTACTGGGCATATCCCCTCATAGTTGCATATCCTTATTCGTCACACACAGACACACCCAACCGTCTCCTCAGAGTTTGCACATGTCTGTGTAGGCACGCATATGCAGCCAGCTGCAGGCAGACAGCTCATTCATGCCTGGGACGCACCCACAGGGACAGAGCAGATCCCACAGGGCAGCAGTGAGTGATGAGTGTCCCCTTAGCCCAGGCTTCCTCATTCTCCCAGCTCCAACAGCACCTCCAGGGCCTGCAGGGGGCAGTTCTAGGCAGCTTCTGGGTTCCCCTCCAGCTGCAGGCTCTCCGGGGTACCCGAGTATGAGCTGGAGGAGGTGCCTGCTCAGCCTGGGGAGGCCTCTATCTTGATGCGTACCCACTAGCCCAGGTGGTGAGCAGCTGGGCCCGGGGAAAGCACGGCTGCCCATGTTGGCTCCAGCAGCCAGAGAGGCTGTGCACCCCTGCACACTTTACAAGGCCTTTCCCCACATATGCATTATTTCTTGAGGTCTGTAGCTCCTGGTGAGGGGCCCCAGGTTCCCGATGGGCACCTGAGAGGCCCAGGCTCTGAGGCAGGGAGCAGTCTGCCCAAGGTCACAGTGCCCTCGATGTACCAGGATTTCTTGGAAAACGGAAGGCTGGAGGCACTGATTTCCAAGGCCCCTCCTGGGGCTCCCGGCAGCCGAGGGCAGATGCCCTGCTCTTGGAGCCAGAAACCTTGGCTAGCTGCCGCCACACTGGTGACCTCCAGCAGGCTATGCTGTTTCAGAGCCTCGGTCTCCTCCTTTGAAGAGCAGGCCCAGTGATCCTTGGCTGGTGTGCCTCATGCTTGTTGGCACCACCAGCCAGGCCTGGGCGGGAAAAGCCCTGCGTGACTCATGGGCCTGACATAGAGGGGCATGGCATGGCATTGTTCTTCCTTGCCTCCAAGCCTCTCTCCCACTGCCCTCACCACCTCTACCTACCCTGCCACCACCACCCTGGGAACTTGGGTGCCAGCAAACCAAAGAGGTGAAGCTTCCAGGCCTTTGACCCCACCAGGAACGGCTACCCTCTCGCCCACTCAACAGGTTGGTTGAACACCTACTATGTGCTAGGTAGGCCTTGTGCTAGGAGATGCATCAGTGCATAAAAATCCCTGCTTTCATTGGCAGGGAACAGACATAAACAAACAAACAAGATCATGCCAGTCTTGATTATACCAAAAAGATGAAATGGGGCATTTTAATAAAGTAACTTGCGGAATAGATAAGGTGGTTGGGGAAGACCTCCTGGAGCTGAGACCTCGATGATGAGAAGGAGCTGGGGAAAGAGGCTTCTAGAAGGAGGAAAGGGCTAGTGCAAATGCTCTGAGGTTGTAATCAGCTTAGTATTTGGGGATGAGCCAAGAGGCCAGGGAAGGTGGAGGCTGGGGGTGGGTGAAGGGAGTGGGGGTGATGAGGCTGCAGAGGTGCAAAGGGTTCTTCCTTCCCGCCCCCAGCATGGTAGGCTGCGCTGAGGACTGAGGCCCGGGCTTGGCTTCCCTCCTGCTTATGATGGGAAGGTGGGGGAGCAGGGGAGTGGGGAGTGATGTGATCTGATTTATGGTTTGGAAGGATTGCTTTGGCTGCGGCAAGCAGCCGGGATTGGAGGGGCTCAGGAGGAAGGAGGGGGAGGGCGAGACTGCAGTGGTCCAGGCTGAAATGAGGTGGCTTGCTGAATGCTCAGAGCTCCTTGAGCACACAACCTAGCGTCTGTCGATTTCACCTCCTGGAGAAACCTTCCCTGACTGCTCCGCCAGACTCCTCACCCTCTCCCATCTCCAGCCCCCTCATCCCCGGAGCTATCTGGCTGCTGGTCTACAAGCAGCTGGAGTCCCCAGCATCACCCAGCCCAGAGCCTGGCCTGCAGGACGCTTCTAGTAAAGTGGCCAATTAATCCCCGAGCCCTGTCTTCCAGGGTCATGCACACAGTCACACGCGTGCTCTTCACATGTGTCACCCTGCCCCCACACACACTCACTTGGATCTCCAGACGAGGGCTTGGAGGGTAGGATGGGCAATCTAGGGGGCAGGAGGGGCCCTGGAGTCTCCTCCACTGAGTGTGCAGGCGATGGTGGCCACAGGGTAATAACAACCTCAGCGAGACCCTGAGGTCTGCCCCTCCTTAGGAATGGCCAGGCAGGGAAGAAGGGAGCAGTGCTCGGTCCCAGCATCCCACCACTGCCCAGATGGTTCTGAGCGGGTTCCTGGGCTGAGGCCGGGGCCTGTGTTTTCCAAGATTCCTTGGAGAGCCAGCTCCATCCTCTTCCTGATTATCTGATCTTTGGGCTACAGCAGAAGGAAAGAGCAGGGCGGAAGCGAGCTCTGGAAAGTGGAAAGAGGAGGGTGTGCGAGGAGACCCAAGGCGGGATCTCGGCTTTGGAACGTTGGAGGTTTCCGGCCACAGAGGCAGGGCCTCCGGGGAGCCAAGAGGGGCGGGGAGAGACACACACAGAGAAGCAGAGGAGACCAACGGACCGGACAGAGACGAGGAGAGGAACAGGAAGAGAGAAGCTGGGAGAATCGGGAACCTGGGGGCTAGTGACCTGCACACAGGGCAGGGGCACTTGGCAGTTCCCAGAGGCCACCCCTCCCACCCCAGACATCCAGACATCTGGAACTTTGGGTGCCAAGAGTCCAGCTTAATGCAGGCAGCCTGGCTTTTGGGGGCTTTGGTGGTCCCCCAGCTCTTGGGCTTTGGCCATGGGGCTCGGGGAGCAGAGAGCGAGTGGGAGGGAGGCTGGGGAGGTGCCCAGGAGGAGGAGCGGGAGAGGGAGGCCTTGATGCTGAAGGTGAGCTCTGGAGTGTCAGGGAGCTATGGGTGGTGAACTGTGGGCCTGGGAGGGGGTATTGCAAGGTTAGGGAAATGGACAATGAGGAGCGATTGGGATAGTCTCTCAGAGGAGTGGGAGGGTGATGGGCTCAGAGACAGGACTCAGGCGGCAGAGAATGAGTTATGAGTTGGAAAGGGGCGAATGGGGCATCTTGGTGGCAGGCTGGGGCTCACCACCCCTCCCCTGCCCCAGCATCTGCAGGAAGCCCTAGGACTGCCTGCTGGGAGGGGGGATGAGAATCCTGCCGGAACTGTTGAGGGCAAAGAGGACTGGGAGATGGAGGAGGACCAGGGGGAGGAAGAGGAGGAGGAAGCAACGCCAACCCCATCCTCCGGCCCCAGCCCCTCTCCCACCCCTGAGGACATCGTCACTTACATCCGTGAGTAACCAGAAGCCCTCACCCCCAAACTCCTAGGCCGCCGCGGTCACTTTCGCAAAAATGAAGGGTCGGTTCACTGCCAGGTGGCCTTTCAGTTGTCCATTGCCCAGCCCAGAGCCCCCACACCCCTAGGAGCCCCAGGTCCAAGGCCATGCCTCCTAAGAGCCTGGGCCACTCGACCCTACCTTCCAGGAGTCCGGGGTGCCCCTCCCCCGCCACCCCGCCCTCAGGAGCCCTAGATCCCAGTTCTCCAGGTCCTCAGGCCCCCCGCTGCATCTCCAGGCTCCTCCTCCAGCATGATCCCTGTCTGTCCGCAGTGGGCCGCCTGGCCGGCCTGGACGCAGGCCTGCACCAGCTGCACGTCCGTCTGCACGCGTTGGACACCCGCGTGGTCGAGCTGACCCAGGGGCTGCGGCAGCTGCGGAACGCGGCAGGCGACACCCGCGATGCCGTGCAAGCCCTGCAGGAGGCGCAGGGTCGCGCCGAGCGCGAGCACGGCCGCTTGGAGGGTGAGTCCGCGGCGCGCGGGGTGGAAAAAAATGAGACTATCTGGGCCAGGTATGGGACTGGTTGAGAAGGTGACCCTAGGTGTCCCGGGCGGGAGAGTTCGGGAGAGCTGCTGTGTGCTAGCGGACGGGGTTAGAGAGCTGGGAGGCTGAATGCAGGGAGCGGGTGGGCACTCCAGACCCGCGCGGACCCGACTGGGGCAGCACCACGCCCCCTACAGTCCAGCTCCCACCGCCTGGCCCCGCCCCTGGCGGACCAGACTCTCCACCTCCTGGCTCCCGCGGTTCTGACCACGCCTCCTCCCAGCCCTCCCCATGAGTTCCCGGCCCCGCCTCCCTCCACCCCCGGATGTTTTGTCCTCGCCCCCTTCCAGACTCTGAATGCATGACCCCGCCTCCTTCTCTACCCGGCCCCGCCCACAGGCTGCCTGAAGGGGCTGCGCCTGGGCCACAAGTGCTTCCTGCTCTCGCGCGACTTCGAAGCTCAGGCGGCGGCGCAGGCGCGGTGCACGGCGCGGGGCGGGAGCCTGGCGCAGCCGGCAGACCGCCAGCAGATGGAGGCGCTCACTCGGTACCTGCGCGCGGCCCTCGCTCCCTACAACTGGCCCGTGTGGCTGGGCGTGCACGATCGGCGCGCCGAGGGCCTCTACCTCTTCGAAAACGGCCAGCGCGTGTCCTTCTTCGCCTGGCATCGCTCACCCCGCCCCGAGCTCGGCGCCCAGCCCAGCGCCTCGCCGCACCCGCTCAGCCCGGACCAGCCCAACGGTGGCACGCTCGAGAACTGCGTGGCGCAGGCCTCTGACGACGGCTCCTGGTGGGACCACGACTGCCAGCGGCGTCTCTACTACGTCTGCGAGTTCCCCTTCTAGCGGGGCCGGTACCCCGCCTCCCTGCCCATCCCACCACCCGACCTTTCCCTGCGCCGTGCCCACCCTCCTCCGGGATCGCCCTTCCCTTCCTGTCCACGAATGGCAGCGTCCTCCCCGACCCCCAGGCTGGGCGCTTCTGGGAGGGCTCTTGCGGTGCCGGCACTCCTCCTTGTTAGTGTCTTTCCTTGAAGGGGCGGGCACCAGGCTAGGTCCGGTGCCAATAAATCCTTGTGGAATCTGACTTGAGGAGCAGTGAAGGCAGTCTTGGACTTCATCTCCTGCAGGGGAAGCCGGGAAGGGCCCGACCCTGGTCTTTGGGCGCGTGTCCTGGCCTTTGGATGCCTGTTCTGCTTTTTACAGATGTCATTTGAGCCGCAGATGGAGTGATGGGGAAACACAGGTGCATATGTACACACGGTCATCTGTTCTGTGCACAGATGGCCGGAGTACACGCGTACAAACGCTGTAGACACCTTCACCTCCATCGTGCCCTCTCTCTCGGCCTTTGGGACCCAGGGCCTGCCAATTGTCCCAGGCCTTGGCCTTGGTCCTGGTCAAAGAGATTTGGGAAACGTGAAGGGGCTAAAGGCTCTGACAAGTCCGGCAGGAAAGAGCCCGTTTAATTTGTTTAAGTGGCGTGTCCAATTTGTTTCCCCAGATGATATGGTTTCATGGACTTGTTGGGATGATATATTGAGACATGGACTTAAGGACTCACCCAACCCTGAAGCTTAGACTTCCTCCCAATTTTCCCTCCTCTGCTTCCTGCCAGTGAGGCCAGGAGCCAGTCCCTTCCCCTCTGTGAGCCTCGGGTTTTTCATCTGAACGTGGGCACAATCCCTCCTACTTTGTGCGGCTCTTGGGATGTTCAGGTGAGACCAGGACAGTGTGCATTTGGTGGTGGCTGAACCTGAGCCACACACTACCTTCCGTCTTCACCTTTTTTTTTCCTTTTTTGAGACACAGTCTTGCTCTTTCACCCAGGCTGGAGTGCAGTGGTACAATCATGGCTTACTGCAGCCTCAATCTTCTGGGCTCAAGCAGTCCTCCCACCTTAGCCCCCCAAGTAGCTGGGACTACAGGTGCGCCCCACCACACCTGGCTAATTTTTGTATTTTTTTATAGAGGTTGGTTTTTGCCACGTTGCCCAGGCTGGTCTTGAGCTCCTGAGCTCAAGCAATCTGCCCTCCTGGGCCTCCCAAAGTGCTGGGAATACAGGCATGAGCCACAGTGCCCGGCTCTCCCTCACCATTTTTCATACCTTTACTCCCTGGGGGCAGTGAAGACACCCAGGAGTCCGCCAGCCGGGGCCTCAGCATAGTGGCCAGCTCTGTCTAGAGGAGAGGCTCTTTGGAAATCACCCTAGTACCTCCCCCAAGGTTGGCATCATGGGCGTGACCCTGACATCAGGGAGCCCAGGAATGGGGATGTGACCCTGTCTGTCCTTACCACTCTGCCCCTTCCCTTCCTTCAGCCATTGCACCACTGCCTAAAGGGTCACCATTGGATCCACACATGGGAGGAGCAAGCCATCACTGTCAGCTTGGATAGAGGGGAGATCACCCACCCTTCTCCCTTCAGGAGACATTTTTCAGCCCCACATCCCCAGAGGAATACAGAATAGGAGAGTGGGGGTGTGGCCTGGAGTCAGCCTTCCATCAGAAATTCTTCTATGCTGAGCTTCAGTTTCCCCGGGGAGGGATAGGCAGCCCTAGATCTTATAGCCAACCAGAGGTCAGATTAGGCAGACAATGATGAGTATCTATTATTTCCCAGAGGGGTCTCTGCCCTGGCAGAGCTTCCATTCTGGAAAGTATTTGGGCATGGTACACCATGGCTACCCGCCCAGATTCTAGAGCCAGATGGCCCAGGTTCCAATCCTACCTCAGCCACTTATCTCCTGGGAGAACCTGAGTGAGACATAACCTTGCTACTTCTCAGTGTCTCCATCTGTACTGTGGGGATAATAACAGTATTGATCTAGAATAGTACCAGACACAGAGGGGTCTTTGCAGTTCCCAGATCTGAGCTTCACCAGGGCAATTCAACCTCACCTTCATCTGTCTGTACTCTCTCCTGACACTGTGCTTTTGTATATGCAAAGATCTCCATCCTCCCTCCTCTCTAGGGTAAACACCCACTTCCAAGAATTGGGTAACACATCACCCCAACAACCAGCCCTTCCCCCAGCCCCGTGCGGGGTTAGGGATCCCCTTTGGTATCCACAAACCCCTTGTTCCTCTCTTGACCCAGCCCTGATCAGACAGGCTGAGGGACACTCCAGGTGCGTGGGGGAGGGCAGGACAAGGTATGACTATCTCTGTCCCCAGCATCGCCTGGCACATGGGAGCCCTTTGAAGATGCTTGTGTGGCATCATGCAGGGGACCCTGAGATGAGTCGGATCTCGGCTGCTTTTCCTCCCTGGCCTCCCCAAGGCTGGGTGAGGCACCTTCTCTAGTTTCCCGTAGGGTCCAGGGCTTTCCACATCACTTTAGGTGCCACTGTCTGGTCTGACAGACAATGTCTGTCTCCCTGGCAGGGCCTGGAGCTACCATACCAAGCACAGGGTCAGCTGTGGGCATGCAGAGAGAGAGGTCTGAAGTGGGGAGTGGCGTGCCTGCAAGGACGGTTTATGCATCAGAACAGCACGCCTATATGTGGCATTCGGTGCTGATTCCTGACTCTGCTCTGCGTGGGAAACCTACTCTCTCCTCCAGGAAGCCCCACCAGATTTCCTGCGGGCCAGAGTTTGCCAATGTCCTCTCCCTGGCTCTCTGCGGAGCGCTGGTAGTGTGCAAGGCCAGAGCCATGGACCAGGGGAGGCCTCAGCGGCTGATTGGAATAGATGCATTAAGGGATCCCAGGGAAGTAGTAGAACAAGGGCAGGAGGCCTGGGATGATTCGACGGAGGAGGAAGAACCAGAGAAGGAAGAACCAGCGGCCGCACGGGCTTGCAGGGCGATAAAGCCCAGGAGGCCGAGCAGCAGGCCCATCACCGCCTTACCAGCACCACGTTTTTCCGCAGTAACCGGATGACTCCTACGGGTCACCTCGCAAGCCCCGCCCCCTCCTCCCATGTGAGGTTCGCCTGCCTTTCCCAGCAAGCCTGAGGGCCACGCCTTGGCGGTGAGGTCGGAGCTCCGCAGTCTCCAATCAGAGCTCAGACCCCTCCTCTCCACCCAGGCCTCGCCCCGAGGTACTCTGGAAAATGTAGTCCTGTCACGCGCCCACGGGTAGGAAAACCCCAAGTCGCGAAGCCTTAACATTCAACTCGCGTTTGGATCTCTCAGACGAGAGTTTTTCAAAACAGGTGCATTTCCTTGGGTAGATCATAACCATTTTTTAAAAAGTGAAATAAGTTCATATGAAATATTAGTATCATAGAAAATGGTAAGACGCTTTTCAAAATTTAAACGTCGATATGCTGAATTAACAATATAAAATTCAATATAAAATTTCTTTCTTTGTGGCTAAACACTGGTCCAAACCAACTTAGTTTCTTTCTTTTCTATTTATTTTCAGGTTCTGTTTTTTTTTTTTTTTTTTTTTTTTTTGAGACAGAGTCTCACTCTGTCGCCCAGGTTGGAGTGCAGTAGTGGCACAATCATAGCTCACTGCAGCCTCGACCTCCTGAGCTAAAGCAATCCTCCCGCCTCAGTTTCCTGAGTAGCTGGGACTACAGGCGTGCACCTTAAAAATAAACAAAAACAAAAAACAAAAAAACCAGACAATTTTAATTTGGAAATAATTTTAAACTTATAGATAACCTACACAAATATAAACACTGTAGTACAAACAAATACTCTACTCTGATTTGTTTGTTAACAGTTTACCTCATTGCTTTGGCTTCATCATTCCATCTATCCATCCATCCACCCACCCACCCACCCATCCTAGCCCAATCATCAGGGACAAGCAAGACAAAGTCAGGTTTGTTGACCCACTGAAATGAGAGCGATCACCCCCCAGAGGAGAAGCTGCAATCAAGTTATAGGATTTGGAGGAAGAGAGAAATTTGGATGAAATTTAAGTGAAACAATGTTTAGCTAGGTTTAGAACAAGGTAGGAATGTGTATAAGGGAGTCAGCATCAGGCCTGGGCTGCATACAGTAGCTCATGTCTGTATCCCAGTGCTTTGGGAGACCAAGACAAGAGGATCGCTTGAACCCAGGAGTTCAAGACCCGCTTGGGTGACATCTCTATGGAAGGAAGGGAGGGAGGGGAGGGAGGGGAGAAAAGGGGAGGGGAGTGGGGGGGGAGGGAAGGGGAGGAGAAAATTATCTGGGTGTGGTGGCACACGCCTGTAGTCCCAGCCACTTGGGAGGCTGAGGTGGGAGGATTGCTTGGGCCCAGGAGTTTGAGGTTGCAGTGAGCTATGATTGTATCACTGTATTCCAGTCTGGGTGACAGAACGAGATCCTGTCTCAAAAAAAAAAAAAAAAAAAAAAGGAAAAATCAGATTTGGACTGCAAAGTGGACCTAAGGTCTTGTTTCCCTGGAAACTACAATGTTAATATAAATGTGGCATGCTGTGCCCAGAAACTTTTTATTTAAAACTCTGCACCAGGGCTGGAAATGGAGGCTTCTTATCTTTGTCAAAGTGACAGATCTTCCAGGAAAGAAAGATGAGTCTGTTTCATTCTTACAGATAGACTTTCATACCGCAGAGTTTCCCACAGTCTATGATTTTAGAGAACGAAGTTTCTCAGTGAGTAAGATAGCAGTAGTCGCTCATAAAGGGGGCCGTTAGAACACTTTTACTGCTGCAGCTCGCCCCTGGGTGAAATGTGTCCTGTTAACCTTGCGGTTGGCTTTATCTCAGTCTATAGATGAAGGGCAGGCTAGATTTTTATAGTATTAGCTGGCTTTAGCTCATATATATATATATATATAATTTTTCTTTTCTTTTGCTGCCTTTCTTTTTCTTTCTTTCTCTCTCCCATCTTTCTTTCCTTTTTCTTTTTTTTTTTTTTTTTTTTTTTGAGATGGAGTTTTGCTCTGTCATTCAGGCTGAAGAACCATGGTGCAATCTCGGCTCACTGCAATCTCCACTTCCTGAGTTCAAACAATTCTCCTGCCGCAGCCTCCTGAGTAGCTGGGACTACAGGTGCCTGCCACCACACCTGGCTAATTTTTGTATTTTTAGTAGAGACAAGGTTTCGCCATGTTGGCCAGGCTGGTCTTGAACTCCTGACCTCAGGTGATCCACACGCCTCGGCCCCCCAAAGTGCTGGGATTACAGTTGTGAGCCACCGCGCCCAGCCAGTTGTCATGTCTCTTTAGCCTCCTTGAATCTGGAACATTTCCATATTTATAATATTGACATTTTGGTGGCCGGGTGTGGTGGCTCACGCCTGTAATTATAGCAGGTTGGGAGGCCGAGGCGGGTGGATCACGAGGTCAGGAGATCGAGACCGTCCTGGCTAACATGGTGAAACCCCGTCTCTACTAAAAATACAAAAAATTAGCCGGGTGTGGTTGCAGGCGCCTGTAGTCCCAGCTACTCGGGAGCCTGAGACAGGAAAATGGCGTGAACCCAGGAGGCAGAGCTTGCAGTGAGCCGAGATCACGCCACTGCACTCCAGCCTGGGCAACAGAGCAAGACTCCGTCTAAAAAAAAATTTTTATATATATATATGCACACACATTTTGGAAGAACAGCTCCTTGCCCTTTTAAAAATAGAAGTTCCACATTTTTAGTTGGTCTGATGTTTCCCCATGATGATTAGATTCAAGTTATACATTCTCCACCAGAATAATGAGGTGAGGTGTGTACTTCTTTGAAGGTATGCCATCTGGACATAGTCAGTGTCCTACTGTGCCTCATTAGTGAAGTGAGTTTTGATCACCCAGCGAGCTGATGTCCCATTCCCCAGCTCTATAATACTCCTTTGCAGCTAATAAGCAGTCCAGGGGCAGATACTTTAAGACAGGCAGTATCTGCCTTTCATCAAAATTTCCCCCTTAATTTCGCACCCATTGATGATTCAGCAGATGTGGGCTTATTATGAATAACAAAAGATGCTCCTGGCCTGGTAGGGTGGCTCACGCCTGTAATCCCAGTACTTTGGGAAGCTGAGGCAGGAAGATCACTTGAATTCAGGAGTTTGAGACCAGCCTGGGCAACATAGTGGGATCTTGTCTCTAAAGAAAATATAAAAATTAGCCCAGCATGGTGGCAAGAGCCTGAAGTCCCAGCTACTTGGGAGGATGAGGTGGGAGGATTGCTTGAGCCCAGGAGGTCGAGGCTGCAGTGAGCTGTGATCATGCCACTGCACTCCAACCTGGACAACAGAGGGAGACCCTGTCTGAAAAAAAAAAAGACAAGAAAAAGAATAGGACATTACTGTTAAACGCCTTCTCCCATCCCCCTCGCCAGTACCTACCGTCCTGAACTGTGTTTCACCGTTGCTTGATTTTCATTATTATTTTAGCATGTGTGTATGTTTCCTGAAAAACATCTTATTTAGTTTTGCTTGTTTTTTGGGCTTTGGAGTAATAATACATGTATTCATTGGCTCGAACTGCCCTTATAAAGTACCACAGGCTAGGGGACTGAAACAGCAGAATTGATCATCTCCCAGTTCTGGAGGCTGGAAGTCTGGAGATCAAGATGTTGGCACGGGTGGTTTCTTCTGAGGCCTCCTTCCTTGGCTTGCAGACGGCCGCCTTCTTGCTGTGCCCTCATGTGGTCCTCTCTGTGTGCACATCCCTGGTGACTCTCTGTATGGCCATATATCCTCTTCCCATAAGGATGAAGTCCAATTGGATTAGGGCCCACCCTAATGGCCCCATTTAACCTTCACCACCTCTTTAGAGATCCTATCTCCAAATACAGTCATGTTCTGATGTACTGGGGGTTAGGGCTCCAAAATATGAATTTTGGGGGCTGCATTTCAGCTCGCAACCATATCTTACTGTATGCAACTTGCTATTTTTTTTTTTTTTTTTGAAACAGAGTCTCGCTCTGTTGCCCTGGTTGGAGTGAAGTGGTACGATCTCAGCTCACTGAAACCTCCGCCTCCTGGGTTCAAGCCATTCGCCTTGCTTCAGCTTCCCAAGTGGTTGGGACTACAGGCACACACCACCACACCTGGCTAATTTTTGTATTTGTACAGATGAGGTTTCACCACGTTGACCAGGCTGGTCTCGAACTTCTGACCTCAAGTGATCCACCCGCCTCGGCCTTCCAATGTGTTGGGATTACAAGTGTGATCCATCGCACCCTATCAATGCAACTTGCTTTTTAAAGACAAACTCCTATTACTAAGATGCGTTCGTGATGGTGCCTGTAGCTTTTGTTTGCACATTTTTCAGGGGTATGGTATGAAAATGCTTAAAAATAATATGGGGAGAAATCGATGAAATGGATGGGGGAAGAAAAGAAGATTAACAAAACTAAAAGCTATTTTAATTTTTGAAAAAGCAACTAAGACAGACTTACTTTTGGCAAACCGATTAAGAACAAAGAGACAGGCTGCAAATAAAATACAAATTGTAAAGTGGTGAATAATTACAGCCAGGACAGAGATATAAAAAGTAATTAAACTATATTATGGCTATGTGCTAACATTAAAAACCTGAATGAACTGGTTAAATTACTAGCAAAATATACAATGCGAAAATGACACAAAATTACAGACTGAATAAGCCAGTGACTATTGAAGAATTTGAAATTATATTCAGAGATCTCCCCTCTCCCCAAAAAACCCCCAGGCACAGATGGTTTTCTAAGCAAGTGATACCAAACATTCAAAGAATGTTTAATTCCTATCTTGTATGAATTATTCCAGAAAATCGCTGGAAAATTATGTAATAACTGCCTGGTTCATTTTTAGAGACTAATGCAATGTTGAATCCAAAATCGGATAAGGACCAGATGCAAGAAAATTATAGATTCATTTCGCTTGTGAATGAAGATGTAAAAATCCCAAATCAAATAATTGCCACTTAAATCCAGCATATCATAATTCTTCATGATCAAATAAGATTTCTCCTCCTAATGCGAAGATGGTTCAAAAATTTAAAAAAAAGTCTTTCAATATAATTCACCATATCAGTAGACCAAGGAAGAAAATATAATGATTTCAACTGATGTGGGAAAATAATTTCATAAGGCTGTACATCTATTTACGATTAAAAGTTAAAACACTCCACTTTGGGAGGCTAAGGCAGGAGGATCGCTTGAGCCCAGGAGTTTGAGACCAGCTTGGGCAGCACAGTGAGACCATGACATGGTGGTGTGTGCTGGTGGTCCCAGCTACTTGGGAGGCAGAGGTGGGAGGATCACTTGAGCCTGGGAGGCTGCGTGGTTTTGAATTGCATTTCTGTGATGATTAATGGTGTTAATATTTTCCTGGACATTTAGCCCATTTATATATCTTCTCTGGGAAATGTCTGTTCAGATCATTTGCCCCTTTTTTGTTTGGTCGTTTTATTTTATTTTTTGAGACGGAGTCTCACTCTGTTGCCCAGGCTGGAGTGCAGTGGTGGAATCCCAGCTCAGTGCAGCCTCCACCTCCCGGGTTCCAGCGATTCTCCTGCCTCAGCCTCTCAAGTGGCTGAGATTACAGGCACCCACCATCATGCCCAGATAATTTTTGTATTTTTTAGTAGATATGGGGTTTCGCTATGTTGGCCAGGCTGCTCTCAAACTGCTGACCTTAAGTGATCTTCCCGCCTTGGCCTCCTAAAGTGTTGGGACTACAGCTGTGAGCCACCACGCCTGGCCTCGCCCATTTTAAAATTGGGTTACTTGAGTTCTTTGCACATTTTATTTTTTGTTTTTGCTTTTTGGAGGGTTACCGTATACATCTTAATTTATCAGAATCAGTTTCAGATTTATACTAGCTTTATTACAGTGAGATATAGAATGGTTATTCCTAGATAGTTCTATTCCATTTCCCCTTGTTGTGGTATCATTATAAACTTTTTTTTTTTTTTTGAGACGGAGTCTTGCTCTGTTGCCCAGGCTGGAGTGCAGTGGTGCAGTCTCAGCTTACTGCAACCTCTGCCTCCTGGGTTCAAGCTATCCTCCTGCCTCAGCCTCCTGAGTAGCTGGGATTACAGGCACCTGCCACCACACCCAGGTAATTTTTGTATTTTTAGTACAGATGGGGTTTCGCCATGTTGGCCAGGCTGGTCTCCAACTCCTGACCTCAGGTGATCTGCCTGCCTTGGCCTCCCAAAGTGCTGGGATTACGGGCATGAGCCACTGCACCAGACAGTAATGCATTAAGCTTTGAATACCTAAGCTCAAGAGTTGACATCAACCTTTCCCCACAGATAATTCTGGTGCTTGTGAACTAGTGGTCCCCGTAGATGTTTGCCACCAAGAAGGTCCTGGGGACTCGCAAAAGCAGTCTGTGGGAGATGCATATGTGAGTCTGCTTCTAAGAGGCTCTTTGGCCGCCTCGGGCACACGGGGCCATCTCTCTCCTGCTTGCCCTCTGCCCTCTTCTCTCCCTCCATTTTCCATAATTTCAACAAAATCAGTTAATATTTACAAAGCACTGAGAACAGCACTTGGGACTCAGTAGGTGCTAAAAAAAATCATCAGCTGCTTCTTCTTTTTCTTTTTCTTTTTTTTTTAGACAGAATCTTACCCTGTTGCCCAGGCTGGAGTGCAGCGGTATGATCTCAGCTCACTGCAACCTCTGCCTCCTGGGTTCAAGCAATTTTCCTGCCTTGGCCTCCCAAGTAGCTGGGATTACAGATGCCTGCCACCACACGAGCTAATTTTTGTATTTGTAGTAGAAACAGCATTTCACCATGTTGGCCAGGCTGGTCTCGATCTCCTGACCTCAGGTAATCCACATGCCTCGGCCTCCCAAAGTGCTGGAATTACAGGCGTGAGCCACCATGTC